>NW_024870681.1:0-340000 GCF_019054845.1 Dipodomys spectabilis | reverse complement strand
TCCTTCCCAAAGGCTGCTCAGATAGTGAGGGAATTCTTTCTTTCCCTGGTCTATTTTGAGTTAAGAAGGCTGTGTGGGAAGATCTGCAAACAGTGCCCACGTTACCTGTTCTATTCTGATCAAACTGGCCTAGGTGTGCCCACAGCTGCACTGTGAAAAGTTTATCACTTTGAAAAGTCATTCTGAGTTTTGCAAATGACTGAAAATTAGATAATCATGGACAGACAGAATTGGGTTGACCGTCAAAAGCAATGTAATTGTTTGAAGGGTCTGGAAACAATACTGACCACATTTGTTGGCATTATTTCATTGAAGCAATAATGCTGTATGTAGAAAGTACTTTTTTTTTTTTTTTTAAAAGATCATCAGTTCTGAGTATTTGTTGCAACTGAACTCTAACTTGGAACCAATGATAAATTCCTTTAAAAAGAAACAGACAGAATTGTGCTTTGGGAGCTATAAAGAAATTCCCACAGCATTTGGAAAACATTTTTATCATCTCTCTATGCCACTTATAAAGATTAGAATTTGAGTCACAGGTTGTTTGATTTAAAGGGCGTGACATGTTGCTGCAATCTATAACTGGAATTTTGAGAAGAAAAACAATTGCTTTTGTTAAGTCTTCATGAACTCTTTGCTATGAATAGGTAAAAGTGACATACGAGATTTTTCTCTTGACAAATAGACTGTCTTTACAGTAGAAATATTTTGTGATGATTCTTATGCAATAGCTATTGTGGATAGCCATAGATATTAAGGGGGATATATCAGTTGCTAACATTTCTTAGATGTATGTCATTGATTGCATGCTGTTTCCCGTTAGTCCAGTTCATGACCCTCACTCAGTAGTTGTTTAAGATTCATTTCCTCCATTTTTCATTCCTGCAAAACTAAAGAAAGGCTGTCTTTTATGTATAGTCAGATGTCAGGCCAGGGTTTTGGTGACTTTATTGTTTTTCTAATCAGTGCATGTCTGTGGAAATATTCTTCTGAGATCATTCTTTTTTTTTTTTTTTTTGGCCAGTCCTGGGGCTTGAACTCTGGGCCTGGTGCTGTCCTAAGCTCCTTTTTGCTCAAGGCTAACACTATACCACTTGAGCTGCAGTGCTACTTCCAGCTTTTTCTATGATTAATTGGAGATAAGAGTCTCACAGACTTCTGCCCTGGCTGGCTTCGAACTGTGATCCTTAGATCTCCTCTTGAGTAGGAGTAGCTGGTGAGCCACCAGCTCCCAGCTAAGATTATTCTAAGGCTTCCAGGTAACACCTTCCATTTGGTGTCACTGAAAATTAAATATAAAATTTTCTAATTTGCTTCAGGTCAAGCAATAGAAAACTTTAGGGATTTTAGAATTTTATCAAGGATAGCGATGTAAAGTTTGAGTTTGGAAACATCTGTAGTTTCTGATTTTGCCATGTCTTATGGGATTAAAACAGAAAAAACAAAACCTAAGCCTTGTGTCATTGAATTCATTATTCTGTAACTTACAAGCAGATTTGGAGATAAGTTCTTTTGTGAGTAGGATTCACAGATTGCTTACGGGCAGGGTGGGATAGTTATTAAAATCTTCCAGTTTTTTAAATGTAAGGATCAGTTCACACCTAAGGGTTTTATGATGGCAGTTACACTAGTGAGTTTTTGGCCTGCTGACAGTGCCTGGTGCTAGTGCAGATCAAAGAACCTTAGTGCTGACCCCACAGTCCTCCTCTAGAGGCCCTGGGACCATATTTCAGAACTATTACCATACTTTGTTCACATTTAGCCATAATGGCATCACTCCAAAGGTGTGTTAATCAGCTTTTCATTGCTAGGACAAAATAGGACATTAATGCCTTAAATGAAAGGTTTATTTTTGTTCATGGTTTTGGTGTGAAATAGGGATGCTGAATCTAACCGATGCCATCTTGGCCATGTGATGGATGATAGGGTACTGGATTTAACTGGCCATCTTGTCTTCATGGTAGATGCAGGGAAGTCCTTCTTCCCAGGTGATGGGTGTGCCTAAATTCCTAGAGGCAAGGGCAGGGACTTGGACAATAGGTTACTGGACCTGCCAGTCTGGGTCAGGAACTCTCTCTCAAGCTCCCTGTGACCCTGTCCCCTGACCTGACCCTATTTAGGCCTGTATCAGCTCAGGCACCATTACTGCATGCCTTGTGTCCTGTGTCATGTTTCCATGTCTATTGGCACTCTTCTCTGGTGAACACGGTGTCCCACTTATCTCATGGCAACTAGGAAGCAGACTGGGACAGGAAAGAGTAGGGAATACGATAGAGACCTTAAGGACCTACTTCTTCCAATGAGGCTGCCCCTCATTTCCACCACCTGCCAACAGCTCATTAAGCCATGAATCCATCAACAGATTGATCTACTAATGAGATGAGCGCTCTAATGATCTAATCACCTCAACACTGTTCATCTGGGACCAAGCCTTCAACACAGGAGTCCCCAGGGGACACTTCGTCTCCAAACCATAACAAAAAAGAAAAACAGCTGTATTGGGTTCTAGAAGAGAAAACTCAGGGGTCAGAATGAAGGAACTTGATTTTCCTTTGTAGTGCATACTTATCCTGAATAATCTTAGGAACTCTCAGTGAAGACAAAAAGAAGAGTTACGGTGTCTTTTTTTGTTAATTACTACTTTTAAGTACAAAAGCAGGAATGCCTTTGACTAGAGACCACAGGCATTCATGAAAGTAGAATGAGGCTTGGGGATACCTGGGAGGCAGAATAGAGAACTCACAGGCTAATGGCCAAAGCACTGTGCTGAGGGTAGTGATGGTGTTGGCTTTGACATATAGTTCCAGGAGGAAGCTGAAACTGGAAGCAAAACAGCCCTGCCTTCAATATTCCCTTGCCAGCCAGTGAATATGAGGCCATTTATGAAGAACCAAAATGTCAATTTAAAGATATGCCCATGTCAACTTAAGCAAACCACAGTTCTGACATTTGCAATAAAGAACCAGCTCATGTTAGACACCCTCTTTCCCTGCAAGCATTTGCTACCGTTTCTGAGCTGTACCTTCATAGAAGAACCTGGAGAATTTGTGTTGATCCAGGCTTTCCTCAACTCATTTGGCTGTGGAACACCTGTGTATTCTTCCTCCCCTTTGTGACAGGGCTATAGACATCATGGGGAGCACACTTTTGGAAAGGCCAAGTTTAGATAGAATCTGGATTTCAGAAATGTGATAGCGTTGTGTTTGGTTGTAAAGTGAGGGTATGTCATCATTGATGGCCTCAAAGGCCTCCTCCTGAGTGTCTCCATGGCAGGTATCCAAAGCCAAGTACCTCAGATGGGTTTGGAAGAAAGGATTTGTTCTTGGATACAATGAATGCTTTCTTCTCTCTCTAAGTCACTCTTCGTGAAATAATTACTACTCACTTATTCACTTAATCACTACCTAAAGTATTATTGTCTCAATTACCATAACAGATGGGGGTTATAATAGGGCTTTTGTTCAACTGTTGAGAAATATTTAGACATTGATTCTCAATTCTAAAATATTTCAGACAAGAACAATTACCATTTAGGTGATATATAACTTTATCAGAGGTAATTTGATAACTCTTAGGAGTTGGAGACTGGAAGAAGGGAACAGCTGGGGTAGAGTTGGGAGGTGGGAGTAGCTGGTCTCCATCTTTCCTGGGTCAGGACTAGTCCTTTGCTTTGTCAGATTCTCTTGGGAAGGCTAGCTCCCTCCAGAACTTGCTGACCATGAGCAGTGATGTATTTTTCAAGCAAGGCATTTATGTGTACCAAATATCTATTTAACAGAACAGTTTAAATATCAGAAATTGTGGTGGGAGTTTTTGTGTAGGTTTCTGACTTGTGATATGGTAACAGCACTAAGGAAACACTAATATACATTTCTGCCTGTGTTATTGCCTCTAGGAAGGAAAGACAGGTGTTTGCAAAATGCTTATAGACCCAAAGAGAGGAATGCTATTCATCTGTAAGGATGATCTGGTCTCTTAAAAATAGCTGTAATAACAATTAGCTAGTGCAGAGCACCATACAAAATAACTCCCTACGCATTAAGATAGACGACCCTGTGAGGATGTCTCTGTGAAGGAAGTTGGCTTGGCAGTTTTCCAAATTCCTTTACATTTGGTGCTGCTGAAGGTAAAGCCATTTAGTAGTAAATGGCTTTAAACCCAAAACATCTTTTGTTCTAAAGTCTTGAGTGTGCATGTGCATGTGTGTCTTGCACTTATTTGGAACATTCTTTTCTAAGGAGTTGGGGAATGTAGTTGAATGATGAATAGAGTACTTTCCCATCCTATTTTGCTCTATCACTCTATCAAGTGTTATATCACTCAGCTATATCCCCAGCCCACTCTTCATAATTTTCATATAATTACTGTGATTTGAATGACACAGCCATCCAGGAGAAATTTGATTGTCTGTGTCTGGGATTCTGTGTTAGATCCATAATGTGTGTGTGTGTGTGTGTGTGTCTGTCTGTCTGTCTGTCTGTCTGGGTCTGCGTCTGCTTTTGTGTGACCCAAGGACAGGAAGAGAGGAAGATAGGAAACAGATTCTCCAGGGACTTTGCCAAACTGTGCTGGCCCTCTTCTTAAAGACATACTACCATGTGGGAGAAGCTTTCCTTGTTACTGATGGGAATATGTTTTGCCAGAGCAGGGGGAAAAAGCTAAAAATGGCCACATCAGAGAGAAACACAGAGATACTTTCTACCTGTAGCTTTAAGTGGAAAGGTTTATTTATTTTCTGAACTATTGCTAATTTCTACATTCCTTCCTTTGGTCCCTGGCAGCTCTTGGAGAGGATACGAGCTGGGCAGGTGTTAGCAGGGTGGAGGGGAATGTATTGAGCAGATGGGAGCAGGCCTGTACCTTTCTCCACTAAAGAGCCCCACACAGAGCCTGAACAATGGTGAGGTCCAGCCTGCCCTTCCCCGGCCTTGGCAGGCCATCAGGATCCCTGACAAATCAGCAGATGTTGTTAGGCATGCATGGACAGAGCTTGATCTAATTCAGTCTTAATTATTAAAATTCTTGGCAGGAATTCTACATGAATCACCTCCAGAAAAAATTTACATTAAAGTGAATGCTACAAGTCTGACTTGAGCCCACAACACTGAGAACCGTCCGTACATGTAACCTTAACACTTCGCTGTCCACAGACCACTGGCTTTTTCCACAAAAGGACATGAATGTTAGTAAGAACTTCCTCAGAAGCCCACTCAAGGAGAAAGTTATTCTCATCAGGCTATTTGACTATGGAGAGAAACAAACTGTCAAGTCACCTATGACGAATGAGTGTGACTTCAGACGAGTCTTTCTTTTTCTTCTTGCTCAGGAGTATGTATGGAACCCAGGGCTTCGCATGTACGAGGCAAGGTGCTCTCTTACTGAGCTTCACTTTCAGATCACCAGGCGGGCTCCTTAGCCTCTTCAAACCATTTGCTGATTGGAAAATGGGAAGAGTAATACCTAAATGAGCTACTACTATAGAGAACTTATAGGAGAATAGAAGAAATGGGGACCTAGCAACTGTTGGCTGTTTTTTGTTACTGCTGTTACTATGGTCATTCGTTGTACTGAGGCATACTGGGTAGCTTAAGGCTTAAGCTGGGTACTGAGGCATGTAGGCAGAATGGTGTAGAAGGCGGAAATGGTGGTACTCATGTTCTGTGACCTTTCCCTTCCTCCCTCTTTTCTCCTTTGCACACAGGTTTGAGGGAAAGCTAACAAGTTCTGGGCAGCCAGTAGCTTTGCTTGAGCATGACAGTTGCCTCCAGGGAGCTTTCTCTGTTCACCCCTTTGAGGGAGTGACAGGGAAGACAGCCCAGGGAGGAAGCATCTTTCCTCCATGGCTCTCCCCCTTGCTCTTTGTATCCTGAAGCCCTTTAGTATGATTTTCAGCATTCAGAAAGACATTCTGGTGTCTCCTGCTTGAAGTATCAACCTTATGCATATAAAATGTTGCTACTGACATTAACTCTTTGTGTGTGTCTGTGTCTGTGTAAGTAAGCAGTTAGGAATGTATCTCAGGAGTAGAGTGCTTGCATAGCTAGCATGTGTGAGGCCCCGGGTTCAATCCCCAACATTGTCAAAACCATATTTTTTTCTATTACTGCTAGAGTTTCTAGTGATTCAGCTAGCATTGACTTTTATATCAGGAATGGATTATAGATATTTGTCCTGTGAACATGTGGAAGCTGTTAATAATCATAAAAGTTGGTGAAAGGGTTGATGGGAGACAAACTTTTCTCCAGTTTCAGGTTCAACCTCAACACTCTTGGGTCTTTTAGGTAGATAGCCATGGACAGCTGGAATCATTGCTTGGTATTGCTATCCAGCTTCTGGATGGATTCAGCTGCATTGGGCCACATTGAAGCAGCAAGTTGATTAATTAGTCTCTTGTGTGTTTATGGTGCTAGGAATTAAACTCAGAACCTTTTACATGCTAGACAAGTGTTCAACCACTGAATTACATCCATAGACCTAGCTAACCATTTTAGGGTACCTACCCCTTGCCAGGCAACATGCTGTCTTCCCATGTAACATGGCCTTTAATTCAGTGATTACTGTTGCAAGGAAGAGTTGCATTCAACATTTCATTCACCACCACCCCTTTTCTTATTTATTTATATATTTATTTATTTATGCCAGTACTGTGGTTTGTACTTTGCCTGGCAAACATTGTCCTGCTGAGCCACATGCTCTCTGCAGTTTAATAGTAGGGAAGCTAAGATGAGGGCAGCTGAAGTACTAGAATCACATTGAGCAGAGCTGGGAATTGACACCACATCTCTTTGTTTCCAAGCCAAGATTCTTCCCTGCAATAAACTTCAGAAGGAAAAGGAGATCCAACTTTGACTACATATCCATTTCTGTGCAAGAGCCTTTGTCTCCATTTAATTTAAATATCATCCCCTACCTGGGCCCTTCATTTTGCAGATGGTGATATTGAGGCTTAAAGAGGTCAAATGGATGAAAACCAGAATGTAGATAGTCTTTTCTTGAAGTTCACAATTTCCCCACCCCTGCTTCTGAGAAGATGCTTCTAAACCAGCAGAATAAGCCTGAGCTTTTAAATATTGCAAACTTCCCTTTCAAAGAAAAAAGAAAAGAAAAGGCAAACATTGTTGGCTGCCTTCTTAGCAGGCATCAGTTTTGAGTGATTTTTGGCCTTGCTAATAAAGTGCTAAAGTTTAGGCCCAGTCCCAGGGGTAAAGAATTTGAAAGATTAATGCCATTTCCCCCCCTCCTTGAACCAGGAGATTCATTTTGCTTGTAAATAAACTCACCACCTTTCCTTTTTCCACCCCAAGTGGCTCCTGAGTGCTAGCTGTGGCTTGCCAACAGTCTTCAGAGATTTTCTCCTGACATTTTCACCTCATCTGTATTTGTTCCTACAAGGGACAGTCATCAATAGGGAAGAAGAACATGGATCCTGGAGTTTCCTATTTTACTGATCCTATGGCCTTGGGAAAATCACTCACTGTCCTGAGCCTCAGTTTCCCCCAATTATAAAGGATCTTCCTAGGCTTTTTGAATATATCTCTAATGACATGATAGCATTAAAAGCTATAACTTGAAGATATCCTTTACCTTACCCAAAACCCTCTGATTTATACTTTATGAAGTGTAATCAGTTGGGCCAGTTCCTTTCTACTAGAAGCTGCTATTTTCTTTTCTTTTTTTTTAATTTATTTTTTATTGTGAGAGAAGCTGCTGTTTTCTAAGTGAGAAACTTGAACCTAATTCTTCATAAAGAAATCAGAAAATGACTTAGTCCTGGAGAGAAGAGAGCAAAGTGTTAAGTGTGTGTGTGTGTGTGTGTGTGTGTGTGTGTGTGTGTGTTAGTCCTGGGACCTGGGTGCTGTCCCTGAGCTTTTTGTTCAAGGCTACTATCTTTTTTTTTTTCTTTGGGTCTGGTCGTGGGGCCTGAACTCTGGGCCTGGGCACTGTCCCTGAGCTCTTCAGCTCAAGGCTAGCACTCTACCACTTGAGCCACAGTACCACTTCCGGCTTTTTTCTTAATGTAGTACTGCAGAATCGAACCCAGGGCTTCAGGCATGCAAGGCAAGCGCTCTACCACTGAGCCACCTCCCCAGCCCCTCAAGGCTAGTATCTTGAGACACAGATCCACTTTCTGCTTGTTTGGTAGTTAATTAGAGATAAGAATCTCACTAATGGGGCTGGGAAGGTGGCTCAGTGGTAGAGTGCTTGCCTTGCATGCATGAGGCCCTCTGTTCGATTCCTTAGCACCACATAAACAGAAAAGGCTGGAAGTGGGGCTGTCACTCAAAGGTAGAGCGCTAGCCTTGAGCTGAAGAGCTGAGGGACACCACACGGCCCAGGCCCCACCGACAAAAAAAAAAAAAAAGAATCTCACTGACTTTTCCAGTCCAGGCTGGCTTCAAACCAAGATCCTCCTAGCCTTGGTTTTGTTTTTTTAGAATCAGTACTAATTTCTGGTGATAAAATAATGAGTAGTCTTTACCTTAAGGAACTAAGTTTTGTTGGTAGGGAGACAAATACATACATACATATACACATACATTATATATATATATATATATATATACACACATATATACATATATATATATATATATATATATATACACACATACATACACAGATAGTTTTTGTTATTGTGGTAGGAATTGAACCCAGGGCCTTAAACATGCTAGGCAAGTACTCTACCACTTGAGCCACTCCACATATCCCTTGAACTCTACCAAGCCCATTTGTTTGTTTGTTTGTTTTTAAGATCAGTTCTCACTAGCTTTGCCTTCATTAGCCTGGAACCAAGATTCTAAAACTTCTGCCCTCTAAATAGCTGGGATTACAGGGAATGTACTACCAGACACAGACAGTATTTTCTTTATAGCTCTTAATGATAGCTGCCACTTACTTGTTAATTATTATTTGACTGTCATTCTTTATTAGAATGTAAGGGCCCCCAGTCCTGTTTGTTAAGTTAGTGAGTGGCTAGATGGGCTATTAAAGGAAGGAAGGAGACGGTTGCAACACCATCATGTCAGAACTGTGAGAAAAAGCATGCACAGAGGGAGGAGGGCAGGCAGAGGAGACATCCCAGCCCTACCTGTTTTGTTTTGTTTTGTTTTGGCAGAGGATGAGGGAATAAAAGTAGTTTTTCAGAGGAGGTGACATCCAGACTGGTTCCTGACAAAGGAGTAGGAGTTAGGTGGCCAGGATGGGATCCATAGATGTTCCAGGCAGTGGGAGGTGAAGAGGAGTACTTCTTGAGAGGACACAATGCTCAGAACAGAGGTTCTCAGCTGGGGGCAGTTTTGTCCCTTGGGGATATTGGTCCAGTCATGGGAAGGCAGGGGGATAAGAGACAGAAGTGCTGCTAAATACCCCTGTGATCCACTGAACAGTCCCCCCACCCCCACAATTTATGATCCAGTCCCTAGTGCTGAACTTGAGAAATTCAGAGCCCTTAGCAAGGCAAATTGCCACCTTGGAGAGCCTAGGGAAGGACCCAGGGAGACACAAAAAATGCCTGGCTGGGAGGGGAGAGAAGACATTCACGCCAGAAGGTGTGGATAGTTACTTGAAAATGAAATATTGCCAAGCCAATTCAGTACCTGGAGAACTACTAGGCACAGAGTGTCAAGTCCTCCTTAAACCAAGAATTCATTTAGCATTGAGCTGAAGAACCCACCATACTGAAGAAATCTTTGCTGATTGCCAGGGGACCAGGCATTAAGAAGCTAATAGGTTATGCTGTCTGTAATTTCTCTATTTCCTTTCAGTAATAGCAGAACACGCAGGATGTCAACCAGGCTGCCCAGCATTTTCCTTCCCTTATTAGATTTAAGTGATTGCCTTTCTGTACTGACTGATGGGGTAAAAATCCATCTGACCCTGAAAGGTACTTTCAGAAAGAAATTGAGTTTCCTCTTTTTTTTTGGTCTCTCATCCACACAATCTATCTTGCTAATTGATTGTCTCCTATGTAGTGTTGAAAAAGCTGGGCCTGGATACACACCCTCCCCTCCTCCCCCCATTTGCAATACTAGGGATTAAACTCAGCTCATGCTAGGCAAGTGCTTTACCACTGAGATACATCCTCAGCATGATGCTTTAGGTTTGATCCCCCGTTCTGTTCCCCAACTGCCTTCCCCTTGAAAAGATTGAGAATGAGAACAGCCCTCACCTCTACCTCTCTTTCCCAAAGATGGAACATTCACATTCTGCAGTGAGCCTGGCTTGGGTTTGCCTGGGACCTGCCAGGAACTAGCTGAAGGTTGTTTTCTTTCTCCCACAGGAAATAATTTTCCTGGGCATGGCAGCCCTGAGTTGCCAATCCCTGGCTTTCACGAAAGCTCACGTGTGTATGACAGTGGCACTATTGTTGAACAGGCTGGGGTTTCCATTGCTGATCCTGTGTTTATCGGCTGCAGGGACTTTGTGATGAGAGGTGAAAGCCGGAACAGACAGGCTTAGAAAGGGATAGGTTTGAAAGGAAAGGAAGAATATTTGGTGTGAGCTGCAGCCGTGGAGAAGTGAGAGATAGCAGGGGACTCAAAGTCAGGTCTACTTAATCCTTCTGTCTCCGAACTGGTGTTGGAGAAGGTGTAAGGGAGTTTGGAACTAGATGAGAAGGTTCCATTACCAGGAATAGCTTTGCCTGTGAACCCAGATGTCAGTTCCACGAAAAATTCTTTGGGCTTGTATTAGTGACAGGAGAAATGGGGAGCAGGGGGCCAGGGGTTGTAGTTTAATGACTGTTTAGATTTTTCGTTTAAAGTGAAGTTGAAACTCAAAGATAACAGCTAAAACCATCTGGTAAGCATGTCCCGTGCCAGGCTCCATGTTAAGAGCTCTGTATACCTGAGCCAACTTGTCCTCCCAGAAGCCCTGGGAGGTTTAGGAACAATCCACACAGGCTCTTTTCCCTAAGAGTCCTTCACTAGAAGATAGTGACATTGTTGAGGAAAAAATAGCCAACCCAGGGAAGATGAGGTCTTTTTGAGCCTCTTTTTGAGCTTGTTAGAAGGGAGGGAAGATTTGGTTTGGCTCACAGCTTCAGAGGTTTCAGTCCATAGGCAGCTGGCTCTGTGTTTCTGGATATGTGGTAAGGCTAAGCATGGAGGAGGGCATGGGAGAGGAAAGCTGCTCACTCACAGTAGCCAGGAAGTGGCGGGCAGGAGCCTGTGCTGAGGGATTTTGTCCCCCTCCCCTCTTAATCCATCCAGGCCCATGCAGGGGTGGGGAACCTTTTTTTCTGCCAAGGGCCATTTGGATATCTATAACATCATTCCAGGACATACAAAATTATCAATACAAACAGACAGGCCACCGAGGGCTGCCAACAGCGAGAAGCATACGTGTCTGCCCTGCCATGTAAAAAATGATTTCATGGGGTGAGATTGAGTGGAATATATTGTAAACATGTGTGGAAATGTAACAATGAAGGTCCCCCACTGTACAACTAATGTAAGCTAATTTTATTAAAAGGGATTTCGTGGGCCTTGAGGGCAGACATTCTTTACCCCTGGATGGGATGGTGCCAGTCACACTCCTGGCAGGTCATACCCCCTCAGTTCATCTTGTCTGGAAATGCCCTCAGAGAAACCCCCAGAAATGTGCTTCCTAGTCTCTTCATGTTGACAATTAAGAGAAATACCATGGCAAGCTAGGAAGATTTTTTTATTTTTTGGAGATGTAGGGGATCTGTACTTGTGTTTTATCCTCACACCTTGGCTTGTGTTGTGGTACCAGTCCTCAGTCTCTTCTGATTTATATTATCATCTTTCATTTCTCTGCTTCTTCAGGGAGCCTCTTTCTTCTCCTTCCTTTAGAGAAGATGAATTATCAAGGGCACTGGGGAAAGGAAAAAGAAATCAGGCCACAGGTAAAAGGGAGAGCCAGGATTCAAGGAGACCCCGAAGGTGACCTGTTGGCATCCAGCAGGGATCTGGGTTTCCTCACAGTTCCCGTGTTCATGTGCTGTGCTGTGCTTTCTGCAGACAGATTTGAACTTGCTGCAATAACATCTCAATTATGTATTATAAGGGAGTATGTTTGCACAGTCCTGTAAAGCAGAGGTTCCCCAGAAGAGCTCAGAACACAGAGGCAAAGCTGTGAAGGTAGCCTCTGGATTCATGGTGCTGATAAACTTGAGAAAACAAGGAGACCACTTTGATGCCATGTTCTTTGCCTGAATGGGAGTACCACAGCTCCTACTCTATGGCAGTGAGTGAACAGAACAATTTTGCCCTGTAGGGACATATGGAGACTTTAAAAAATTAATCAACTATTTTTAGAACAGTTTTGAATCTTCAGAAAAATGAGCAGCAAGTATAGCAAGTTTTCAGATAGCTACTCCTGTCATTACCATCTGGTATTAGTGGAACACTAATGTTACCGTTGATGAGCCAACATTGGTACATTACTAGCTAAAGCCTACAGTTTACATTAGGGCTTATTCTCTGTGTTGTACACACTGTTGATTTGAGTTGGCTTTGTGTGTGGCTATGGTTCAAATCCAGGCCCTTGTACATGCTAGACACATACTGTACCATTGAGCTACACATTACCTCTACTATTTGCATCTGGAATGTTCCCTAATTGCCTATTTGTTAAAGTCATAGTCCCCAGATTAGCACTGTTGGGAGGTGGTGAACCTTTAAGGGTTTTCCCTTTAAGACCTTGAGAGTCCTTCTGGCCATTAGAAGCAAAGGGGTGCCCTTAAAGGGAATAGTGGGTAGTACTTAACTTGCCCTTTCTCTTTCCTCTTTGTCTTTCCAGCCACCACAAAGTGATCATCTGTCATGCATTTCTTTTGTGTGGCACAGACTCCCACAGGACCAAAGCATTAGGGCTAACCAGCCATAGACTAAAATTTCCAAAATTCTAAGCCAGAATAAACCTTTCCTCTTTTAATGTTGATTATCACAGGTATTTTGTTTCAGCAGCAGAAAAATAACTACCACAGAATGACATAATGGTACCATGCATAGAGTTACACTGCTATAAAAATGTGCCACTGTGCTCTGCAGACATTTTTGTTTTTGTGCCATCTTGGGGCTTAAACTCAGGGCCTGGGCCCTGTCTCTGTTGTTTGTGCTGGGACTGGGCATTGGCCCTGTTTGTTTGTTTTTGTGCTGGTTCTGGGGGCCTAGGCACTTTCCCTGAGCTTCTTTTACTGAAGGCTAGTCTCTACACTCTATCACTTGAGCCACAGTTCCCCTTCCTTTTTTTTTTTTTCAAAGTTTATTGGAGAGAAGAGTCTCAGGGACTTTTCTTTTTCTGTCCCAGCTAGCTTCAAACCACAATTCTCAGATCTCAGCCTCTTAAGTGGCTAGGATTACAGGCATAAGCCATCAGTGCTTGACTTTTGGAGATGTTTTTGATTGTCATATTACTGATATGTCCTGAGTAGATGTTAAACATTCTGTAATGTACAGGACAATACTTCCACAGAGCAGAGATTAGGAGACCTGCTAAGCAGACTCTTGCCCAGAGGGCTATCTAGGTCTTCCTTTGTGGAAATGAGGGTTGTGAGGCTTCAGGGCAAGATTGTGTTTGGGTTAGGAAGCCCTGACCACGCAGTGGCAGAAGAGCTCACAGGGCAAATTTGGGAAATGCTCAAGAGATAGTGACTGTAACATTTCAGTCATAATCCGCTCTTACATTAACTTTCTCCCTCTTAAAGTCAAACCTGAAAGTTGAGTCCATTTAAAATGTCCAAACTTACAATTAGTGGGTTGTGCATGGTAGTCTCCCAACCATCTAGAAGCAAAAGACCAACTCTTAAATTTGAGTCTCCTGTGTTTAAACATCCTAGTTATTCTCTCACTACCACATTGCCTCTTCCTTCCTTCTTTCCTCCTTCCTTCCTTTCTTCTCTCCCTCCTTCCTTCCTTTCTTCTCTCCCTCCATCTCTCTCATTCCCCTTCTCTTCCTATTTTTCTTTATTTGGGGATTGAACACAGGGCTACAACTCATGCCTGGCCTCCATGCCCCTTTCTGAAAAGAAACACCATTGTCCTCATCTCCATATAGACAGAGCATCTTCTTGGTTGATATCCATGGCATAGGACCATTAGCTGTTTGATGCCAGGCTTGTTAGAGGCAGCAGAATGGACCCTGGAAGACTTGATTAATTAAACTACCTAAGAAGGGGGCTAGGAAGGTGGCTTAGTAGTAGAGTGCTTGCCTTGCATGCATGAGGCCCTGGGTTCAATTCCTCAGCACCACATAAGCAGAAAAAGCCGGAAGTGGTGCTGTGGCTCAAGTGGTAGAGCACTAGCCTTGAGCTGAAGAGCTGAGGAACAGTGCCCAGGCCCAGAGTTCAGGCCCCAGGACTGACCAAAACTAAACAAAACAAAAAACTACCTAAGAAGGGACAGGAAACATTTGTATACTGGAAAGGGCTTATGTGGATGTCACATGTGTGAGCAGGGTGGTGAGCTATCAGGTGACTGCAGTTAAAGAGATTTACAGGGAAAAATACAAACTTTCCAAGTCAGCACTTCTGGCAGGTGGAGGGTTTGTGATGCTGTGGGGTGTAGCAAGTATGAGCTCCTCAGATTGTCTTTGTTCCATAAATCTTGTCAAATGGAAACAGATTCTATTCCCCTGATAGGCATGGGAGGAGAATACATAAACCAAACTCACTCCCTTATAAAATGTAAGCATGAATAAAGAGAAATAGTTCTTTTCGTCGGTTACTTTCTTCATGCTCATCTGTCTCTAGCCATCAAACCCCAGATGCAAGGAGAAAAACATTATCATTTTGTATCAGGGTTTGAACTCAGAGCCTGTCCTTACTTGGCTAGTGCTCTACCAATTGAGTCACACTTCCAGCCCAACCTTTTCTAAGTTATTTTGGAGATGGAATCTTGAAGACTTTCCTGCTTTGCTGGCTTTGAACCAAGATCCTGTAGATCTCAGCTTCTTGAGCAGTTAAGATTACAAGTATAAACTACTGTGCCTGGCACAGAACTATATTCTTTTGGGGAGGAAAAGGGAAAAAAAGTTTTCCTTGATGTGTCCATCCTTGGGCTGGATAAGGAAAAGCTTTGTGGAACAAAAAAGCTTTCCAATAGAGGCATGTAAAACAAGTTTTATAAAAACTTTAATTATCTCCCACCTGCTGGTACTGTGTGAACTTCACAGGAAAAAGGATAATTGAGAATAGCATTTGATGTGCTGAAGAATTGCTGGGTTCTTTGCTCTTCTTAAGAGGGATTTACTCTTAATCAAGTTCAGTTCCTAATAAGTAGGTCCAGACACTGAGTTCACATTTGCAAGTTGGACACTGTTTAATTAAGATACTTTACACATGAGGTGTCGGCTTTTGTTGTTTTGAAGTTAGTGTTTTCCTCAGTTTGGGTCTGGGGCATTTTGCTTAGTGAGAAGGATAGGGCCCTGTCTGTGTTCTTGCCTGTTCTTTGTGAGTGGGAGGGACATTGTGTATCATATGTCCTGGGGAACAGAGACAAAGCACTGGAGTGTGGCTCCTCACACCGAACTTTGAAACAGTCCCTGCCTGAGACTGGAGACCACAGGCACCACCTTCGGTTTGCATTCTGCAGCCCTCCAAGATTAGTCAGACTGTTTCTCTTTTATCTCTCCTTCCTCCAGTCTGCTTTTTGCCTTAAATTGCAGATCACTCCAGGTGTCAGGCTCACAGTGTCTGGGGGCGGTGCCACAATGGTAACTTCATCACTTATTAAGCATTGATCACACTCCGGGCCTGCCTCGGTGCTCTATCTTCTCACTTAATCCTCCCCGGAAGTCAAGGGTCACCTAGTTGGTGGGTGGGGGAGTGGAGATTTGAACCTATTTCCTGACCAGAATGAATTCATTAACCACAAGGCTCTTTGTGCTAAAAGGCTTGAAAGAATGTCCAGCTTCCTGGTTTTTGTGATTTGTGTATGAAATGTCTCCATGTTTATGCACACGTCCTAATGCAGCTAGAAACCCCTCTGGCATTTCATGGATTTGTTCATTAGGGCTGGTAGTTTCCTTGAAGGTTTCCTTTGATGTGTGTGTGTGTGTGTGTGTGTGTGTTAAATTTAAAAAAATTAAAACTTGTTCTACCCCTATTCTGAGATGTAGATTATTCTGTTAATTGTAAAGTTCCTTCAGTTTAGCCTTCTGGCCTTTTCTGTACCTCTAAGGTATCTGTACCCGTCCCTTGAGTGTAGCCTGAGCCTAAGTTAAAGGCAGAGCTCCTTGCAACCTCCACCAGCTTTCTGATCAGGGAGGCTTCCCTCTGGTCATCTCAGTGACCACGTTAGGGTTGCAGACATCTCTGGCTTGTGAATGAGGGAGTGAGGCCTGGTGAGGCTCACTCTATTTGCTCTGTGTAAGGTATCACGCTGAAGTTCATAGTATACAAGGGTTCAAACCTAGGCCTCTAGGATGTTAAAAGACAGGTTCTTCCAGTCCTGCTTCCTTTCCATTGAATGGGAATTAGGTGAGAATTTTACTTTTTCTCTTAAGGAAAAGAGGTGGAGCAGGATTGTAGAAACACACAGAAAGCCCTCCAACCTCCCAAGCCATAGAGGCCACTGTGTAAGGGCGGTTACTCCCAGGCAGTGAGTGGAAAAAGTGGGTCACATAGCTGCCAGAGCCTGCATTCCTGTTTAATTGGCCTGCACACTCTTTCATTGTGTTTGTTTACCTTATGGCTAGTTCTGACAAATAAAAGGGATTCTTTTCTTGGCCTCTTCACATGGGAGAAGTAAGCTGAATGGTTTCACTGCAAGAAATAAAGGCCTGAAAATGTCTGGGATTTGGAAAATCTCCAAATAGGTGGTGCCGAAAGATTTCCTTCTTGTTGGCTGAGGTGACCAGAGGGTATGAATGGCCACTTCCTGGATCCACTCAGACAGATACTACCTTGTGACTAACTGCAGAACTTGGTATGCAGTCTCCCCACTCCCTCCCCCCCCACCTTCCCACCTTCCTTACTGTGGTCTCTTCCTTGGGAGAGTCCTGGCCAGGTCAATTGGCATGTTACTTATTAGATTCTTAGATAAAAAATTAAGTCTTTGGCTGGGAAGGTGGTTCAGTGGTAGAGTGCTTGCCTTGCATGCATGAGGCCCTGAGTTCGATTTCTCAGTACCACATAAGCAGAAAAAGCCGAAGTGGAGCTGTGGCTCAAGTGGTAGAGCTGAAGAGCTGAGGGACAGCGCCCAGGCCCAGAGTTCAGGCCCCACAAATGACTCCCCCCCCAAAATTAAATATTTGCACACAGATTGCCAGGTAAAAATATTAGAATAACTAATAGAATGAAATGAAGACATTTCCCTATTTGGTTTTCATCCAGAGTAGTGACATAAGCTTGCCTACCTCCCTTCCCTGCCTTCCTTTCCCCTCATCTCTTCTCTTGTCTTATTTTCAGTTCTAGGGATAGAAGCCAAGGCTTCCTGCATGCTAGGCAAATTCTCTACTGTGAAGCTCCACACACCAGGCCATGAGCTATTATTCCTATGCATCTGTATGTATTCTATCGTGGTTCTTGGAAAGGGTTTCATATAGCTTCTGGAACTCAAACTTTAAGGAGTCAGCAATTTCCCTTCACAATCTTTAAAGTCATTGTCCAATTGGGATTTTTTTTTCCCTTGTCCCTTCCTTCCTTTTTTGTTGCTGATATTTTTTCATGCTTAGTGTCCCAGGTTATTCCTTCACTACAGTGTCTTCTGGTAGCTTAGCAACATTGATTCTCCTATAGCAGAGCCTCCCTCCATACTGCTGGCTTCCCCTGGAGAAATCATGTGAAAGTGTCAGGTGTCCAGCAGAGTGGATTGAATATTCTCCCTGGACTGAATATTCCCCTTGGCTTGGTAAAGGCCCACTCCTTTAGTCCAGCCTGGATGTCAGGGACTCTTCTACTGGCTTTATTTATTGACTTTTTAAAGCCAAAGGAATGTTAGGAGAGCCAAGAATAATGTTAAGAGAGATTCTGTACAAGAACATAGCCTTGCCTAGCTTTCCTGAGTACAGTCCAGGCTGCCTGACACTGGGGACCAGAAGCTGCTTTGGTTGAGGAATCCAGCACCATGATTGGATGGGATGAGTCCTAAATGCAGAGACGTCACCCCAACCTCCATCTGCTGTTAATGTGGTTCTGTGCCAGGGTTTTGAACTATATTTGTAGCCTTTGTTTAGAACTGTCTAAAAACATCAAAAGCAAGTCCTGCTGTTCCTTGATGAGCTTGGAGCCTTTTCCTCAGAATGGAGCATGTGCAAAAAGAAAAGAAAAAAAGGAAACAGTTCTCTTTCAGAGACTGTTGGTGGCAAATTGGTGGGGAATTGGAGAAACAGAGATGGGAAGTAGGAGATGGAGTGCGAAGTACTTAACCCTTTCTGAGCCTACCTTCTGCTATGTTTAAATATACCCAGGGTTGGGGGTATAGCCCAGTACAGAACACTTGCTTAGTATGTGAGAAGCTCTTGAAGCCCTGGGTTCCATCCGCAGCATCATCATCATCATCATCATCATCATCTCTCTCTCTTTCTCTCTCTTTCTCTTTCTCTCTTTCACACACACACACACACACACACACACACATACACACACACACCTTGCTCATGTAGTTTCCATCAAAACCTTGCCTGTTCATGGAATGCCTCCTTATACCCTTTCATGCCACTCAGGAGGAGGCCTGGCCCTGGGTTGCTTGGAATTTGATGTCTCTTTTGATCTTAAGTGAGAGGGCTCCTACAAGAAGATTCTCTTTTCAGTTTTCTCTTGCAAACTTTTTCAAGTGTTTCCTCAGCTAAATATCTGGAGAAATGCCCCAAACTTGCCCTTGTTTCATATAAGTTCTAGCTTAGTAATTGGAATTATCAGTCTTTCAAGAGTTCACATTCTAGAAAATTATTGTATTTGGACATCCAAGAGACGCTGGAGTTAGATATCCCTTCAGTTTGGTTATTAATTCACAATGAACTATTCATCCCTTTTCTAGTGTCTAAATGAGTTTTCCTCTTTGGTGGCTAGAAAAACCAAAATTAGGAAACTTTTTTTTTTAAAGCTAGATAGATGGGTCTAGTATTTATGAGGCCTAGGTTCAATCCCCAGCACTACTCAGGAAGGGAGGAGAGGAGGAAAGGAAGGAAGCAGGGAAGAAAGGAAGCAAAGCCTGTCTCCCGTATAACTCTCCAGAGACCATCCCATCTCTGTCCACAAGAACTTCACCTTTTCCTGGATAGTGCCAGACGCAGCTCCACAACTTGTCTGTGTGAGTCCTGGCATGTGTTGCCTTTTTCTGATCATACCCACCACTCACTGTTAACCACAGTACACAGTTTGTCTCAAGGGTGCTCATGCACAGATCAGGTCAAGGTCTCACAGCCTGCCTGCCCCCATTTCTGTATTAGATCTTCAAGGGACAGGCCCTCCTTAAGTCCTTGCCAAGTGAGCTTCCAAGTCTGTGGCCCTTCCTGGATGCCCTGTGCTGGGCCTGGCTTGTGGATAGCAAGCACACACAGCAGAGCTTCGCCCACTGATGATCTCTCGGAGAACAGCAAGAGTTCCTTAGCCAGGGGGGAGGGGGATGTTTCTGAGTTGCCTCTTTTCTTTCTTTAGCCTGAGGTCATGAAGGTGGTGCTGGAGGAATTTAGAGCTGGGGATGTAATGGAAATTTGAGGCCTGTGCTGGTTAAATTCCAAGAACAAAGACTACTTCTGTCATAGTCCATAAGGAGTTCTGCCTGGGTATTAAGGGGGACCCAGGCAGAGGGAAGGCCTCTGCCTGGCAGTGTGTCTGCATTCAAGGTCCTGGTGCTTCAGAAGCTAGGATTTAGCGAGAACAAATCACTTTCCTTCATCTTCTTCCTCTGGGCCAACTTAGCACAGTTCTTTTTTTTTTTTTTTTTTAAGTGTTATTATAAAAGTGTTGTACAGAAGGGTTACCATTTCATAAGTCAGGTAATGAGTACAGTTCTTTTTGGACAGCATCAGTCCTTCCTTCTCTCCCAGTTTTTCCCTCCTGTCCCTACCCACAAGTTGCACCGGACTTGGCACAGTCTTGCCCGTGTTGGTGTGGAGAAAGAAGGCATTGGAAAGGAAGGTACGACAGATCCACACAGGGCTTTTATTTTATGTTTTGGTCCTTTCCACTTCTAATGGCAAGTTTCCAATTCTATAGATTTGTTATGACCACACAATAGGGAGGAAGAGGGAGTAGCAACTTTATGCTTCCTCCGCCCTTCCTCAGGAGAGGCCACCACCCACCCTCCAGCTTCTCCTAGTACTCCATGGCCCTGGAGACCCTGTTGGCTTCCATCCCTTGGTATCAACAGCCAGGAAGAGTCCGGGTCACTTTCCTTGCATTCCCACAGGTTCTCAGGCTCTGTTCCCCTGGGGATTGACTTCTATCAGCTTAGACCTCCCCCTCATCTCTGAGGAGGTGATAACCTCCTTGTGTCCAGAGGGCTGGCCACAGCCCAGTCTTGAGCTAACAGCTTCCTGCAGTGTCTTTGAGACCTAGTGCCTTGCAATTTTTCTTTGTACAGTGGCTTCTAGCCCATATACATGCCTGTCCCTGCATTCTCTTCTCAGTTTTGCTTTGTGAATTTTTTTGCCAGTCTTGGGGCTTGAACTTAGGGCCTGGGCACTTTTGATTAAAGCTAGCACTCTACCACTTGAGCCACAGGCCCACTTCTGGCCTTTTCTGTTTATTTGGTACTGAGAAATCGAACCCAGGGCTTCATGCATGCTAGGAAAGCCCCCTACCACTAAGCCCTGTGGTTTTTGATCATGGGGCTTGAACTCAGGGTCTGGGTGCTGTCCCTGAGCTTTTTTGCTCAAGGCTACTCTACCACTTTGAGTCACAGCTCCAATTCCAGTTTTCTGGTGGTTAATTGGAGATAAAAGTCTCTTGGCCTTTCCTGCCCAGGCTGGCTTTGAACCACAATCCTCAGATCTTAGCCTCCTGAGTAGCTAGGATTACAGATGTGAGCCACCAGTGCCCCACTGAAGGGTTTGGTTCTTAAGATTTTTGCTATTTTAATCCAGAGCCATTAGAGACAACCGTATTGTGATCCTTTTTCATACTTTGAGAATTGCAGATGTTAAGTTCTTCACTATGCATTTTAACTCTCAGCTACAGAATAGGTTTGAGCAGGTACCAGGTGGCTTGTGGACTCTTGTGGCTTGCTTGAGCAGGGCAGGTGGGCTGTTGTTCTGTCTTGTCCTCTTGTCCTCCAGCAGCTCTCTGTCCATGTGGACTCCATGTCTTCCTCTCTGCTTCAATGAAGCCAGTCATATGAGTTTTGGTTTCTTGCCGAGTCTCCTGTTAAAGTACTAAAATACCCAACATTGAATAATATGTAAAGAATAGACGTTTAAGGGCGAGAGGCATGGCCCAGCCTAGCAAGTATAAAGCCCTGAGTTCAAAACCCAGTACTGCAGATGTTCTTTGGTTCCATGGTCTTAAAGGCTGGGACATCCAAGAGCATGAAGCTGGCTTCTGCTCTGCGTCTGGTGAAGGGATATCACATGGTAAGAAGGAGCAAGCAGCTGTCATCCCAGTCCTGCATCTCCTCTTTCCTGAAGCCACAAGTCCTGTTGAATTTTTAAATGGAGGCTTTGATCATTGTGTAAAGACATATTGAAGCCTGGAGCTGGTGGCCCTTGCCTATAATCCTACTTACTTGGGAGGCTGAGATCTGAGTATCACAGTTCAAAGCCAGCTGGGGTATCCCAGAGACACTCATTTCCAGTTAAGCAACTAAAAAAGCCAGAAGTGGAGCTGTGACTAAGTGTATCTACCCCCTTCCCCCCCCAAAAAAAGTCAGATTAGAATGGAGCCAGATTAGAATTGGTCAGGAAACAGGTGTAGCAACTTGGACACAGGCTCTGGCTTTGGATTTGGGGTGGAGATGAGAGGAGTAGGTTCACGAGCTGTTTGGGAAGTGACTGAGAAGTGAGGATGAGGGAAGCATGTGGAAGGAATCCCAGTTCTCTGGCTTAGGAAATTGGGTAGAAGGAAGTTGAAGTGGGTCACGGAGACAGAACAATAATAGACAATGTCAGGGAGGGGGAGAGGTGTCCCTGCAGAAAGGTGGACACATCCAGTAGGCAAGCACCTTTCCCTGTCTGCATTCATTCACTCTGAAATTTTCAATTACCTTTACCCCTTGAAGATGGAGGAACAAATGATATTCTTTCCTCTGTTTGTGCATGAATGTTTAAGGTATAATTTACTGTGATAAAGTGCTCATCTCTGAAGTGCTCTGTTCAGTGGGTTTGGACAACTGGTGTCCAACTGGTCATCCTACATAACTACATAGGTTTCTTTATGTCCTGCAAGGTTTATTTATGTAGGAACATAAACAGACCAACTTTCAATCTCACTTTTCCCAGGAAGACAGCTCATGACCAGTCACAGATAAAGCTGTCGTTCGGATCCAGGCTGTACTCTTTGTCCCAGCTCCTGGCCCCAATATGTAATGCTTTTTGATGACCTAAAGTGTGTATGTCCAGAGCATAGGTCAGGGGTTAGTTCCCTGGCATTGGTTGGGGAACTTTACAGAAGTTTGAGTCCCCAGAGACTGGTTTGAGCATGCTCTTGGCACTATAAGATTGGTGAAGGAGAACCTCATTGATAGTCGATTTTATCATCAGACCAAGTGCCACCTTAAAGTTATGTAAACTTCACGGTCAGATGTTGCTGCTGCAGCTGCTGCTAGAGTCTTGATATGGCTGGCCTTAAACTTGTGATTCTCCTGCCTCAGCCTCCCAAGTGTTGAAATTCCAGTTGTATGCCTGGCATAGTTAGATTATTTCCTGGGCAGAAAAGATGCTCTGCTCCTAACCATGTGTAAGGAATTTGAGTGATAGATCTTAGTTCCTCCCTTTGATGGAGGGGGCAGTCCCTCTTTTCTTCCTGCTTCTTTTCCCTCTCAGTGTCTTGAGTATACTTGCTCACACAGCCACTTGGCAAACTGTGAGGTTTTTGTGGTCTCTCTATTTTGGGTCTGATTGTTTAGTTTAAATCATAAAAAATAAATCCTATTTTTAATTTTTTTTCCTGCCTAGCTGAGCTAGGTTCAATCGCTCTTTTTTATTTTTATTTTATTTTTTTAAAAATATTCTACCACATGTGAACTGCAGGAAATGCTGTCCTGTTGGGGAAATGGGTCTTTTCCAAGATTTTCTCTCCAGGAAAAGTATAACTCATTAGTTAACTAAGAAAGGCTCGAACAGACAACAAAGAAGTACTTATTAGGATGTTTTCTCCTTTTATGTGCCCTAATCATAGCTTTATCATAAACCTCAGATCTGGTGGTTAGTTCAAAGTTATTTAATTAAATTCTTTGATTTTATATATGAGGAAATGGAAAGACAATTCCCTCTCCTTTCCCTTCAAAAAAAGAGCTTGCTTAAGGGTGTGTGTGTTGGCTTTGGAGACCCTGACCAGGGCATGTAGTCTGAATGAAGATATTTTGTTTTTTATTGAGAGAATCATTTCTTGGGGTTATAGCTCAGTGATACAATACCACATATAGACGAGCATGAGGCCCTGGGCTCTACCCATCATACTGACACACACACACACAAAATCACTTCAATCTCACTATTTAAAAAAAAGTATTCAGTGAAACCTTACTCCTGAAATTGATGCTTTGTAAGATTTGCTTAGAATAAAAGTAGCTTCCATCCTTACCCAAACAAAACACAACTGAGAGGTTCTCCTTGCAGGGTCAATGTCCTTTTGTTCGTCACTCGCTTCCTAAGCCAATACGATGCTTCACCACAGTGGATGCTGTGGTTGAATTCCATACCTGTGAGAGAAGTTTCCAGAGACTTTTGGCTTGAACCACACATACTTAGGCAGGTTCTTTCTTCCTGAATCATCCTTTTTTGCTGCCCTCTGTTGGTGGCCAGAAACAGACACCCCACTGGCTCTTTCCAGATACAGAAAGGCTGAGTTCAGCTCTGGTGAGGGTGTGTGTGTGTATGTGTGTGTGTGTGTGTCTGTCTGTGTCTGTGTGTCTGTGTGCTGGTCCCAGGGCTTGCACCCACTGGCTCTTTCCAGATACAGAAAGGCTGAGTTCAGCTCTTGTGAGGGTGTGTGTGTGTGTGTGTATGTGTGTGTGTGTGTGTGTGTGTGTGTGTGTGTGTGTGTCTGTGTGCCGGTCCCAGGTTTTGCACTCAGGGCCTGGGCACTATCCCTGAGTTTTTTGGTTTTTTTTTTTTTGTCAGTCGTGGGGCTTGAACTCTGGGCCTGGGCGCTGTCCCTCAGCTCAAGGCGAGCGCTCTACCACTTGAGCTACAGCGCCACTTCCGGTTTTCTGGTGGTTTATTGGAGATAGGAGTCTCACGGTCTCTCCTGCCCGGGCTGGCTTTGAACCGCGATCCTCAGATCTCAGCCTCCTGAGTAGCTAGGATTACAGGCGTGAGCCACCAGCGCCCGGCTCCTGAGTTTTTTTTGCTCAAGGCTAGTGCTTTGCCACTTGAGCCACAGCTCCACTTCTGGTGTTTAGGTGGTGAATTGGAGATAAGACTCTCAGCCAGGGCTGACCTCAAATCACAATCCTCAGATCTCAGTCTCCTAGATAACTAGGATTACGGGCATCAGCCACTAGTACTGGCTTCAGATGAGGCTTTTAGGTTAGACTCATCAGCTAGCCAGGGATAGCCTTACCTGCTTGCACTTAGGTCTAGCCTCCTATCCTATAGATTGTATCAGAGATGTCATAAACTAGAGTCATACTAGTTAGCCCTCCAGGATTCAGCCTCATAGTCTCCACAGTTCCCCTGTGCTCCTGAACAGCTCCAAGGCTTTGTATTCTGCAGTTTCTCAAAGGCACTGGACTTTATCTACCTCTTGATCCATCTTGGACACTTTTCCCCACCCCACTCCTGATCTGTTCCATCAACTCCAGTTCATTCTTCTAAAAGCAGCTCAGGTGCTGTGGCTTCTTTCCTTATCATTTGACTCTGATTTGCAATGGGATTAAATAATGAAATAGCTGGTGCTTATGTGACAGGAAGTATAAGCCCCAGGCACTGTTCTAAGTATTTTACATATATTAACTTCTCTTTCTTCTAAGCCAGTTTTTGTACTTGTATTATCCTGTATAATAGTTTGTGAACGTGTTCTTACGGATCAGACTCTCAAGGTCAAGGCCAGGTATAAGTTGTCTTGATATCCACAGCCTTTAGCACAGAGCTTCCTTCACATGTGGAAGGAACCTAGTAATGCTTAGTAAATTTAGCTATTTTAAAAACATAGTCACTGTTCACCCAGTAGTTGTTTAACATACTAAGAATATGTTTGTTTAATATATTAAGAATTACTTTTGATTGCTTAGAATGTGCCCTGGGCTGGAATTATTCCATATAAATAAGGAATGACTTTGTTATGAAAAGAATAATCAATAGATAGTGTTGTGTTGTTGTCAAGGAGTTGGGTTCCTGGGCTTAACAGAGATTTGTTATTTATTTATTTATTTATTTAGGGTCTGGTCGTGGGGCCTGAACTCTGGGCCTGGGCGCTGTCCCTCAGCTCTTCAGCTCAAGGCTGAAGAGAGCACCACTTGAGCCACAGCGCCACTTCCAGCTTTTTTCTTTTTGCTTATGTGGTGAGGAATCGAACCCAGGGCCTCATGCATGCAAGGCAAGCACTCTACCACTGAGCCACCTTCCCAGCCCTTAACAGAGATTTGTAAATCAGTTCACACCTGTAATCTTAGCTGCTCCGGAGACTGAGATCTGAGGATCATGGTTCAGAGCCAGCCTGGGCAGAAAAGTCTGAGATTCTTATCCTTTAACCAGTAAAAAGCTGGAAGTGGAGCTGTGGCTCAAGTGGTATAGTGCCAGCCTGGAGTGAGAAAGCTCAGGGACTGTACCTAGGTCCCAAGTTCAAGACCCTGTACTGACGAGCTAGCGAGTGAGCGAGTGAACGAGAGAGAGAGAGAGTTGCAGAAGACACAGCAGCTCTGAGATATGATTGGAAACCAAATTAAAGGGCTGCGGTTATAGCTCAGCAGTACAATTGCCTAGCATTTGGCAGGCCCTTAGGTTCAATCCCCAGCACCTCAAGCAAACAAGTGTTGCTTATATTACAATCTGCATTGTCTTTGTCCAGTCCCACTTTTACTAGATCTGACTGGTATAAAATTTCAGTAGTTCTCTTTTTGACAATGGATGTTATTTCACGTCTTAACCTTTACTTTGGGAGTCTGTTTACTCGGGCATTCATTTCTTATCTCTAGCCCCTCCATATCCCTGCAGCTCAGTGCTTCTCCTCCAGGTTCCTCTTCACTGCTTTGTAGTTTTCATGCTTGAGACTGGTCTATAATGCCATCTTTAAAAAACAATACTAACTCACCTGAGTTCAAGAGTCACTCAAGCAAAGTAATCAAGCCCAAGGTGTGAACTTCCTGGAACTCCGAATTGTAGCCAATTAGAAAAGCATAGGCAACTATACCTGGGTTTGTTGATTGGCATCTAGCAGTGGTGAAGGCTTTGGGGGGGGGGGGGGGGGGGAGTGTCAGTGTTGAGGACTGAGTCCTGAAACTGTGGGAATCTGATTCGTTTTTTTCTCCCCTTCTGCTTCAATATCCTGGCCTATGTTTGTTAGCCTGGCTGAAAGACTCAGCTCAGTAGTGGAACCTTCCATTCTCCCCATCTTCCACTTACAGCTGGTATCACTTCAGGCCTTCTTTGTTCTGCATTAGAACCACAACTCTCAACTTTCTTTAGTTTTTATTTATTTGCCACAGCACATATGGTATGTGAAATTCCATGCATAACATACTTTTACAAGCATGTCCAAATTGTCCCGTTCCTCCCCCATTCCCCACCCCCAAGTTTCCCAGGAAATCCAGCAAGCCGCACCACAGATGCATCATGGTATGGCATGTCATTGTTAAGAGCACTTTACAGGCTTGGGAGTGACTAAGTGTTGTTCATCAGCAGCACAGCACAGCCAGGCTGGGATGGAGAAATGTGTACTTCCCTCTTAGCTAGCACACCATCTACTTTTCCCAATCAGGAAGCGGGTGGAAAGCAAATACATTTGCTACAATTCATAGCTGAAGACCAAATGATTTGCCAACTTCTCTTTACATGGTAGGAGGAAAGGATCGCTTATTTATCTCCTTATACTAGACTAGTCTTTGCATTGGTACTGCAGATGGCCTGTCAGATGTGTATTGTTGGGGAATACCAGTCCCAAACATGGCTCCAGCTGTAGAGATAACCATGATTAAAAAAAAAAAAAAAAAGCCGGGCGCCAATGGCTCACCCCTGTAACCCTAGCTACTCAGGAGGCTGAGATCTGAGGCTCACGGTTCAAAGCCAGCCCAGGCAGGAAAGTCTGCGAAATTCTTTTTTTTTTTTTTTCCATTCAGCCTAAAATATATATTCAGGATAAAACCAGATTGTCATTAGTTATTAAAACAGAAAATATGACTTGCAATTCCAGCATAGACTTGTGGAGTCAAGAGTATGTAAGACACTGTGATTGATGTAATGTTCTCATGTCAAAAGCCAGTCCACTGTCCAGAACTTGTCAGTGTTCTGGTTTCTTTGCTACTAAGGCAATGGTGAGCAACCTTGTTCTGAAAGTTCAAACCAACTTCATCAAAGCCCTCAAATCTTTCTGGAGAACGGTTTACTATCTAACAGAAGCAGATACCAATCTGGAAGCAGAAGTCACCCTGCTGTTGTCTTTTGAGCCTTGGCAGCATTTTCTAAAATTTTCCTTTTCCATTCTTCATAATCTTGTGTCAGATCTTCATCTTTTTGTAGTTTACGTTGGATGTCTTCTACCTTCTCTATTTCCGTAGCTGGTAGTTCAACCATCTTCTTTTTCTTCCTTGGTGGACTACCTAAGTCTCCAGGTGCCTTGTCCATCTGCTCTCCAATCTTCTCTGTTTACACAGTCGATCAAATATAGCTTTCTTTACACCCGAAGTGGCTGCCATTTTGTTTTTATCCACTTTCAGCTTTAGACTCTTGCATGCTGAAAGTAAACAGAGGCCTGGATAAGTCAAGATCTACTTGCTGTGTCTGGGGAAGACTGGCTTCATAGCTTTGTAGAATCTTTGAAACCATGTTCACTGCTTCTGTACAGCTAAACTGTACACTGAGGTCTCTTATTCCAATATTTGAGTTCAGGCCCAGTAAACACTCAAAAGATTTAAGATAGCTCTGGTACATCTTCTTGTTCAAACCAGAAAGTTTAATTAAATAAGTCCTGTCCAAGGGGTACTTCATATAGGAAGCTGCAAGGTCTAGGCACATGACTGCATTGCTGGTTTCTGTAGTATGTGCAGACAGACTGATACATTTCACCTGGGATAGTCGCAGGTACTCTTCTGCTTTCCTCAGCACCTCAGGTTCCGAAAGTCCTAGGCGCGGGGCTAAGCATGGGATCAGTCCTGATCCCTGCGAAATTCTTATCTCCAATAAACCACTAGAACGCCGGAAGTGGTGCTGTGGCTCAAGCAGTAGAGCGCTGGCCTTGAGCTTGAAGAGCTGAGGGACAGCGCCCAGGCCCAGAGTTCAAGCCCCACGACCGACACACGCACACACACAAAAAGTGTGTGACCCTGCCAGTATGGCGGCTCCAAGCCATTAATGTTTGTGGGCACAGAGGTCTTCATTCACCTGACCCTTCCTACTCCTTGTTGCTTCCACCAGAGAATAACAAGATCTGTAATGCTGCCCGTGAATCTCGGAATCACAGAGGACATTCATTACTACCCACCTAGAACTAGCCTGTGCTGAGTTAACTTCCTTTTTGTCTCATTAACCCATTACTCCATTTCTGTACTGGAGAATTGGAATTGGGAAGTAATTGGGGCTCAGTGGAAACCAAAGAAATTCAGCAGAGAGGCCCTAGTGTTTTTTGACATTAGCATTTTGAGCCAGATCACTTTTCATTGTGGAGGGGCTTCCTGACTCTTGTAGAATGTTGTTGTTTTTGTTTTGTTTTAGCAGTCCTGGGGCTTGAACTCAGGGCCTCATGCTTGCTAGGCAGGCCCCTCTATCACTTGAACCATGTCCCCAGCTCTTTTTTGCTTTTAGTTACTTTTCAGGAAGGGTTTTGCCTTTTTGCCGAGGCCTAGTCTTGGATCACCTCTTGTATAGGCCTCCTGTGTACCTGGGATTACGGTACACACTAACATGCCAGGGTTACTAATTGAGATGGGGAGGATTTTTTGCAGGATTGGCCTCAAACTGTAGTCATCTGATCTTCTCTACCTCTCTTGTAGCTGAGATTACTGGTGTGAGCCTCTGTGCCTGGCCTGTAGAACATCCCCAACTTCTACATCTGTCTCTAGTTGTGACAACCAAAAAATGTCCTCAGACATTGCTATTTGTCCCCCCTGCCCTGGGACACAAAATCACCCCCGTTGAGAACTGCTGGCTAAAGCAAGCATGAAGTCCCTCTGGATTACCTCTTCCTAGGGGCATCTGCATGGCTGCCTGGACACTAGGGCACACTTCTGCCACTTGTGGTTGAGATCAAGGAAAAGAGGAAGAGTCCCTTGCCCACACAGAAGGAGAATTGGCAGGGTTGAGTAGTTAATTGTCTACAGAATACTGAAGACCAGAGGAAATAAAAAACAATGTCAGAATTCCACCTGTTTAGCATATTCTATTTTCCTTTCCACTCATGTCTCCAGGAAATCCACAGAAGGAGGTGCTGCCTCCTAAGCGGGTAGAGCTGCTTCCTAAGTGTTTGTATTGAGAGCTGCATGCACCAGTGGCTTTTAGAGCATTAAGCTCAAGTTTGAAGGGTAAAAGCTGCAGAAACAGTACTCAAGAGTCTAAGCTACATGGATGTACACAGGGACATGAGCTTTGGGCAGAACACCTTGAGCAGATGCCCTATTGGCAGCTCAGGCATTTTAGAGCCCTCCCCCCCCCCCCCCCCCCCAGTCAAATCACTGTCCAGCCCTTGTTGAGGGAGAGTGGGGATGCATTGGGCAGCCCCCTGGAGCCTTACCCTGAGCTCCCTGATCACAGAGCAAGAGCCAGTGCCTGGTGAGTCCCTCCTGGGTTAATGTCAGGAGCTGCAGGGGCAGCTGCCCTTGTCTGTCTGGTGGCCTCTGGCCTTTGATGTAACCCCTGTGCCTCCTGACTTCCCACCCCTTAAAGAGAAGCAGATGTGTGCTAACAAATAATGAAATGGAAAAGAAATGAGAGAAAAGAAACCATGTGATGGATGAGTTCCTCCCAAGTCCAGAGGTTATCTGCGAGGAGGCCAGTCTTCATATAGGCTGAGACAGGGCGACTGTGCTACCACCGTTGACACCTTGCTTCTGGGGTGATAGCACCAGCTTTGGAAGGGCTTCCTACCCCTGGCCATGTGAAGCGCCAGCACTCAGGCCTCTGTGTGCTGCTGCAGTCACAGACCTGAAGGAAAGTACCTTAGCCCTTCCTGATAGTTCCCTTTGCTCATTTATGCCTCCCAAGGTGAACTGCATGGCAGTGAGGGCTACAACAACCCTGCCCGAATGTGTGTGTGTGTGGGGGGGGGGGGGGGTTGAGGGTTCCGAGCTCTCCCTGGAGAGCAAAAGAGGGGCTTCCTTAGTCTGCTATTGCCTGAGGTACCCATCAAGTCTGGAAGGAGCAGGAGTTGGGCAACAGGGCAGGGAAGAGTTGTCCCTGGTGGAGGGAATCACCTATTCAAAGGATCAAGGCTGGTGAGTGGGCTCTAGAATGGTGGTCACTCTGAGGCTCTTGTGGGGCCCCAGCTGGGAAGCTCCTCAAGCTCTGCCCAGTGTATAGCACAGGTCTCCACTGTGTCCTCCAGAAAGAGTCCGCTTCCTAGAAGTCTGCAGGTCATTAGTGACCAGGCACGGCATTTACGACATTGTATCTTAGCAGGTTCTGAACACCATTTGCCAGTTAATCAGCTACTAATACATTTCCTTGGGCTTTTGAGTCTCCCCAGCTGCCTTTCTTCCTCTATGAGTCACAGCCTTGGGATTCACCAGAAGAGTAAACTGTTCTTCTCTTCTCCCAGGCTAAGAGAACACCCTTCAGTGTCACTTAGCTGTGCAGCTGTACTTTGGTGGCTGTGCAAAGCCCTGTGCTGAGTGTAACTGAGGGGGGACTGGCAGGCATTTTCTTGAGGCAGCTGGGGGAACTTGCTGACAAAGCCTGCATTGGTTTTCCTTGCTGTAAAGTATTTCTACTCCAGTGTCTGACGGCAGCCCCAGCCCGAGGCCCGCCAAGCTGAGGGTGTTCAGCAACGCAGTGTGTCAATGTTGGCCTTGCCCTGACCCAGGCTCACATCATTTGTTTCACTAAGAACATGAATTCTAAGATAGCAAACTCAGATTAGTTCACATTCAGCCATTGAGTTACTGATTCAGCACAAAAGTCTTTACTTGTTAGGGCCTGGACTGAAGTCGAACCACATTAGAGGCTTCCAGGCTTTTCCTGAAGAAGAGACTCACCACCCTCTTTTCTTCAATTGTAAAATCAGAACTACAGACACTTGGTTAAAATTTTAACCGCATGGGCTGGGAAGGCGGCTCAGTGGTAGAGTGCTTGCCTTGCATGCATGAGGCCCTGGGTTCAATTCCTCAGCACCACATAAGCAGAAAAAGCTGGAAGTGGCGCTGTGGCTCAAGTGGTAGAGCGCTCGCCTTGAGCTGAAGTGCTGATTGACAGTGCCCAGGCCCAGAGTTCAAGCCCCATGACCAAAAAATAAAAAAAATAAAATAAAATAAACAGCACTAGGGCAATTGAGGCAAGAGGATCAGGTGTTTGAGACCCAGCCTGAGCTATACACCAAGCTTGAGGCCAGCCTCAGCAAGACGTTGTCTAGAAAAGAAAGGTATACTGAAAGAAATATCAAGTTTCACTCCTCAGATTTTAATCTGTGAACATGTACATTAGTAATTCCTGACTTTTCTTTTCTTTTTTTTAATAAAAATACCCATGTCTCTTCAGTGTTAGGAATAGAACCCAGGGCCTTTGCTATGTTAGGCAAGTGCTCTTCCGTGCTCCCAGCCTTGATTTTTTTTTTTCTTTTTTTGTTGGTCATGGGACCTGAACTTGGACTGGGCACTGTCCCTCAGCTCTTTAGCTCACAGCGAGTGCTCTACCACTTGAGCCACAGCGCCACTTCCGGCTTTTTCTGCTTAGGTGGTGCTAAGGAATCGAACCCAGGGCCTCATGCATGCAAGGCATGCATTCTACCACTGAGCCACCTTCCCAGCCCCCAGCCTTGATTTTAAAAACCACTTATTAATCTATGTTGCTGATCTTTCCCTCTCAGCATATACTGACTTGTCCTGCTTCAGTCTTTATAATACCAGCATTGTATTTCATTGAGTGGATATAACAATTCACATAGCCAATACTCTCTCAGTGTGTTTCATTCCTTCTTTAGACTTTTGCTATTCCAAATGATGCTACAACAAACATTTTTACATAGCCAGGCATACATATCTGTAGAATAACTTTCTAGAATGGAACATTGTTAATTTGGAAAGATAGTGTCAAAGTTTTTCTTGCAGGGGACAGAGTGGGATTGCTTTATAGAAAACGTAACTCTGACAGCCAGCCTAAGATGCTGCTCATTCCTTTGCCTAGAAAACATTGCTCCCCAATGCAGAAAGATCCAAGCAAACACATCATAATAGTAAGGAAGCACAGGATATGGAGCATGGATGATATTTGCTAAGGCAGGACTTCTCCAGTCCTTGGTTTTCTCATCTGCTCAGTAAATGTGGACAAGATGACCTGTTAATTCCATCATGTAATTTAAATTAACCCAGGTATGCTTCTAGGTCTGGGACTCAGGAGCCTGGCCTTTGTGAGAGGCATGAGCAGGAAATAATATGCCAGATCAGCTCTTTAATTTTCAGGTTCTTTATCTTTTCACCAGCATTAAATGAGGTGAGAAGGTTGGGCATTTGGACTTTCCCTGAGGCAGTGGACAAACTTGGGCAGTTCTAGGATATCTACGTTTTCAGGAGATTGCATGGTAGCTTGGCACACTGAGCTTCTTCTTTGCTCCTTTAGGCAACCCGTTAATTAGCAGGGCCTTGGGTGAGAGATGGAGTGATTAAGATTTCTGTTAAAATGATCGTCAGTGGAAAATCTGGCCCAAAGACCCTGGTGGTTTCTTTCTCTGGCTTGTTTCTTTCCATGCAGTTATACCTTTAAGGTTGATGTCTGTTTTGGCAGTATCAGGGAATTTAGGGCATCATGTTTGCTAGGCAGATGCTGTACCACTTAAGCCACAGCTCTGCCTTGAGCTTTTTTGGTGGTTAACTGGAGGTAAGATTCATAGACTTTCCTGATCAGGTTAGCTTCAAAAAGAGGCAAATATACCTTCCTGTTTTATCTCACCAAGGACATAATAAGTCTGTATCATTATTGATATGGAGTTGAAACACTTGATCTCTACCTTGTAACAGTAGTGTCTCCTTTTAACAAGCAGTTAGTGATTTGTTATTTTGGCATCATAGGAATATTCTGTTCCCATTATCTTATTACCCAGTGGATACAGCATCCATTGGTTTGTGGATGATTGTTTCCTGACTTTTTTTGTTTTGTTTTGTTTTTACAATGATCACTGCAGAATGTTCATTTCAAATTCTCTCTTCTACATTTAGACACATGCATTCTTCTACAAAGAAGAGTCTCCCCCCATCTCCATGGGTCCTTTCTGAGCCTCCTATATACTCTTTTTGGTTGTACTTTGAGTCATAGTTTGTTCTTGTTTAGTTTTGTTAAATTGAATTGCCCATTAACCTCATATTTTAATTCTCTAATTATCCCAAATTTGGTAGGTGGAATTCCCCCCCTCCCCCCCCCCTCCCCCAATCCTGGGGCTTGAACTCAGGGCCTGGGCATTGTCCCTGAACTTCTTTTGCTCAAAAGTAGCACTCTACCACTTGAGCCACAGCACCACTTCTGGCATTTTCTGTTTATGTGTTATTGAGGAATCGAACCCAGGGCTTCATGCATATTAGGCAAGTACTCTACCACTAAGCCACATTCCCAGCCCTGGAAATCTTTTCAGAGTGGCCCTTGGATCCTTTTAACTTGCTTCCAGCAGTCCTTAAGCATTTACTTGTTCTTCTGCACAGAATGAGATGTGTAGACTCAGTTTATATGGTCTTCAGTCTTTGGAATCAGCTCTTTTTCTAAGAAAAGAATTCTTGCTATGGTGGAGAAATCCTTCCTTCCAGCGGGCCTTGTTTTTTGGCACTACTGGGGATTGAACCCATGGCCTTGTGCTTGCTAGGCAGACACTCATCACTTGAGCGTCACCCCATAGTCTTAGAAACTGAGAATGGAGCATGAAATGCGCTTTTTGCTAGATGTGTCTCTGCTTCTCAACACTTTCAGCAGAATGAGCAAAGACACATTTCTAGAAGTTCATCTTGAGATGTTCAGTTTGGAGCTAGCATCCATGCTGTCTTCCTTACTGTCGTCATCCTGTGTTTCTGTTCATTTTGTCTCACAGTGAGACACTTGTACAATGCCCATGTGGTGGTCAATGAAAGCCCTACCAAGTTAAAGCTCAAGATTTCTTTTAGTTTTGTTTGCCCTTTGACTCTATCCAAGTAAGGATGAATACAGAACTTGAAGGACTGCATAATTTTCATCTACAGTTTGTTAGGTTCATATGTTTCTGTTCTTACTCGGCTTCCTTATTTGCTCCTCATGCTTTTTGATTTGTTTTTGTTCTAATACATAAAATATCTATGAAGTCTAAAAGTCAAAACATAGTGAAAAATAAGCTGTGAGAGGTCTTGCTTCCATTGCCTGAAGTAACCATGGTTATTGGTTACTTCCCTGTCGCAAAACTAACCAATCCCTGTGGTATTGGGCCCTGTTCTGTCTATTGTGCACACCCAGGAAAGCTGGGTGGTTCAGCCCTGGCCAGCAGAATCCTGTCAGGAGCCAGTGGGGTTCCTTATCTTTCCCCGCCTCCCACCAGCAGCTGTTGTTTTGTGCTTGAGTGATTTGGGCTTCCTATGCCTTTTCAGTCTTAAGTTTTAATCCCTTCCTCCATAAGAGTTGCAGGGAACAAACTGATTTCTTCTAAATAAACACATTAGGGAAGTTAACTTCTCACATTTGTTGTTGTTGTTTTTTACTTGACATTTAGGAGCTCTTATAAGCAATTAACTGGAAGAAAACCCAAACCAAAAATTCCCCTAAACTCCAAATGACCTCCCTAGGAATCTCTCCAGTGTTCCTGGTCTCAACTCCTTTGGCATATTTAAGGAGTGACTCTTGTTCCCACTTTCAAATGATAGCTTGCAAATATTAGTCAATGTGGATAAACTTGTCGAATGGGTTCCATTAAATGTATTTTGGGGTTAGACTTACTCTTAAAACTATAGCTGGACAGGAAACTGGATCTGTAATTATTTCTTGGAAAAACTTGGTCTTTGTTCTTTTTTTTTTGGTGCTAGTCCTGGGGCTTGAACTCAGAGCCTGGATGCTATCCTTAAGCTATTTTTTTCCCCTCAGGTCTTAACACTATACCACTTGAGCCACAGCTCCACTTCTGTGTGCACTTTGCGTTCTCTCTCTCTCTCTCTCTCTCTCTCTCTCTGAGATAAGGGTCTTAAGAACTTTCCTGCCCTGTCTGATTTCAAATCACAACCCTCAGATATCAGTCTCCCAAGAGTAGCAAGGATTATAGGCGTGAGCCACTGGTGCCTGGCTAAGCTGGCCAATCATTTTTTGAGTAGCAAACTTCTCAGTAAAGAAGCTCTTCCCATGCCCTTGAAGGAGATTGGAGGACCCCAATCCTTTCCTCCCTCCCTGTTTTGCTTCCCAGTCAGGGAGTAAGTGGTTTTGCTCTGCCACATGCTCCCAAGTTGCTCAGTATGACATGGTTTCAGAATGAACAAAATACAGAGTGTGTAAAACTTATTTGGTTACCTTGGCCAAGGAAACCCTCGATAAACTGCCTAGCTTTGATCCTGGCTCCTAATGAACCCTCCAAGGTAAATTATTATCATAACAAAGTGGCTTATCATATAGAATTGTTACTTGATTTACAAATTAAGTGACCCAAATCAACTAAAATCTGGGAAGGCTTCTACCCAAAGTAGTAACCTTGGCTGTAGAATAGTTAGTGTGGAGTCCTTGTGGCCACAGTTAATTAGCTAGATCAGTGAGAGAGGATAAACTTGCAGCACTTGTAGTAAACGCAGGCCTCTCTGTTGTTGCTGTGTGGCATGTGCCCAGCTCATCCAAAAGTGATGCTAGTTACTGGATCATTAAGAACAAAGTTCAAAGAAGACCAGAATGGAAGCCTGCCTGACTCTGAATTTGCTCCCCCAGGATAACACTTCTGATTGAGACTTTTACAGAACTATTAACACAGAATCTAAACATGCTTCAGTAGCTTGAGTTGAGTTTCATGCTCTTGGCTTAGGACCTTTTCCTGCCTGAACAGAGCACAAGTCCACAAAAGCCACAGATTATCGGTTGTTTCTGGTGGGTTTCTCAAGCATGGTAACAAGATCACAAGAGTGGAGATGGCCTGGCAGCATATAAAACCTACACGTATTAAGCAAAGTAACTAATTGGTACTCTATATGTCTTTTGCCAAGAGAGGCTTTTGTCAGTAGTGAAGTGCTGCTGTTCTGTGGATAACATGGCTGTACTTTATATATTAACTAGCTCGTTAACTTGGCCATCTGGGTGCGGGGTAGGCTTAGCCACAGACATAGGACATTCTTTTAGTGAAAGACATGTACTTCACAAGCCCAATGGAGCCATACTTTTAAGACCTGATAGGTTCTCATCTTACATTCTGCCCTTCCGTGGAGTGAGATTCTTCTCCCATCAGAACACATCCAATGAGCATCCCAGAAGTTAGACTAAGGGCATGGTGCAATCAGTAGAGTACCAGCCTAGTAAGCCCAAGGTCCTGCATTAAAACCCCAGCAATATCACCACCACCACCGCCTCCTCCCCTCCTCTCCCCCTCCCCCCCCCCCAAACACACACACACACTCAGGTAAATACCTTCAGGAGAAAATTTACCTAAGGGTCTCCTGCTTGTAAGGCCATAATTATAGGATGTCCATCTCCTCTTACCTGACATTTTCAGAGCTTTTGTTTCCTTGGCCATCATGGGGGATTTTGGCAGAGGCAAGGTGAGATTGGAGCTGCTGTGAAACTGTCTCTGTGACAGGATCACTTTCTCGGGTTTTGATTGAGTTCTCTGGCAAACTGCGTAGGATTTGTTGTAACATACACATTCCCCCTGCCAAGGTACACACAGTCTTTAGACGCAGAGGCTTGTTTTATGATTCCCCCCCCCCCCCCAACTTAATTTATTCTACATATCCCATGGCAGAGCTAAACATTTGTGGGCATTTCGGCTGCCAGAACCAATGGTGGTAGATGAAATGGGACCAGGTCTGTACTTGCTGGAGAGAAAGGGAGGGAGAAAGGTACTAAATCAAACAAGACTTTGAACAATTATATTTACCAGTAGAACGTGAGGGATCCAGAGAAGATTTTTGCCCACATTTCAACACTGGGATAGCAGACACGTTTTTACTAGTCTTGGCAAAGGTAAGGTATCTGAATCTGGGTAGAGAATGTTCACTTCCCTCTGCCTGAGACCCTGAGTATTGATGCCCTGAAGCCCTTAGGGCATGATCAGGCCTGAGAGACTCAAAGGCTGCCACCTTTTTATTCTGTTAGTATATTAAATAAACCCTTAAGACTCTACTCATGTGAATAGTGGGATCATTTAAAGTCTCTGTAACTCAAAACTAACCCAGTGGCAGATCCCTCTTACCAGAACCTGACACAGGACTTCATAACATCTAAAGAGCCTATATGAGAATAGTGGAGTATGGTAAGAAATGAGAATTAGACATAGATGTTGCAGATTTTTCTCTTTTTCTTTTTTTGGGGGGAATGGTTACTGAGGTTTGAACTCAGGATGTTTAATTTGCTAGGTAGGCACTCTACCACTTGAGCCACATCCCCAAACTTTTTTTTTTTGGTCACTCCTGGGCTTGAACTCAGGGTCTAGACACTGTCCCTGAGTTTCTTTTTGCTCAAGGTTAGCATTCTACTACTTGAGCCACAGCATCACTCCTGGCTCTTTTTCTGTTTATGTGGTACTGCTTCAGGTATGGTAGGCAGGGACTCTACCACTAAGTCACCTTCCCAGCCCCTCCCAAACTCCTTTGTGTTTTATTTTATTTTTTTTCAGATAGAGTCTCATGCTTTTGCTAGGGCTAGCCTTCTGACCTACAGGTGTAGTAGGTAGGAGGCTGGGATTATAGATGTGTGCTGAATAATATTGCACATCTCCTTAGTTCCAGCAACTATGCTGGAAGCTAAGGTACCTGGGTGAGCCAAAACTCCTCCTGCTCTCATGGAGCTCTGTAGTCCACACGTTATTTTGACAAGTCATACACATGTAGTATGTGATGAAAACTGTGATAAGCACTGATGATAAGAACAGGACATGTAATGAGGAGACTGGGAAAGGACTTGGGGTAGTAAGTAACCCTTGGAGAAGGAAGGGTTGAGGAAAGGCTATCTGACCTGAGATGAACAGGATATGTGAGAATTTAACAGACATAGAGCAGTGCCAGCAAAGGGACCACATGCATAGAGCATGTGTGACTCAAAAATCAGTGGGCCTGAGAGGCACCTAGGAACGCTGTTAACATTTACATTGTTGAGCTTTGCCTACCAGAGAATTAGATACAGTGGGTTAATGCCTAGAAATCTGCACCTCCTGGGGGGAGGGGGCGTGCAGGTGGTCCTGGGGAATATTGCAGTAAACATTGCTATGAAACTTTTCTTGTACTTTGCAATTCTGGTAGAGGCCTCCTCTACCAGGGGAATCTTCGCTGGGTTTGGCATAGCAAAACTCCACCTGTTCCGTGAGACCTGACCGCCAATCCTGTGTCCAGGGCTGCCTGAAGGAACAGCCTATGCAGTCCTTTCTTCCCTTCCCCTTCCCTCTCTTTTTCCTTCTCCCCCCCGCCCACCCTACTTTCAGTTCCCACATATTTCCAGGGGCCAAAATCTGATACTAATTCTGGCTCTAGGAACCAGGTGAAGAAAGAAGGGAAGTGGAGTTTTTCCCTTAAACTCCCTGGACACCAATATGAACATTTAGATACAAGTCTGTCTACTTACTCCCTCCTGGCTTTTTCTGGAAAGTGAACAAAACACCACTGTGGGCAGGAGAGAGCCAGGGCAAGTGTAGCCTGCTTCCTGGTCAGTCATGAGGTCTCTTGATGGTGATGTCCCTGGACACGGCTGAGGTGGATTCTCAGTGATAGGGCATGGGATGAGGCATTGCAGTGCCTCAGAAAGCAGAAGAAACAGTCTGAACCCTTGACAAAGAAAGAGCTTTCCCAAGGCTGTGGGGCCCTCTGCACACCAGCCACCAGGTTCTCGATCCCTTTTCTGGCCACTGCCTCTGCTGGCACCAGACCTCGGGAGTTTAGGATGGCAGGCTGTTGCCAAGATTGGCACTCCTGACTGATCTACATCATACTTTTTTCCATTCTCCAAGTCTTTTGTTCTATCAGCAGAAAAGTCTCGATATGGGGCTTCATCTTCAAATCACTGAATAACTCACCCACCTTCCTTTCCTTACAGCAAACCATCCCCAAAGCCTCCTGCAGGCAACTGGGGCGGGGTCAGATTCAATCATTTTATCTTCTCTGTTTTAATTTGGACACTTACCCTCTATTTAGGATAAGCAGTACTTTTTCTTTCAGAATATATCTTTTAAGAATCTAGTTAAAGCAAAATAAGTAAATGAGAGTGAGAGTTGGGCAGAAATAACTGATACATTTGAATGACTAAGCTGGGTAATGTGGGTGACTGAAGAAGCATCTGGATTTCACATCTGGGTTAATCTCTTGGCAAGCCTGTGTGTCAAGGACGATGATTTTCCCAGTTTAAAGGGAAGTGAATGACATCACAGCCTGGCCAGCTTCACATGGTGTCTTCTAGTCTGCCCTTCGTGGAGAAGGGGGGAGCAAGGCAGTACTCATTTCCTCCATACTCTGAGCTGCCTTTCTCCTCTCCCCACCCCAGCTTTCTGGGCACTGTCCCTGGGCCTGCAGCCTGACACTGCCCAAGAAGGGCAAGCAGGGGTGTCTCCATCCATCCCAGCCTGGGATATGCTGGTGCTCCCTGTTGCTGAGCCAAGAATGGAGCTCAAAGGTGCTGAAACCTGGCTTTTCTCCCTGCTTTTGGACACAAGCTTCATCTATGGGTGGTCTGGAGCCCAGTTTAAAATGTGTTGACATTTAACAGTTCGGTTCTGCTGAAGGTTGACAGAATTATTGTGCTCTTTAAAATGGCCAGCGTGTCCCAGAAAACCCGAGCTCCTCATGGAGAACTCATTTGCGTGTGGTTTCTGCTCCGAAGGCCAGAGCCGTTTAAGTTTCTTAAGCAAGTGATTAGTGGCATTTCCAAGGTCTGATTCACTGGGACGTTTCTGTTCTGGAAGAGAAAGTTAAGCCCATCCCAACTTTGGAAACTTTATACTCTGTCATTTTTGTCCAGTGGCACCCATAGCTTCTGGAACCAGCTTACAGGAAGGTGCTGGCACACCTGGCCTATAGTGTCCATGAGCCATATTTGATACTAACAGAAGAACACTTGCTATGTCTTCTTCTTCTTCTTTTTTTTTTTTTTTTTGTCGGTCATGGGCCTGAACTCCAGGCCTGAACGCTGTCCCTCAGCTCTTCAGTTCAAGGCTAGCACTCTACCACTTGAGCCATAGCACCACTTCCAGCTTTTTCTGCTTATGTGGTACTAAGGAATCGAACCCAGGGCCTCATGCATGCAAGGTAAGCGCTCTACCACTGAGCCACCTTCCCAGTCCCCACTTGCTATATCTTCTCAGCCGTCATACCTAGGCAATCCCCTGGGCTAGGGAGTAGCTCAGTGGTAGAGCACTTGTCTACAATGTGCAGGGTCCAAGGTTTAGCCCCAGCATTGCAAAAATAATAAACCCAAACAAACAAACAAAAACCTCCGGGGCTAGATACATTATTTTTAAGCATCTACTCATCTTGTCTGTGGAAAAATCAGACATTCTTCCCTCCTGACTTAGCTTAAGGCAGTGCCCCCTGGAGACAAGAGTACAGAGAGACTCCTTGAAGGGCAGCCACAGGCTGGAAACTCAAAGGGCTTTTCTTAGTGAGGTAGGGAGTTTATTCACAGTCACCTTAACTTGGACCCACGTGTCAGAGAAGCAGACTGATTTTTTTCTTGCATCTGCACACATGTGAGATGTCCATTGTATTTGAGGCTTACATTTAACAAGTACTGAGAAGTAGAACTGTGGTTCAAGTGGTAGAGAGCTAGCCTTGAACACAAATTGGCTCAGAGACAGGGCTTAGGCCCTGAGTTCAAGCCCCAGGACCACCCCAAAAAAAAAAAATTATCAAGTTATAGGCTGGGACAAAGTGCTTGCCTAGCAAGTTCAACATCCTGAGTTCAATCCCCAGTACCAGAAAAAGAAAAGACAAACAAAACCTGCAAGTCTTTCTAGAACTGGAGGCTGGCAGGCAGTGAAGACATGTTAGGCAACTCATCTTGCTTCAGTCTGTGCATCCCTACCCCACAAAGAATTTATTTCTTGGGGTCAGGGTAGAGAAGGGGTCAGAGGAAGGGTAGAAAGAATGATACACCTCTTATCCAAACTCCATGGTTTCTGTTGTCTGTGATTGAAAATATTATGTGGAAAGTTCCCAAAATAGGCAGTTCATAGGTTTTACAGTACACGTATGCTGTTCTGAGTAACGTGGTGAAATCCTGTCTCACCCTATCCCTCCTGGGATGGGAGTCATTTCTTTGTTTCTCGTATCCACATTGTATACACTACCATCCCATTAATCTCTTGGTAACCATTTTTGTTACCAGTTCGATTGTTGGGGGTATGGCAGTACTTATGTTCAAGTAATTATTCTTTTTCGCAATAATGACCCCAAAGCACTAGAGTAGTGGTACTGACAATTCAGTGCTACCAAAGAGAAGATGTAAAATGCTGTTTTTTTTTTTTAAGGTGAAAAGATTTTTTTACCTACTAATGAAGGAAAAACAATAATATGGTGTAGTTGCTAAGATCTATCATCAGAATGAATGTGTGAAATTGTGAAGAAGGAAAAAGAAGCAGAGCTAGTTTTGCTTTTGCAACTTAAAACACAAAAGTTGTAGAAAAATCATGTGAGAATTTAGTTAAGAGGGAAAAGGCATCAACTTTGTGTGTACAGAAAAAAACATACTCTCTGCAGAATTTGAGACTGTCTTGGCTTCAGGCATCCATGGGCTGGGGGACATGAATCCTTCTGATGGAAAGGGAGATTTGAAAGGGTTCCGAGTGTTGGCTAATTCTGCTGTTCCTTTGCTGGCATTGTAAGAGGTAGAGGTCTTTGAGGTAAGCATGGGCTCTCAGTATACACATGTACCCACATGTCTGTCTTAGTTATAAGTTGTTTACAGGGAACAGAAATTCACTCATGCTGGCATATGTAAATTGGGTTGGGCTCTCAGAATATAGTTGTTAATCCCATGGGCATCCAGATCCAGGAAATAGAGAGCAGCTGGGAGACAGAGGGCCCAGACATGGGATTGCAGAAGCAGATCCCCTTGCCCTGCTTAGGGCTATGGTTTCCGCCATTTGCTTCTCTCTGTTCTCTGCTTCTCTTCTGTCACTCGAACTGTGTGTCAACTCTCATTGTTTGTCCCTCAAGACTATAAAGTGCCTGGTTCCCACCACCACTAACAGCCCTCCTCTACCCATTCATATCTCTGCCACACTTAGCTGAGTCACTGTATGTGAGGATAAACGAGCATAGATAGCATCTGGGCACTGGAGGTTAATAACTTGGAGAGAGAGGGGCTTCCATGAGAAGGGTCAATATGACCCCTTCCAGTAGCCAGCTTGCACCAGCTTTGACCTTGCTGAACATATCTTGTATATGTAGTTCTACATTTCCAGGAGAGACTATATTTTATCTTGGATCAAAGGTCTATATCTACTTCTATCACTCATGGCTCTAGGTTCATGGGTATGGGGTGCGGCAGGGAAGGGTAGCATGACTGGAGAGGAAGCAAGTTTGCTTATTTACTAGGCTTCTTTCATCTCTACAAGGCAGAGTGTCCTGTCTTAATCTCTGTCCCTATGCCGTCTGGCGGGTGTTCATTAAATGCCTGTTGATGACAAGAGACCAGATATGTGCATGGTGTGGATCTGTTGTGTTGAGCAGTGTTCTGAATGTGACACTTGACCTGTCCCGGAAAACTCAGTGACCTCCTCATCTTCTGCGCTATGTCCTTGGACTCTGCCTTACCTTCTCTCTAGCACATCCTGGCGTCTGGGGACATTCCTGCTGTTCTTAGTACTTGTCTCCTTCGAAAGTCTCAAACTGAGAGAAGTTGACCAGTGAAGCAGGCCGTCTGTGTTTCTTCTCAGTATGAGGTATTTGGAACCAATTGTGTAGTGGCTCCTTTGAGTTTGCTGTTTAGAAGTAAAACAACACTGATACTATATTGTAAAAAAATGTCTCTTCCGGCCACAGTCTTGGACTTGTGTTTCGATGGAAACACCCATGCAAATTTCCTGCTTTATTTATTTTTTAATGGCCAGGCATGAACCTGACAAATGCTACTATTTGTGAAATTCTGCTGATACTCAGCAGCAGCAGCCTCCTTTGGAGATAAGAAACCAACATTCAGTAACTGGACATAAATTGTTGGTGGTTGACATCCTGTTGAGCATGATGGGGACCCTAGGGAACCCCTGCTTAATTTCCAGTATTTCATCTTGAAACAGTCACACATCCTGTTTTATAGTAACTTTATTTAGCAAAAAGAGAGGTATGAATTCACATTTCTTTGTAAGATCAGGCAAGAAAGAAGAGTGTGCCATTCTATTCTGTTTACTCTTGTGTTTCTTTCTATATTGAGTAGCTCTTTTTTTCCCCCCTTATTCTACATGAATCACTTGAATGCATAAATTCAAGGACATATGTTTGTGACTCTGACACATCTGTCTTGAATTTCATCTTTTCACTCTGTCTTCTACTTTCCAAACAATCCACCTCCCTCGCTCTTCCTCCCTGCTGTTACTTATTTCATTGTGCTGTGGAATCCTTTCATTTCAAGAGTTGGTGGAGGAGACAATGCAAGCCCCAGTCCATTTCTGTAGAAAGGCATCTTGGTATGTGGTAATCACAGCTACTTAGTATGAGATTCCATTCCTTTCACTCTGGACACAGCTGGCCTGTAGCAGTGTGCTGGGTACCATTTTCAGAGCTGAAGAGGTGCCTGGTTTTCTGGGTTCCTAGTGAGGTGATATGGTGATGTTACTGTCTTGGACCAATCTAGTCCAAATCATCCCTTTACGACTGTCTCCTTTGATCCCCCCCTCCCCGCCCCCCCCCCCCCCCACCGGGGGAATTTCTCACATCATTGTAAATGTTTCCTTTCCTCTCCTTGTCATTTGGCTGGGACTCAGTAGGGACTTCCTGAAGCAGGAAAGTGGTAACAAGGGGTTTATAACTGGGCACTCAGAAAGTTCTGCCAAGAAACAGAGCTTTCTATGCAGCAGGGCGCAAAAACCCTGATGAAATAACAATCAGCTAGGAAATTGGAAAGAGTGCTGTGCTGAGTGCTAATGGCTCCATGGTGGAGCAGGTACGGGTGGCGCTGAGATGATAAACATTGCCGCCGTTCTCACAAACCGCACTTCCTGCTCTTATTTTCATTTTGGAGAGTGGACATGGAAAAGCTCAGCCCGCTGACTTGTAATTTATAGCATTTGGTTTGGGAGGCGTTATGCAATCACATTCCTGATCTCCTGGAAGCCGCACAGCATTTTGAGACTATTTGCCTGATTTCTTTTTTGGATGGCAACTTAGCGAGTAGCTGCTTAGGAACCGCGATGAATGTGTATGAAAACACGCCAGTGGCTCGCTGGTCTCTCATGCTTTTGTCTTCAGAGTCACATGTGAGAAGCTGCTAGCACATTCTCAGCCCGAAGGCATTTCCATGGGCATTACTGAATGCCTACCTTGCAAGGAACTGAGGATGCCAAGCAGCATAAGGTTTGGTTCCCTGCAGGCCTTCATCCAGTGAGGGAGATTGAGATAGGCTTTGCTTTCAAGTCCAGTAAAGACGATGACCATGGGATTCTAGAAGATTAGAGTTCCCTCTTGCTATTGATCTGGTGGCTCACATCTAAAAACTCCTTATCAAGCCTGGGCACCAGTAGCTCAAGCCTGAGATCCTAACTACATAGGAGGCTGAGATCTGAGAATCATGGTTCAAAGCCAGCCCAGGCAGGAAAGTCCATGGGACCCTTGTTTCCCATTAACCAGTAAAAAGCCAGAAATGGAGCTGTGACTCAAGTGGTAGAGCACTAGCCTTGAGCAAACAAAGCTTAGACAGCATCCAGGTCCTGAGTTCAAGCCCTAGTAGTGCATGCACGCATTCTCATTCTCTCTGTCTTTCTGTCTCCTCTCTCTCTCTCTCTCTCTGGGCAATGTCTCTCCCCCTCCCTCCTTGGTCCTGTTTCACTGTAGCACCTGGTGCTCCTGGTGCTTGTGTGCAAGGTGTCCATGCTGGATGTGGCCTCCAAGTGCTGCATTTGAGCCTGCTGCTGTGAGGAAGTGGCTTGTCATCCCAGCTAGACCTGAGGTGGCTGGGGAGCCCTGTTGTCCTGTCCCCAGGAGTCTGTTCTGAATACTTTTTCCTGGGGGAGCTGGTATAGCTATTTTTAGACAAAGAAAACAGTATAATTTATTTATTTTTCTTTTTTTATAGTTGTACTGTGTTTTGAACTCTGGGCCTTACATGTGCTAGGTGGGAGGAAGCTCTGCCAGTTGAGTCATGCCCCCAGGCCTTTTTGCTTTAATTTGTTTCAGATAGGGTTTGTTGTTTTTGCCCAGAGCCAGTCTTGGGCAGAGATTCTCCTATCTTGCCTCTTGAGTAGCTGAAATTGTATGTGTGAACCACCATACTCAGCTTTTTTTTTTTTTTTTAAATTAGAGAAGACAGATACATGTGTATATACATATATATGGGTATATATGGATATATATATACACACACACGTGTGTGTGTGTGTGTGTGTGTGTGTGTGTGTGCTCCTTTCAGCTGTGGTCAGATCCCAAATTCAGTCACCTTAAATTTAGTACTGAGGTATGGGGGATGGATTGTTTGGGGCAGGTTAATAACATCTACCACTATCTTTCAGCTAAGCAGGGGCAGCTGGCCCTCCTCCTGCCCCCTCTCATGGTTTATACCTACACTTCTTCTCCGCCTTTCAGCATTGTTTTAACCTCCTGGCCCTGTAAAGATCTCGTGTGAAAACACTCAGAATTTGTTGTTCATCAGTATGACCTTAATCTTCTGGGTTGGGTGGTGACATGTCTCTCAAAGAAGGTTGTAGATCAAGGTCCCCATCAAGGAAAAAAGGCACTGCTCACAGTGAATGTGAACACATTTGAACTCTCTCCCATCCAGTCCCGTCAGCAGAAGGATGCACAGCAACCGGAGCCACAGAAACCCTGACTCCGCACTGAAGTGATTGCTTTCAGGGCTGGGACAGGTCTCTCAGATTCCAGCTCCACTCTAGCTCTTTATCCCCCTCTCATAGAAAAACTCCCAGTCACTTCTTTGGATCTTCCCTATTTTAGCCTGTTATTACAAGGCACCCCTCTGTTCCAAACCACTCTGCCCAGTGGAGGTTTTGGGAGCAGATGGGCTGTAGGAAATCCCTCTGTCAGCTTGTGAGAACTGCAGCGTGGGGAAACCCAGCCGCCTTCCCCTTGTCTCCGGTGCTGGCTGGGAAGAATGTGGTGGCCATATGCTACTTTGTACTTCCAGCAAACTGCTCATCTCCTGGCTGGTGGAGTCATTAGGACAGGAAGTTGCATGGCTTAGCAAATGAATCTCTTAATGGGTGTTACAAATGATACCAAATTCCAAGTGTTAGGGAGCCTGGCTCTGCAAGCCAGCTGTGACGTGGAAGAATTCAGAGATGCTTTGCACTGTAGCACTTTTGAAAGGATGGGAAGAAAACGTGTACACATTTGCCTTTGTGTTTGTGGCCACAGCCCCACTCCTTTAATCTTTTTCATTTATAATTGCTGATGATGGAAATTGATGTGCAGGTGAGGCTTTCTGAAAGGAGCTTAGTAGCTAAGTTGCTTTCCTTGTGTTTCTAAAAAGGCAAGAGGAGTCTCCGAATATCTTCCTTTAGTTTCCTCTGCTTTCCAACACTGGCCACACTTGGGATACAGTCTCTTCCCCAACTTCACGCTCCATCCTCACCAGTATTCTACTGTAGCCTTCACCACCAGGTAACAAAACTGTACCCCACTGTTAGTGCTAGTGGCCAGACACAGGCTTCTGAGCCACAAGGAACATTGCTTCTGGTTTGGCTTTCTTTTTTTAAAAAAAGTTATCTTTAGTTGTACAAAGGAGCTGCCATTCAAGGAAGCAGTTTATGTATACACTGTATCTTGATCAATTTCACCCCTTTCATCCTTCTCCCCCGTAGTATTTCTTTCCGTTGTGGTTGGTTTTGGTTATTTGTAGTTTTGGGGGTTTGCACCCATGTCCTTGCACAACCACTATATCATCTGAACCACAAACCCAGTCCTTTTGCTTTTAGTTTATTTTTCAAATTAGGTCTCATACTTTTTGCCTGGGCCAGTTTCAAAACTATGGTCCTCCTACCTCTGCCTTCTAAGTAGCTAAGATTACACACATATGTCACCATACCTGGCTTCACTTTAATATATATATATATTTTTTTTACCTTCTTGTGCTTACTTGTGTGACCTGAAATGTTAGAGTGCTAGCCTTGAGCAAAAAAGCTTAGGGACAGTACCCAAGCTCTGAGTTCAAGCCCCAGGGAAGCATGCCACACACAATTCAGGGTCCACTGGGCATGGTGCTAAACTCCTGTAATCCCAGCACTCAGGAGGCTGAGGCAGGAGGATTGAGAGTTAAAAGGCCAACCTGAACTATATTAGCAAGATCTTGTCTTTAAAAAATCCAGTGTCATTATTGCAAATCCACCGGGAGGATTTTGAATTCTTGATGATTGTGGCCAGCCTGGCCCCGCCCACTGCATGGGTTCCTTACTCTAACAGGCTGGTTTCCCGTGTCAGTTCCAAGCAGAGGGATGGGGAAGTGTGTAGGGTCCGGAGGTCAGAGGCACTGTTAGCTAATGAGAGAAGAGCCCTGATTCTACTGGCACTTATGTATAACTCCATAGAAGGAGTGCACTTTAAAGAGCATTCTGGTCCCCCAAAGATCTAGGAAAAGAAGCCATTTAAATAGTTGAACCTGGTTACTTAGACAAATGTCTCATCTAGGCGGTGTAGACAGTGTTTCCTCCTGCTGTCCCTTCCTCCTCCTTGCATTAATTACTTATCGTTTATTGATTGAACACATAGTGTTCTAGGTCTTGTGTTTGGCCATTCAACTCTACCAGTTTATGAAAATTTCCGCACACTGGGAATCATGTTACAGGAACATGGAGATCAAAATGTTGGCCTGATCTCTGCGGGTGTAAGGATAAAGCCGTAGGGACAATTTGGAAGAGGGTGCCAGGGTGACAACTATAACTATATGAACAATAGCACAACACATATGTATAATATAGCACCTGCCTTGTGCGAGGCCTTTGCCTGAACACTTAATGTAACTCATCCTCATAACAGCCCAATGAGAGAAGGTTCTGTTATCCCACTTTTGCAGATGAAGAAGCAGAGAGACGTTCAGTAGCTTGCCTGAGATTACCAACTATGAGGTGGTAAGAGCTGACTTAGACCCAGGCAGTCAAGCTACAGAATGTGCTAACGACATTAGAGGTGGGACAGAGGTACTTTCCCTCTGGTGTGTCTGTAATGGGCTTTGGCCATGTTTGCTTAGGAAACGTGGGGACACTTAAGGTTCTGTTTTTCAGTGCTGCTCACAGAAAGAAAGGGTGGTTTTGACTGTTGGGTCAGCACTGGGTGGAAGAGCAGGGATAGTTTGCCTGAGAAGGCTCCAGCTGACCTGGCCAAGAAGTTCGCTGATTAACCCTCCATCTGTGTTAGCTTTGGCTTCATCACACAGATCTGCAGCAGCTGTTGAGAAATCAAAGCTAAGCTTCTCCGTCAAGTGCAAGCCTCAGTCCTCGGCCCGAGAGGCAGATCCTGTGTCGCCGTCAAGAGCGGGGCCTTCTCAGAAATCACCAGTCTGTTTCCCTGTGGCATCTGTGGGTGCTGACTAATCCCACCCGGCCTGCATGTTGGCTCAGCTTTCTCCTCTGCTCCCAAATCCCATCCATTGTGATACTTGCTTCATTGTTTTGTGGCCACTATACAAAGGCTCTTCTGGCCAGCATCCTGAGGATGAGTGTTCCAACCACAACCTTGGAATCTGAAATAGCCTCCAGGCCCAGGAATGAAAACCTGCATGGCCCATTTTGTCATCCTTTTTGAGTTCTGCCAAATTGAGCGAATATTGTAGTTGCTTTGTTTCTCTTCTCTGTCATCTTTGTTGACTTGCTTCCAAATTTGGCTTAGTAATCATCCATACTTAGATTTCTGGGTCAGGGTTTTCCTATGATTTATTCTATTAGGGTCACCTGATCTTTGGGTAGCTTAGAAGAAGTAGGTACAATGAGTCAAAGAGATCATTAAAATGAGCCTTAGTTAGGTGGAACTTTTTTGCAGAGATAAAAGCAAATGTGAGGTATATAAGTCACTTGGCTTTCCCTACAGTGCTATAGCCCTTATAAGGTGCTTACGATACCTTTGGCCTTTTTTGAAACTCTTCCCCAATCCAGTGGAACATGAGCTCTTGCCCTCAATTCAGTCTCTGAGTTCAGGTTCAAAGGCAGTGGGGATGGGAAGAACCTGACTCAGCTCCTTTTCCTCCCACGCCTGCCCTGCTGCACTACACTGTGTTGTATTTCACGCTTTAGTCATCGAGCCAGAAGTGAGGAAACCAAAAAGAAATTCTTTCCAGAGTTACATGTCGTGTCTAAATTCTCTTAGGTAGAGTGGAAAGCAAAAGCTACAGAGGCAATTAAAAAAAAAACTTCCAGTTAGTCCAGGCATGGCCAGCTGTATGAAGTCCCAGCTACTCAGGTTGATGAAGCAGGAGGGTCACTTGAACTCAGTAGTTTTAAGTGGAGCCTGCCAAGTTCAACATAGCAAGACCTTGTCTCCAAAGACTAAAATAAAATAAATAAAATAAAATTGCGTGTTCCTTTAAAATCTGGAAATCTACAAAGGAGAATGGGTGTTCCTTTAAAATCTGGAAATCTACAAAGGAGAGGAAGGCAATAAAGAAAGAAGAGAGCAGCGAACAGATCCCATAAAACAGGCCCCCAAGTATCTTTGTGTTGTGGAAAAACACCATTTGTTCAGAAGGAAATACCCATTTCCCAAGTCGTTTCATTTACAGCCTACTAACTGCACAGTTGATTGATTTGCTGTAAAATATTGTTGCCAGAGAAATGGTTTTTGAGGGGACTGACAAAAGGGGGGAAATAAGCATAGATTCCAATGTTAATGATGTGTCCCATGTGTGCAGTGTTTTTAGGAGCTTAGTGTCTCCACTCACACGGCCTCTTCTCACTCTCATGCTTATCTTGCCACATGGATGTGACTGAGCTAGGTGGGGGATGAAAACTGCCTGAAATCTGGTTCTTCTTTCCCCACTGATACCTAGTAAGGTGTAGGGCCAGAGTGATGGCCCAGCCCCTTGAAGCCTGTTTCCAACCCTACCATGTTTTCTCCCGAGAGAGACCTCTAAGATGGTAAGGAAGCATTTTAGTGGTTAAATGCTCTAATGGGGTTGTTGAGGGAAGCAGGTGGATCACTGGTAGAGGGCCAGCCTAGCTCTAATGTGATACCAAGGAAGAACATGAATTTGTTTCTTGGGGATGCTTTAAAGACAGGTGCAGTTTAGCTCTCAGCCCTGGGTGCTTTGATATTACCAACCCAAAGATAAAGAAAGGGTGGACTGGACCCTGCGGACGCTCAACAACTCTGAAGCCAGCAGGTCCCCAGCAGCAGTGGGATGGTGGGATTTTATTGCTCACTCTTCATTCTGCCAATATCTTAGATTTCAAACACATGCTGTATTGTATTGTATTGAAGGAGATTTTAATTGTGTGAGTAAAGATGGAACACGATTATAGCTCTTGCCAGTCAAGGTCAATGTCAAGGTCAAGATCTGCACTAAAATGAACTCTTAACACAAGGGTGGGGGGCATTATCTGGGGCCCAGGACAGCATGCAGTCAATCAGGTTCCACTGACAGGCTTCAAGGCAGTCACGTGAACTCTGGGAAATTACACACACACGCACACACACGCACGCACGCACGCACATGTGTGTGCCTTTTGCTCTCGTAAAAAATATCCAGAGCTCTATCTTCAAAAGTGACCCCCAAATGGTTGTGAAGCCCCTGTTTTTGAGGCTTTTTTGAACCATTGGTAGACTTGGCATCTTTTACCCTAAGGCACAGAGGTGAGTCATTCTTTAAGCTCAAGATTTTCCCATGACCAGTCAGAATAAGAAGATCCTCAGCACAGATCTCTATGATTTCTCCATCCTAAAGGGCACTTTCTGACACAGGCACTGAAACCTGCAGGGCCACAAGCCACAGTGATCATTCTGTGCCATCCACTGTTTTGGAGCCGAGTAACCTTGATGCTGCAGCCTGAAAAAGTCCATGTCAATCATGAACAGAGCTCACTGATGAATAAGTTCCTAAATAAATCATGGTCATATAAAGTTACCGGGTGATGGGTTAGTCTATAAAAAGATCCACTCTTTAGTGCCAGTTTTGAGTCCAAATGCAAAATTTCCACTAAATCAGTGGGACTCCACCAGGAAACAACGATGTGATGGATAAGACACATGCCAAGACCCACGCACTATCATCCTAGACCCCATAAAAAAGAACCCCATCTAGGGAGGAGGGAAGTTAAGGGTTGTACAAGTTAGCTTCTTAGTTCTCCAAAGAAGGTTCTGAGAGAAAAGATCAATCTTGTTTGGCTGGGAGTATGGCTTAAATAGTAGAACACCTGTCTGGCAAGCGAAAGGCCCTGAGTTCAAACCCTAATCACATAAATACATTGCATGTGTAACCTGGGTGCCTACATTCGAACTGCCCTATTGTAATCATGTGGTACCTGCCACCTTTCTATTTAAGGCTCACAGGCTGCAGTTCGCTTTAGGAAACATTTAGTTACTCAAAAAGAATTCTCTTCAAAGTGTTCTTTTTACTTGTCTGAACCCCAGGGAGGATATGATCCTAATAATCCTTGAATAATACACAGGACCAAGGAAAATTTCTTCTAAGAAAGCAAAGATCATTTAACCTTAGAGCAACAAATGTGTTCCTGGTTCTTTTGATTTCAGTTTTTCAGATATTGTCCCAAGCTTTGTCCAGGCTGGCCTGGGACTGCCATCCTTCTTCCTCTGCTTCCGGAGTGGCTTTACTTCTTATGATGTAGACCACTACCCTCAGCTTATCTATTGAGATGGGGTCTTTGTAACTTCTTTCCTTGGCTGACCTCAAACCCCAATTTTCTTAACCTCTCTCTCCTGAAGTTGCAGCTTGCAACCGCAGGCATACCCCACTACATCTGGCCCCTCTACAGCAAAATCTTGAGGAAAATTGTCTATGATCATTCCTTCAGCCCCTTCTCATATATATATAGATATAGATAGATAGATACTGATATAGATATACATATATATCAATATCTATATGGCTTTTCTTGCTATTCTCCTCTTGATGGGTCCTATTTGGCAAGAGGGCTCCAGTTTGGGACAGGCCCCCTTGGGGCACATACTGGAAAGGACTGTGCCCATTCCTCCTCCTGTACCATTGACACCCCCTAACCCCATTGACACTGTGCAGCAGCATCTAACACCATTGCCTGCTCTCTTCTCTCCACCCTCCATGCCTTTCTAGCACCTCTCAGCCCTCGGTGTCTGCAGTCACTGACTGAGCCCTGTGATCTCTTCCTCAGTCATGTCCCCTCCTAAAACGTCTAGTCACTAATGACCCTTGATTTCTATCTCGAGACCTTCCTCTCTCCAGAGTCTAGATTCATAAATCCTAGGTACCTACTTGAAATCACTTGTACGTCCAATGGACACCTCAAGGCCAACCCATCCAGGTCAGCCCAAGCAGAAAAGTCTGGAAGACCCTATTGCAACAGAAGAAACTGAATATGACAGTGTATGCCTGCCATGCCAGCTATAGTAGGAAGCTTAAAATAGGCAGATCTCAGTCCAGGCACCTCAGCAGAAAGTGAGACCTTTTCTCAAAATTAACCAGTTCAAGCCAGGTGTCCGTAGTTCACTCCTATGTACTCCTAGCTACTAGGGAGGCTGAGATCTAAGGATCTCAGTTTGAAGCCAATCTAGGCATAAAAGTCTGTGAAACTCATCAAATTAATCACCAAAAAGCCTGAAGTAGAGCTGTAGCTCAGGTGGTAGGTAGAGTACCCAGGCCCTGAGTTCAAGCCCCAGGACCAGGACACATACACACACACACACACACACACACACACACACACACACACACACACACACACACACACACACACACACACACACACACACACACACACACACACACACACACACACACACACACACGGACTGATGGAAACAGAAAACAACCTAAGTTGGGCTATGGTCTAGCCCAATGATCTAGCACCTACCTAGCAAGCACAGGGCCTTGAGGGCCTTGAGTTCAAAACCCAGGACTCAAAAATGGTCTAAGCTTTCCCTAAGTGGTGAATCATGGATGGGTGACTTTTCTTTTTTTACTGTAATGTTTGTAGTTTACTGTAGTTTTTATTTTTTTCCAATGATGACTTCTCTCAGGAATTATTTTTAAACCATAATTATAGTTAAGTCATCTTAGTTTTTCCTTCCTTCCTTCCTTCCTTCCTTCCTTCCTTTCTTCCTTCCTTCCTTTCTTCCTTCTTTCCTTCCTTCCTCCTTCCTTTTCTTCTCTCTTGCACAGCTAATTATTGGCTCTTATACCAGTGGCAGGACAATTTTACTTATTGTTGACTCTTTCTCTTGAGAATATTTGGTCTGGATCCTGAATCACACCTCTGTGGAGTGACAGTACTAGTCATTGCAAACTATCTGCCAGGGCCCATCCAGTTTGAGACAGGCCTCCTTTCCTGCCAAGAAACAGGTATCTATAGGCAGGGAAACCTACGGTTTCGTGGCAGGTGCTCTGCCTCCTCTCTTGCTGCTTAGGGTGACACAGTCATGCATGCCTTACCCTCTGCTTCATTCAGCCTGCCTCTTGAGGCCCGTTGCCCTCAGACACCTCCTTGCCCTCTCCTTCCTGTGCCCAGGAGTAGCCATGTTGTTCATGCTTTTCAGAGAGTATGCCCATGAGGGAGATGGGGAGAAGCATGATCCTCCATCACCTTTGTCATTACCTGAACCTGGGTGGGACTTGCACTCTACAGACCACAGGGACCCTGTGAGATTGTAGTTAACCCGTTCCTTTGTCCAGCAGCCCAGCTTTGGGCCAGGTATTCCTTTATTTATACTCCATTGCGTTCTCATGCATCCTTCTTGGGGCCCACGGAACTTGAAAGACCTCCACAGTTGATTTGATTGGGCTTTACTTAACATTCTTTAACTTTTCTTTTTACAGCTGAAACTTTGGAACAAATACCGAATTTCCAACATTCCATCACTCATTTTCCTAGATGCCACCACTGGAAAGGTTGTGTGCAGGAACGGCCTCCTGGTGATCCGAGATGACCCAGAAGGTAAAGCCCTGCTGTGTTCTTCTGTGCTCTAATCCCCAGACTCCCCCACTTACCAGCCCTGGCCGCCTCCTCCTCGTTGGTGGAGAGGATGCTAGTGTGATATACATAAGTGGTTGAGTTGGCTGGCTAGGGAATGCTGTCTTGATGAAATGATGGTATTCTCCTGGTCATGGTTAAGATTTTAAAAGGGATCCAAATGTCCCTCCTGGGGCCTTTAACTCATGGGCAGAAGCAGATGGAGTCTGGAAAAGGAAGTTCAGCATGGAGGGCCGAGGAGTATGTTGAAAAGCGCAAGAACCCAGACACTGCCCTCTTGTGCTGTTTCAGCAGTGGCTGACACTTGGCAGCTAGAGGCAGGCAAAGAGGAGGGTTTGTTTTTCCTCTTTAAATATAGCTGTCACTTATCTGAAATGCTTGAAGGAAGAAATAGTTTGTATTTTGAAGTTTTTCAGATTTGAAGTATTTGCAGAGACTATCAGTTGAACATCCTTCATCTGAGAACTCTGGAATCTGAAATATTAAAACTTTTTGAGCGCTAGCGTGGCTTTCGAAGCTTTAGATGGCTCAAGCCTATAATCCTGCCATTTTGGGAGGCTGAGATTCCAGAATCAAGGTTCAAAGTCAACCTAGGAAGACAAATCAGTCTCAGGTTGAACCAGCCAAAAGCCAGCCAGAAATAGAGGTGTGGCTGGAGTGGTAGAGTACAAATTGTGAGCCTGATTGAGAGCCAGTTCAAGCCCCAGTGCTGGCAGAATACACATGAAAAAAGGTTTTTGACCTGAGGATTGGGGATTAAAGGTGTTCCATCTGTCTCATCACAGCAAAGTCACAGTCCCTTTGTGGCTCTCCTGGCTTTGTGCCAAATGCACCTTATTTCTTGGTGCTGCCTAAGTCCTGCAGACTGTTGCTGGCCAGCTGGCCAATGCCACACACCGAGGAGGCTGCTCTGACCTCTGCCCAGTGGCTGACAAGGATCTGCTTTTGTCCATGCGTATTGAAGTGACAAGAGATCTCCCTTCTCCCACCAATCCAGTTAGAACTGAAGCCCTGGCCCTGGTCAGCCATTTTCCCAAAAAACAACAACAACAACAAAAAAAACTTCCCATGTAGAAAAATTTACCCTCTGTAAAAAGCAGGGCATGAGGGAACCAACTCCTTTTCAGGTTTAAGTGCTGATCCCTTTAACATACAGTCTTCCCTCCCCTCTGACAGTTTTAACAACAGTCCTACTCCTCCCCCCTCCAGAGAGGTTTGTATTCTTTTGTTTCATGGTGGGCTTGCCACCTGCTTTTAACTGGTCCCTGCCTCTCTCTTCCATCTTCTGCCCATCCCCTTGGGCAATTTTGAGGCAGTGGGCCTCGGACCACCCAGTGAGAAAATACTGCTGTGTTGTGCTGGGAGCCTATTATTTACTCTCCTGTCTGGAGCTTAAATATCTCAGAATATGTCCAGCATAGAGAATAGGAAGGTTTCACTCTACAGTTCATGAAACTTAAGTTCTCACTTGGTTCCCCAAGTCCCAGCCCAGATCCAAATCTCTGGGAATCAGGCCCCAAATGCATTCTCTTTTGAAGTTTCCCCAGTGGATTCAAATGTGCAATCAGACTTAAGAACTACTAAGATGCCGGGACTGGTATTGGCTTACCTCCTCTGAGTTACCTGTGGAGTCTGTTCTGTTTGTTTCATTGTACATCTGAAGCCTTCCTTCTGCATCCTAAGATGGCCCCTGGGAGGTGGGTTTTGTGCTCATCCAGGCCAGGGACCACTGTTTCAAGGGTAGCAGGGCTTGCTTGGCTTTGGATGAGTCCCCACTTTGGTTTCCTTGTTAACTGAGGGTCCTGTGACTGTCTTTACAAATGCCATCTGATCATGGGGTTGCACCTGCAGCCAGAAGGCTTTCCCAGTCCCAGGCTATCACAAAGAGCCTTGACATTCTTGCCCTCTGTTGCCTTGTTTCAGGTCTGGAATTCCCTTGGGGACCTAAGCCCTTCAGGGAAGTCATTTCCGGGCCCTTGCTTAGAAATAACGAGCAGTCGTTGGAGAGCAGCAGTCTGGAGGGGTCTCACGTGGGAGTCTATTTCTCCGCACACTGGGTGAGTGTTTGGTCCCTCCCTAGTTCAGGCAGAAGGATGCACCAAGCCTTCCTATGGTTGGCTTCTGGAGATGTGAACACTTGGCAGGTATTCCTTGGCCTTCTTGTCCTCTGCACCTTGTTGGTAGGCAATAAGCACTTTATGAACAATGACAGCAGCAAGACAATGACTTCTTCAGCCCATTCTGATGAGCTTCTCTAAGGGTCCCTAAGGAACTATACTAACCGCTGCCTCCTGACATACCGTATGGCCTGGGCAGAGCCCGGGCTGGATTCTCCCCAAGAAGAGAGATGAGCTTATTTTCTTCTCTTATGAACTGAGTCTACAGGTTAGTCCTACTTGGGTCTTGCTTATCTGGCCCCTGATAGCACATCATTGGTCCTGCTCTTGTCTTTCAGTGCCCTCCCTGCCGAAGCCTCACCAGGGTGCTGGTGGAATCCTACCGGAAGATCAAGGAGGCAGGCCAGCAGTTTGAGATCATCTTTGTTAGTGCAGACAGGTAATGTGTGCCAATGAAGTGACTGTCCTGTAACTGCTCCATATGTGGTTAGCATTCATACCTTTTGCCTCACATTGCTTACTTTCTTGTTGTGGAGCATGGAGGGTAGGAGATGGGATTATTGGCAGAGGGGCCAATACATTTCCTGTCAGACTCATTTAATTGTCTGAAGGGAGCCTAGAAAAACCTCTTACTGCTGGAAACACTAAACATATCCCAGTCCAAGCCTGGATTATTTGAGATTAGGATGTGTTTTCCATTTTATTCCATTTCTAAATCATGAGGAAAAGATATAGAGGGGTATGGAAGAGAGCCACAAACTAATGCAATGTGACATCTATCTTGGATGGATATGCAATCATTTTCTTAGCTCTGGTAGCTCTGGTCACACACTCTGGCTAGAACCATTTGGACCTGAATGGATAAATAATCACAAAAACAAGGGTGGAGGGTGGGGGATGTTCTTCCCTGAGGAAGTCAAGTCCTTTCGGTCTTAGTTTCACCCACTTCTTTCCTCCTGTCCTGTTTTACTCATCAGTGAGCATCCTTTAGCTCAGAACTCTGGCCTCAATCCAGACTTAGTTGCCAGATGCTTCTGCCTCCTAAGGGCCCTGTTCACAGGAGGATCTCTAAGATGCCAGCATACCAGAGGCCTTTTGCCCATTACTGTGTCCTGTTGAACTTCCCATGCTGTTAATTACCTTGTGGTCCTGGGGAGTGGGGGCAGAGAGGAAGGGGGGGGCGCAAGCCTGATGGCGTGCCACATGGCACACACATTTTTAGAAAGCTTTAAATAGCTTTCCAGTTTAAATCACCTTTATTGAAATCTAATTTCAACACCATACATTCTATACATTTTAACTAAACTGTTTTATCTACTGTGTCTACCCGTGTAACCAACACCCACAAGGTTCCTCTGTACTCCCTTCTTGATCATTCCCCACCCTCGAGCCCAGCCCCAGGGAGGCTCTGATCGGCTATTACTTGAGTAGATTGGTTTTCCCTGGAGTTCCTAACACATGCAATCATACACTTGGTTTTAAATGTATGATCCTGTACATATCACAGCTCCCTATGCAAATTTGAAATCATGTGGCATGGGGCAGTGCGTACTTCTAAGCTCACTGTAAAAGTTGGCCTGTCTGTGTTGAGAAAGGAAAGTCGGGCATGAGTGTAGTTGTCTGGACACAGGTGAGGACATTGACATGACCCACTTGCCACTTTCCTTTGGCTCTGCCTGCAATGTGGAGGCCTTTGCTTCTTGGTGAGTACCAGAATGGACAGGATAGCACCATCCATGGTCTGACATCAGAGGAAGCACCAGAATTAGGAATTCTGACATAGCAACCTGGGAAACCGGTGAGAGGACCAGGTGGTGGTTGCGCACTGGATAATTGTGCCTTGTTTTCCATCTGTCTCCCTGTAGATCAGAGGAGTCATTCAAACAGTATTTCAGTGAGATGCCCTGGCTCGCTGTCCCCTACACCGATGAAGCCCGGCGGTCACGCCTCAACCGGCTTTATGGAATCCAAGGTAGGCATCCCAGGCCCTGCTCCCATGGGGCTTCTTGGATGATAACCTGGGCTCATCACACCTTTGGTTCCTTTTTGCAGAAGAACACTTGTATTTCCATAAGTGTTCACATTCCTCACCATCTTAAAAATTACTTGAGATAAGTTTTATGGTATGTAACTTACACCTCATTCTAACGGCTTGCTTTTTTGTTTTGTTTTTAAGTACTCTCCTGGTTAGATAACTGCTTCTCACCTGTGGCAGGGTGGCTTCTGATATGCGTAGGCATCGACCATATACTTCAAAATGACTTGGCCAAAACTCTGTCGCAGTGGTCTTACTTCCATACAGACCGAAGAGTGATCTTTGGTCCCATCACTTAGTCTTGAGCCTCAGTTTCTTCCTCTGGAAAGTGGGAATGATGAACCTCTGACAAAGAATCTCTAGGAAGCTGGGCACTGGTAGTTCACACCTGTAATCCTAGTTAGTAAGGAGGCTGAGATCTGAGAATTGCAGTTCGAAGCCAGCCTGAGCAGAAAAAGTCCTTGTGAGACTCATCTCTACTCAAAAACTCGAAGTGGAGCCGTGGCTCAAAGTGGTAGAGCACTAGCCTTATAAACACTTTTCCTGTTCCCAAAGCATCATGGTTGGAGCTGAGTAAGAATCACCTTTCAGGGGAGGAAACTTCCTGAATGATGAGAACTAGGGCTTTGAATACTAATGGTGGTATTCTTCAGACATAATGATTATAGAGAAACAAACTAGATTCTTTTTCTTTTTTATGTGACTACCTCCTTTCCAGACTTCACTTTTTCTTGATGCAGTACTTAATTGCCAGTGTAAGAGTCAAATTAGGAGTGTAAGGAGTGGGGAGGGAGAAATTTAGTAGTAGAGAGCTTGCCTACATTCCATCCCAGCACCCCTCTTGCTTTGTCCTTTCTCGTGTGGGATTCACTTCTTCACCCCCAAAATGACTCTGGAATAACTTAGACATGGCTGCCTTCATAACTGTTCAGTAGGAAAAGGAGTTCCTTCCATCTCGCCTAACCCACCAGGCTATGGTACAGGCTCCATTGCTGGCTTATGGCTGACTAGGCCCCAGGTCTTTCCTAAGTGTTAATATGACTTTGGTGCCATAGTTTGGTGCAGCTGTGCCCTGCCTCATCTGATGAACCTGGATTTTTACACTTGGCCTTCTAACAGTACTGTGACACCCTGGCTTTTTGCAAAAATCATACACACCAATAGGTGTCCTTTATGCGTGACCTCTCTGACTCCTAACAGGTTCCTGGGCCATGGTGTGGGCACGCTTCTTCTCCTTACAGCCTGTGTGGGGGTGTGCAGATGTGCATAAACAGACTCTGGTACAGTTGAGCTTTGGAACACTCATAAATGACTGAGGAGATATTTCAGAGCAGAACAAGATTGTGCAATGTGTCCAGTGTCCTACCTCTATCAGGCCCAGTTCTCCTGGATCATTGTTGGTTCTCATTTCTTTCCACATTCACTGATGCCACCACCTTAATATAGGTCCAGCACTGGCCCTGCCTTACTACTGAGTGGCCTTGAGCAAGTCACTGAAGATTTCTTTTCTCAATAAATTTGGACATTTCAGTTTTGGGCACAGAGAAAGAACATTACAGATATTTGTTGACTAACTCAGAAAGGAGAAAAAAAGGAAAAATCTGATCTTACATTTTTTGAAAGATAAGCTGGGTGCTGGTGGCTCACGCCTGTAATCCTAGCTACCCAGGAGGCTGAGATCTGAGGATTGCTGTTCAAAGCCACCCAGGCAGGAAACTCCGTGAGACTCTTATCTCCAATTAAGCACCAGAAAACCAGAAGTGGCACTGTGGCTCAAGTGTTAGAGCACTCACCTTGAGCTGAAGAGCTCAGGGAGACAGCGTCCAGGCCCAAAATTCAAGCCCCATGACCAACAACAACAAAAAAAGGAATCAGTATCCTTTAAGAAGAGCCTTTTCCAGATAGAATTTTAGAAAGACAGCTAATTTATAAAAATATATGAAGGTAGGGCTGGGAAGGTGGCTCAGTGGTAGAGCACTTGCCTTGCATGCCTGAGGCCCTGGGTTCAATTCCTCAGCACCACATAAGCAAAAAGAAAAAAGCTGGAAGTGGCACTGTGGCTCAAGTGGTAGAGTGCTAACCTTGAGCTGAAGAGCTGAGGGACAGTGCCCAGGCCCAGAGTTTAGGCCCCAGGACTGGCCCCCCCCCCCAAAAAATATATATGTAATTTATATATGAAATATATATATATATACATATATATATATACATATGAAGGCAATCTATCCAATACATTTACCAGTATGGATCTGAAAAATATTCAGCATAAATAATTTCATGATTTCAGATGAAAATACTGAATTTGTTTCTGTCGTATTTGCTTAAAATGATCATCCCATCCCCGTGTAAGGAAGAGAGCAGACTGCTGGTATAGAGTGTGAATCAGGACAACTGTTGGTAAGAGAAATTTGGCAACTATACCTCAGCAGCCTTAAAAATCTTCAAAACCCTTAATTTAGAAATCCCTCTTAAAGGAATTTATCATTGGTAAATTAACCTACAATACCTAGTAAAAGTCAAGCTTCTCCTGAGCAGGTAATGGGTTTATTTTGTTTGTTTCTTTGTTTACTTTTGGGAGCAGTACTGAAAATCAAACCTAGGGCCTTATATACGTTGGGCAAGCATTCTACCATTCAGCTATATACTCCCTGTACTTATTATTTGGGATAAGAATGCAGGGCCTTGTGCTTTCTAGACAGGCACTCCACCACTTGAGCCAGCCCTTTCTTGCTTCTAGTTATTTTTTCAGATAGGGTCTCTTGTTTTTGCTTGAAGCCAGCCTGGACCTTGATCCTCCTAACTATGCCTCTCAAGTAGCTGGGACCCGAGGCTTATGCTACCAGTGCTCAGCTTGTTATTGAGATGGAATATTACTAACTTACTGCCTGAGTTGGCCTTAGAACCGCTGTACTTACTGCTCTCTGCCTCCTAGATAACTGGTTACATGTGTGAGCCACTACTCCTGGCCTTTTGTTGTTGTTGGTCATGGGGCTTGAACTCTGGGCTTGGGCGCTATCCTTGTGCTCTTCAGCTCAAGGTGAGTGCTCCACAGCACCACTTCCAGTTTTCTGGTGAAGGTAGCTCAGTGGTAGAGCGCTTGCCTTGCATGCCTGAGGCCCTGGGTTCGATTCCTCAGCACCACATAAGCAAAAAGAAAAAAGCTGGAAGTGGCGCTGTGGCTCAAGTGGTAGAGCGCTAGCCTTGAGCTGAATGGCTGAGCGACAGCGCCCAGGCCCAGAGTTCAGGCCCCACAACCGGACCCCCCCCCCCCCAAAAAAAAAAAAAAAAAAGAGTCTCACAGACTTTTCTGCTAGGACTGGCTTTGAACCGTGATCCTCAGATCTCAGCCTCCTGAATAGCTAGGATTACAGGTGTGAGCCACCGGCGCCTAGCATCTGGCCTATTTTTTATGAGGATTTTTTTTTTTTTTTTGGATCCGGTCATGGGGCCTGAACTCTGGGCCTGGGCGCTATCCCTCAGCTCTTCAGCTCAAGGCTAGCGCTCTACTACTTGAGCCACAGCTCCACTTCCGGCTTTTTTCTTTTTGCTTATGTGGTGCTGAGGAATCGAACCCAGGGCCTTGAGCATGCAAGGCAAGCGCTCTACCACTGAGCCACCTTCCCAGCCCCTGGCCTATTTTTTATATTCATACTTTATTTTTTGGTGTTAAAGGCCTCATGCATGCTAAACATGTGCTCTACACTGAGCTATACCCAGTACCAGGTTAGTTTTGTGTGTGTGTGTGTGTGTATGTGTGTGTTTTAATCTTTTGTATACTTTGAATTTCATTGTAGGCCACAATTCTTTGCTTTTAGCCCCTAGAAAAGTCATCTGAATTTGCAAGCACCTTTAGCAATTTTACAAAGCTTACCATTTCTGTGCATGACCTTGACCCTAGCTTTGTTCCTTTCCTTCTGCTTTCCCCTCAGGGCAATGTTTTCATCTATTTTTATTGGATTATATCATGCATTTTTAAGCTTCCTGAACTTTTTTTCTTTTTTGAAGAGTGGAGATAGCAATATAAAAGGTGATTTAAATGCAAGGATTCTATCTTCTGATGTAACTGACCACTTGTACTCTCTGCCTTAAGCGGGAAACCATGTGGCAGAAGCAATGCTAGCCTCTCGGACCGAATCTTTTTTTTTTTTTTTGGCTAGTCTTGGGACTTAAACTCAGGGCCTGGGCACTGTCCCTGAACTTCTTTTGCTCAAGGCTAGCGCTCTACCACTTGAGCCACAGTGCTACTTGAGGCTTTTTCTGTTGATGCGGTCCTGAGGAATTGAACCCAGGGCTTCATGCCTGCTAGGCAAGCACTCTACCACTAAGTCACATTCTTAGCCCTCAGATTAAATTTTAAAGTCAGATACCCCAAGTGTGCATGGATTTCTGGGTGCCTCCAAAACGTGAATGCCACGAGTTTGATTTCTGTTTCTAAATATAATTCTAGATTTTTTCAGGTTTGAATGATCCCTACTTTTTAAGGGAATAATTGCATTATTTTGGAAGTATCTTCTCCACACATCCAGGTTGCAGAAGGCTAGCAGTCAGGCCAGTGGCAACCTATCTATTCATAGTGCTGTGTCCTTGCTCATACATAGAATGAGTCTGGTCACTGTCAGAATTTTGCCCCTCCCATTCCTGATTCAAGTGCTATCATTTCTGCACTTCCTGGGGTCTTGGAAGCTAGCAGCTTCCCCCAGGGCTTGATTAGATTTTGCTTTTTCTGTTTTGTTTTTTTTTTTGGGTCCGGTCGGTCGTTGGGCCTGAACTCTGGGCCTGGGCGCTGTCCCTCAGCTCTTCAGCTCAAGGCTAGCACTCTACCACTTGAGCCACAGCGCCACTTCCGGCATTTTTTCTTTTTTGCTTATGTGGTGCTGAGGAATCGAACCCAGGGCCTCAGGCATGCAAGGCAAGCGCTCTACCACTGAGCCACCTTCCCAGCAGATTTTGCTTTTTCTTGCCTCTACAGATCACTACCTGTCTTTAGTCAAACTGCCTTTGAACCGAAGGGGCTGTAAATTCTTTCATAGTCATCGTAGCATTATAAAGTAAGTACTTCTGATTGAATTCTTTAGCTTTTGTGTGACTCTATGGTTAAAATTTCCAATTAGCCAGGCACTGGTGGCTCACGCCTGTAATCCTAGATACTCTAGAGGCTGAGAGCTGAGGATCACAGTTCAAAGCCAGCCTGGCAGGAAAGTTCATGAGATTCCAATTAACCATCAAAGAACTAGAAGTGAAGCTGTGGCTCAAGTGGTAGTATGCCAGCTTTGAGCAAAAAACAAATCTAAGGACATGTAGACACTGGTGGTTAACACCTGTAATCCTAGCCACTCAGGAGGCTGAGGTCTGAGAACTGCAGTTTAAAACCAGCCCAGCCGGGCGCTGGTGGCTCACGCCTGTAATCCTAGCTACTCAGGAGGCTGAGATCTGAGGATCGTGGTTCAAAGCCAGCTCGGGCAGGAGAGACCGTGAGACTCCTATCTCCAATAAACCACCAGAAAACCGGAAGTGGCGCTGTAGCTCAAGTGGTAGAGCGCTCGCCTTGAGCTGAAGAGCTGAGGGACAGCGCCCAGGCCCAGAGTTCAAGCCCCACGACCGACAAAAAAAAAAATAAAATAAAATAAAAAAACCAGCCCAGGCTCTTATCTCCAATTAACCAGTAAAAGCCAAAAGGGGAGCTGTGGCCCAAGTGGTAGATCACTAGCCTGGAGCACAAAAGGTTAGGGACAGTGTCCAAGCCCAGAGTTTAAGCCCCAAGACTGGCAAAAAAACCCCAAATCAAACCAAAAACCTAAAGGACAATGCCTTGGCCCTGAGTTCAAGCCCCAATACTACCCAAAGAAAAAAGTTTTCAGGGCTGGGAAGGTGGCTCAGTGGTAGAGTGCTTGCCTTGCATGCATGAGGCCCTGAGTTCAATTCCTCAGCACCACATACACAGAAAAAGCCAGAAGTGGCGCTATGGCTTAAGTAGTAGAGCACTAGCCTTGAACTGAAGAGCCGAGGGACAGTGCCCAGGCCCAGAGTTGAAGCCCCATGACCCAAAAAAGAAAGAAAGGAAGGAAGGAAGGAAGAAAGAAAGGAAGGAAGGAAGGAAAGGAAGGAAGGAAGGAAGGAAGGAAAAAGTTTCCAAAGCCATTCAACTGACATATTGTGTGTGCACGTACCCCCCCCCCCCCCACACACACACACAGAGTCTGAGTGTGTGGTCCAGCAGATCTCATGGGGTTATGTGTCTTCTGGCCATGTTCCTGTGTACAGGGCACTGCCTCCACTTTGGCCTCTAGCATCTGTTTTTTTTTTAAAATATTTTTTTATTTTTTATTGTAAAGATATTATACAGAGGGTTACAGTTACATGAGTAAGGTAATGAGTACACTTCTTATTGAGCATTGTTACCCCCTCCATTATTTTCCCCCTACCATCCTTTCCCTCCCTACCTTCCCCGAGGTTTTTTTTTTTTATTGTGATTAAGTGATTACATAATTTCCCGAATTTCTCAGTATTGTAGAATAATGATGCTCATTTAAAGTCACAAGTTCATTCTAACTTTCCTGGAGCAAATTGCCTATCACAGTCTATAACATATAACGGTGTACACAAATACACCATACATGTGATCAGCAGCATGGGGATATTTAGTAGTGGTTCGACCAGTTGAGTGGGAGTTCTTTGTTTCTTGAGTCCTGTTAGTTTTGTCGTATCACCTAACATTTTGGATTTAGCATCCACTTATCAGGGAGACCATGTACCGTTTGTCTCTTTGCTCTTGGCTTACCTTGCTCAACATGATTCCTTCTAGCTCTATCCATTTCCCTGCAAATGCCATTATTTTGTCATTTCTAATGTCTGCATAATATTCCATTGTGTATAGATACCACAATTTTTGGATCCATTCATCTGTGGTGGGGCATCTGGGTTGTTTCCATATCCTAGTTATTGTGAACAGTGCTGCAATAAACATGGAGGTGCACGTGTCCTTGTATATTGGTTCCTGTTGTTCAGGGTAGACTCTAGCATCTGTTTTGACAAAGTTGCTTTACAGAACAGTACCAGAGTGCTCCTTAGCCTGCACCCAAGCTTAGATGCCTCCACCTGGCCTGTTTGCACCTCCCAGAGTGGAAGATATCTGGCCAGATACTCACTCATGGCTTCCTGGTGTGTGTCCTAGCAGGCTTGGATGAAAATACATAATATCAGAAGAACCTGCCCTCCTCTGAGCCTGTTGAGAGCAGAGCTTAGAGTGTCCTTAGATTGTAGTGTCACCACACAACATGGCTTCCCAAATGCTCACAGCATGTTAAGGTATCCTGGGGGGATGACGCCCTTGAGGCTGTGCCTTTCCAGTCACTTCTTTTACTACAGGGTGGCACAGCTGCTGCAGGCCTCGAGGATGAGTTTGCCTCAGGCTGAAAGGACTAAAAGAGCAGTTCTTACGGAGGGACCGGAGGGGGGGGCTACACTCACCCAGGACCTGACATTTGACTTCCATCCATCTCCTTAGACACCTCCCAGGGTGAAGTTGGCTTATCCCGGTCACAGAGCCTTTCTCCTCCCAGTGCTTTGTGCACGCTGAGGAATTTACAGCTCTATAAGCTGGTTAAAAATGCCTTTCTAGGGAGACCACTTAGACACACTTGGCAAAAATAATCCCATCAGCCATAGTCTAAGCCATCCTGGCTGTCAGAGAACACCCTGTTCTTTGCAGGGAGGCCTAGAGCCCTTTCTCTCAAGCTAGGAGTCCCTGGAAGGTTTTGTTCTTTTTTTCCCTGCCCCAGTCTTTGGAAGCAGAGGCTTTGGCCTGATGGCTGGGAGACCATAGTGTGGGGCCTTTACTGCCAGCGTCTGCTCTGTTTCTCTTTCCGTCTTGTTCTGTCCTTCTTCCACTCTTTCCTGTCCCCTTCCCGTTTCCCATTCCTCTCCATTTCTTTGCCCTCTTTCTTGACTCTTTCAAAAAAGGGATTTGATACAGAATCAGTAGAAAATCTGTGAAAACGAGACATCTGGAGCTTGCAATTTTCAATCAGTACAGATCAACTGACTGATTCTGACTGTTTCTGTGACCAAATCTCAGTATTCAAGGTCATGGCATAGGCTATGTGGAGCTGGCCCTGCTGGCCAGTGAGGGCAGCCTTGGGCTGCCTGAGAATCTACTGAGGGACCTTGGAGTTTTATTTTGTGTGTTGCATTTAATTGTGAAAACGTGAAAGAAAAAAAAGCAAGAAGTAACAGAATAATATAATAAACATCCATGTAACTTCACACCCAGAATTTACATTTTTGCTCAGATATTTAAAATATAATCAAAGCTAGGTGCTGGTGGTTCACACCTGTAATTCTAGCTACTTAGAAGGCCGGGATCTGAGGATCATGGTTCGAAGCCAGTCCAGAAAGGAAAGTCTGTGAGACTCCAGCAAGAAGCAGAACTGGAGAGTGCCAGCCTTGAGTGAGACAGCACACGGTCTCTGAGTTCAAGCCCCAGTACCCATGCCCTCCACTACATATACACACATATATACATATATATATGTATATACATATATATAACCAAATAGGCAGAACCAACCTCCATCCCCCCCACAAAATAAAGAAAAGAAACAAAGACAAATATAAGTGAACAGGAGCATGACAGACAGAGATGAGAGCCATTTCCTCACCTGCCCTCCTCCTACCTCTTGCCTGAGGACACCACCATACATTTAATATGTAACTTCATAACCTGTTTCCACATTTCCCTGCATATATATGAATCTATGAATAATATATAGTTTTGCTCAATGTGTCTTTGAGAAGCATTCGTAAAATGCTGTCATGTTGTAATGAATACCATTTTGCAACTTGCTTTTCCCACTGTTATGTTTTTTAGGTTTATCCTTGTTGATATTTACTTCTATCTTAATTTCTTTTTAGAGGTGGAAAACATCCCATTGTATGACTGTACCAGTCGCCTTAACTGTTCCACTGTTGATAGACAGTGATGGGTTCTGAATTTATAAGAATATGGCTGTACATGTGTTCGTGCCTGTCTCCTGACACAGGTTTGCTGGCCAGTTCAGAGGTCCAGACCTACCCTTCTGACCTCTCTTGGGTTTCTCTGAGTTTCATCAGCCAACCAGATGGTTTCTTCCTCAGCTGGAAAAGGAAGAGCCAAAAGAGGAGAAGTAATCTAATGAATGGGACTGGCAATAGATGGGCTGAGACCTGGCTTTATTTTTGTGTTTTTGTCATCTGTACCCCCAGATCTACTGCTCTTCACTTCTGCATTTTGTGTTAAACCATGTGTATGACAACACTTAGGAACATCTAGGTAGGCAGAGTGGGACACACCTATCATCCAGGTATGTGGGAGGCATTGAAGTACCTTTATAACCTGTAGTTGTAGGTTGAAGTAGGAGGATTGCAGTCCAGGCTGGCCTGGACAAAAATGCAAGATCCTATCAGAAAAATAACTGAAGTGAAAATAACTGCGAGAGTGATTTGAGTAATAAGTGCCTGTCCACCAAGTTGAGGTCCTGAATTCAAGTTCCAGTTTTACCCCCCGCTCCAAAAAAAAAAAATCCAAGTTTATTTGTATTTTGTCTTACCAACATTCCTGCCTTACCTGCACCTCTGCTTCCACTTTCTGAGTTCCTTTTGTCTCTGTCCATATGCATACATGCTCACACATGGTTGTAATGTATGCATAGCACTGAACTCTGCACCACTTCCTTAATAATATACCACGCCCTGCTGAGTTAAAAGACAAAAAATGTGTACTGAAGCCCATTTACATATGGCCACAGTCTTTCATGATCGTTTTCATGATGACATAATATTGTCCTGTACTTGCTGTTCCAGGATCTATCCTTCCTCCCAGTTCTCTTTCCAGCTCCCAGCAATCTTTGGGAAATGGTTCCCAGGCTCTTCAGATCATACATGCACAGAGATCTGGCTACAGCTCTACCTGGATCTTTCCTCCTCTCCCCTAGACCCTGGACAATTTCAGCTTCTTTGCTGTAACCAACTCACTCCCATCACATCCCTACACAGCCGTTTCCCTAGCATTAGAGAAACAACCAAACTAAACCAGGCGATGTCTCAGAACATGTTACTGCCACACATACTCACAGATAGGTTCCTGGACCCCAGGAGGAAGGTTTGGAGCTGACTGCAAAGGCCTTACTCTTTCTTCTTTGTGCTTTGAGGGAGATGGTAATAGAGAGGACTCTGAGGTATCATTTTAGGGCCAGCTCAGTTTCCCAGAGCCTGGGGCTTTGGCTGAGCCCTTTCTGGGGACATAGAATATATGATCTAAGCCCAAAAGTGAAAAAAATGACACAGGTAAAAGTACACCAGCCCAGTGCAGGTGTGGTACACATCTGTAATCCCAGCTGCTCAGGAAGCAGAGTCAGGAGGATTTCAGAGGAGAGCCCGAGTAAAGTTATTGAGACTTTATCTCAAAAACAAGCTGGGCATGGTGGTTCACACCTGTGGTCGCCAAAACTTGGAAGACTAAGGTAGGATGATAGCGATCAGAGCCCAGCCTGGGAAAAGTTACCCTGAGATTCTGTCTGAAAAATAAACTAAAACCAGAAGGGCTCGTAGTATGGTTCATATGGTAGAGTGCTTGGCTAGCAAGTGCAAGACCCACATTTGGCAGGCAGCACCCTCCTAGGACTTTCCTTGTCTCTCCCTTAGTATTAGCTAATGTCTTCCAGCCCACCCAGAGTTTTTGTCACTTTCAATAGAACAAAGCCCCAGTCTCTATTTTCTGCCTTCTCATGAGTCACATTGTCAGCTCACAGGGAACTTTTATTTTCCTTGTACCAGTCCTGAACCTGAACAACTTTTTTTTTTTTTTTTTGTCTTCATGGGGCTTGAACTCTATTCCTCAGCTCTTCAGCTCAAGGTTAGTGCTCCACCATTTGAGCCACAGCGCCACTTCCAGTTTTCTGGTAGTTTACTGCAGATAAGAGTCTCACAACCTTTCCTGCCTGGGCTGGCTTTGAACCACGATCCTCAGATCTCAGCCTTCTGAGTAGCTAGGATTACAGGTGTGAGCCACTGGCACCTGGCTTCCCTGAACTTTTTTATTCAAGGCTAGAGTTCTACCACTTGAGCCATAGCTCTACTTCTGGCTTTTCGATGGTTAATTGGAGATAAGTCTCACAGACTTCCTGCCTGGGCTGGCTTTGAACCATGATCCTCAGATGTTATCCTCCTGAGTAGCGAGGATTATGGGTGTGAGCCACTGGTACCTGGATTACAGGTGACTTTTTAGAAAAAAAAAAGCCAGACACTGGTGTCTCCCACCTGTAATCCTAGCTACTTGGGAGGCTGGAATCAGAAGACTAGGGATTCAAGGCCAACATGGGCAGAAAAGTTCCCAAGACCCCTTTCTCAATTCATGTTACACACAGTGGTAGGAATCTGTCATCTCAGGAAACCTAAAATAAGTGGATCATGGGCCAGGCATGCTCCTAGGCAGCAAGCAAAACCCTATCTCAAAAATAAACAGTGCAAAAATGTGCTCCACTTCTGGTTTTCTGGTGGTTTATGGGAGATAAACGTCTCATGGACTTTTTTCTCTGGGCCAGCTTTGTACCATGATCCTCAGATCTCAGTCTCCTAAATTGCTAGGATTACAGATGTGAGCCATTGGTGCCCAGCATCTATCAAAGGTTTTTGGAGGTTGGGATTTGGTGATATGGAACACTCAAGTGCCCCTAGCTGGCTTTGATGTCTCCTGCTCCGTGCTCTCTTCAGGCCACATACTGAAGTCCAGCCCCTGATCTTCAGAAAGGAGACAGACCCGATGTGGGCTTAGGCCTCTAGGGGACCAGAATGGCTAGGACTGAAGTCCTCAGGTGACCTGTTCATTGCCACACACATCTTTAAAACCCCAGAGGTGTGCAGGCTCTGTGTGTGTGTGTGTGTGTGTGTGTGTGTGTGTGTGTATGTGAGAGAGAGAGAGAGAGAGAGAGAGAGGTGAGAGATGTGGTGGGAATGGCAGTCCTCAGGAGCCCATTTCCCTCAACCTGTTCCTGACACATCCAGCCACTTCTTCTAATAGCTGTGAACATAATGGATTCGTTTATTCCTTTTGAAGACTGGCCCACCACCACATGCCTGCTGGGTTGGCTGCCTCAGCAGGTTACAAAGCTCCAGGGCCATATTTCTGGTACCTCGGTGTCCTCCCCTATGGAGAAGTAAAATGTCAGTGGAGCAAATTACTGACCGAATACTTTGGAATCTATAAATATTAAATTGCCTTGGCTTTCATATAAAATTCAGGCTCTGGTCTGCCCCAAAGGAGAGGTGCCTGGATAGTTCTAAGATGACTGGGGGAAGTAGGGACCTGCTGCCAGTGGAGAGACAGGTGTCCCCAAAGGGCGGGGCTGAGGCTGACTCTGCTCCATCGAGGGCAGCCCTGGCTGCAAATTCAGATGCACCTGAACCCAGGATGGAGTTTTTCTCAGGTTGCTCATTGGAGTCACATGGGGTTTGCGCATGCTCTCTCTGAGGATTGTCCCCGCGCGCGCGCGCCCCGCGCACGTGCTAGTGTGTGTGTGTGTGTGTGTGTGTGTGTGTGTGTGTGTGTGTGTGTGGTCTCCCCACACATCGCTGGTGGGACAGTGATGGGGACTGCACAGGGCCTGCCTACGGCTCTCTGGCAGCCAGCTGCCCTCCTCCCCTGCCTTCCTGTTGGCTTCGCCCCAGGCTGTCTTACTGTTGGTGGTGGGTCTTGTGCCCCTGTGAGGTCCACCTAGAATCTGTTGCTGATGAGGCAGCAAGTACTCGGTGGGAGCATCTGTGTGTGTGTTACATCACCTTGGGTGGGGGCAGCAGGAGTGGGGAAGGAATGGAGCCTAGGACTCTGTGCATGCTAAGCACTCTACCACTGCGCTAACCCCCAGCTACTGTGCTCTCCACGGAGCGGGTAAGGGTGCAAACTACAGTACCTTCACAGTGCACCTGAAGACACTAAGGCCCATGCAGGTGGAGTGACTTGCAGGGTGCCATGCACACCTCAGCCAGTTCCATCACTAGTCCATCCACGGTTCAGCCTGGATCCAGCCCAGGACTTTCAGACTCCAGGCCTGGTTTCCTCATTGATGATGTGTCCCTGCTGGCTGCCTCTTGCCTCTCACCTCCCCTAGGCCAGCAGCCAAGCTCTCTCTCTGTCTCTTTTGCAGGCATCCCCACGCTCATTGTGCTGGACCCGCAGGGGGAGGTGATCACGCGGCAGGGGCGGGTGGAGGTGCTCAATGATGAGGACTGCAGGGAGTTCCCGTGGCACCCCAAGCCTGTGCTAGAGCTCTCCGACTCCAACGCAGTGCAGCTCAATGAGGGCCCCTGCCTCGTCCTTTTTGTAGGTATGGAGCCCAACAGGGTCCCCTGCGGGGGGGGGGGGGGGGGATGGGAGGGGGGATGGGGGGAGGACATCCAGGATAGACCTCACCACAGCCTCCAGATACTCACAAAGCTAAGCCTGGGCCTTTGTCTCCTTTTCAGCCTTGCTTTTGACCCCAATGATTTATTCATGGATCTCCCCCTGTGGGAGGTGGTCTGGGAGCTGCGCTGCCCTGCTTTCCTTCCTTGTTGCTCCTGACTGCCAGCTGGGCCGAATAGGTCAGGGCTGGAGGATGCCCCTAACCCCCATGAACAGAGTCATTGTTGAAAGGAGTGGGCCTGCTCACCTTGCAGCTGCTGGAAGCTGGACCCCCTCTGGCCAATGCTCACCCTGCTGCTTCTGCCCTCCCCTGTGCTCTCCTGAACTGCCTCAGTGGCTGCCAGCACTGGCTTAGGCCACATGCCTGGCTCTTCCCCGCCTCAGTGGCCAAGTTTACCTCTCGGTTGGGTGGGCGTGCTCAGCCTAGAGTCGACAGCCCACAGGCTGCTTTTGCCGGCCAAGAGCCACCTTGCTCTTTGCCCTGGGACTTCTCCCTTCCAGCTAAATGGCTATACCCAGACTGTGAATAAGATGCACCATGCCAGCTTCAGAGAGGACTAGGTGCAGCATATCAGCCCATTCTCTGAGGTCTGGTGGGAGCAGGGTTGCCAATAAGCAGGCCCAAAGGAACTTTCCCCCCGTGCCAATGTCATGGCTTGAGCTCAGAGTTTTGTGCTCTTGCTTGGCTTTTCTACTCACTACTGGTACTCTACCACTTGAGCCATGCCTTCAGCCTGTTTTTTTTTTTTTTCTGATTATTTTGGAGATGGAGCCTAGTGAACTTGGCTGCCTGGCTGGCTTTGAACTACTATCTTCTGATCTCTCCTGAGTAACTAGGGTTACTAGGATTACAGTGCCCTGAGAATTCTGGAGTATGTCTCCCTGTCTGTGTACACCACAGGCCTCTTGAGCACTATAACATTTCAGGGTAGAATCTGCTAGAGCCTGCTCTCCCCTCTCCTGCTTTTGTCCCTTGGGCGTGACCCTAGATCTTGGCTACAGGCTTCCATAGTATGAGCCTGGTATTCTGGGTGTGGCTGCTTCTCTGGGTGTGCCAGATCCATGTTCTCTGCAGTTAGCCTTCCCCAGTCCAGATGGTTTGGCTGCCAGCTGTGAACATCTGTGGCTCTCCCATCACCACCATCATTGCCAGCCAAACCAGTCCTCACTCTGCCTTCACTGCCAGTTCTTCTGCCATTCCCACTGGAAACCAGAAATCCCAAGTCATGACTCCTTATTCTATGATCGACAGAAAAGCTACCAGGGACCTCAGGTTCTGACATGGGGAAAGCCCAGTTTCTAGGATGCATTTGTGAAGATTTCACTGGTAAAGGCTGTCTACTGGGGGACATTAGTACTACTCAGCAGGTGAGCATGCCAGCCATGTACTGCTTGCTTTGCTGCTTGTACATGCATGTCCACTCAGCTGTGTGCAGGAAGATGCTGTGCCTAAGGAAGTTCACTCCCATTCTGGTGCAGCTCAGATGGGCATTTCTGCTGCTCAGGCTTATTTGGGTGGGTGGGGTCCCACCTTTTCACAACCTAGTATCTTTTTTCTTTTCCCTTCACAGATTCTGAGGATGATGGAGAGTCTGAGGCAGCCAAACAGCTGATTCAGCCAATAGCTGAGAAAATCATTGCCAACTACAAAGCCAAAGAGGAAGAGGCACCTCTTTTGTTCTTTGTTGCTGGGGAGGTGAGTGTGGAGGAAGGATTTGGTCTGGCAGGTCAGTAATACCGGGCTGCAGAAGGTTTGAAGGGACCTCTGGGTCTGTGTTGATTCAGCCACAGACAAATGAGGAAGGAAAGGTGTGTCATTTAACCATGGAAAACCATTTCCTCCCCTGCTCCTTCCTCTTCTCTTCCTTCTCACTCGGCAGCCTCAGAGCAGGAGGAAGCCCTCCCAGAGCTGCTACCCATCCCAGCTGCAGCCACAAACACCCCCAGTCTGCCCTTGTAAGCTTACATGGGACTGGTTAGAACCAGACCCTGGATTCTTTGCAGAGTACTAAGCTGGCTAGTCCCTCTGCACCAGCCTGAAAAAAAGGCTTGGACATTACAGGGATCTTGGCTTGGGTCATCACTGGGACCTGCATTCATCCAGCCAGCTCAAGGAATGTGAAGTTGGAGATTGCAGCTTTCTCAGTCTCTTATATACAAGGTTTCTCTCTCTCTCTCCCCCTCTCTCCCTCTCTCCCTCTCTGTCTCTGTCTCTCTTCTCTCCTCTTCTCTCTCCTCTCCTCTCATTTGTCCAATGATATCTCCCAGTGTGAAAAAATGCAGGACCTGAAGCAGAGGTCGCTGCACAGGCCCCTGGCTACCCTGCGGCATGACAACCTGTGTCGTGCAGACACCCATGTTCCACAAGATGGCTGTGTTCAGTGGCGCAGGCGCTTTCCTCACTCCCCTATAATACACACTTCTGCGCATGCTCACCAGCACTGACAGACACTGAAGCCATCCCTGCCCTTGGCCCTTTGGGCTGTGCCTCTAGTTAGTTGGTAGGACCTGTGCTCCTTTCATGCTGTTTAAAGCCCAGGAGAGGCACTGAAATACAGGCAGGGGCCAGACACCCTGAGCCACCCATTCATCACCTCCTGAATAGCCGCCCTGGGAGGCCCTGCTGGGCCCCTTGGAGACAGCCCCAATGACCCTGCCCAGCCCTGGGGTGGAGGGAAACAAAGAAGGTTCACAGGCCCTGTCTGGGGCTCACCAGACGCTGCACACAAAGTAGTGAGGCTGTTCTGCATTTATTAAACTCTAACCCCTGGAGAATGACTCTGAAGAAAAGATGGGTGCAGAAAAGAAAGGCTGAGCTCTGGGTAGGGCGGTGCTTTAGAAGCCTGCCTGAAAAGAAGCATTTGCAGGTTTTCTGTATCCCAGGCACTCAGCCAAGTGCTTCACCTACTCCTCTCTTTTGTACCTCACTTCTCATTGTCCTGCTTCACTGGGAGAAAAGTGCGGCTCCCTCCCTGGCAGGGCTGTGAGTGCTGGCCAGTTGCTCACCTCCACAGCATCCCCATGTGCTAGGAGCTGCTGTTAAGTCTGCTGACAAAGGACGGGACCTCGGCTCCAAGAAGTGCCTGGCTAAGGTCATGCAGGAAGTAAGGAGCAGAGGGGGCTGATGGGAGGTCAGTGTGACTCTGGGAGCAGTGCTCCAACACACAGACCCACTCATGTGTAGATGGAAGGGAACAGGAAGGGACAGAAAACCAGACAGAGGCTCCTCTGTGCTTCACTGCTCCAGCCCCCACCTGCAGTGCTTCATGTACACTTCACCCGGCTTTCTCGGGCCAGTTCCCTGTCTAAGGCACCATGGAAAGGAGCTAGCCTGGAACATGGCATTGACTGAGCCCAGGACTCGGGCCCAGGGCAAAGGAGGACCCCTTCTTTTAGTCTTGATTTCATCCCTGGGCAAACAGAAGTTATCCCATCTGACATCTTAATGGACATTAAAGCCATCTCCCTGTGGTTTGCACAGTGGAAGCCCAGGAGGGGAGGCAGTGGGGTGCTTGGCTTCGTCTAGGCCTCCTGGTAGGAACAACATGTACAGTATTTGTCCAGGTGTCTCTCTTATTTATCATGAAGCTTTTACTAACCCATGTGGAGTGCTTGAATCAAGCATTGAGTGCCAAAGATATTGATGCACCCAGCAATGCTGGAAAATCTATGCGCTCTGTGTGTGTGTGTGTGTGTGTGTGTGTGTGTGTGGGGTGGTGGTGGTGGTGGTGGTGGTGGTGGTGGCAGGCGGGTGGGGCGGGAAGACTGTGGCATGGGGTGACCATCACCAACAGTCTTCCTTGGTTTTTGTGAAAGTCATGGTTGGTTCGTCTCAGAGCTGTAGATGTTCTGCTCATCTCCATTTACAGCCAGGAATAACCCAACTTTGTTTCTTCAGGATGACTCAAGATTTTTTTTTCACTCAGTTTAAATATTGTGCATTTCAACTGGAGGGGTAATATAAAGTCAATTTTCTGTTACCCACCAAGTGAGAGTCGATAGCATGAAAGGTAGCCTCAAATCATTGCTCTCTGACAAAAGCTTTTTTTTCCTTAGGTTTGTGTTTGCTTCTGTATGTATAAGGCAGTTTCTGATATGAAAACATGCATAAGACAGTGCCAGTTTCCATTGCAGACAAATGCAGTGAACTGGTGTGAACATTCATGCATCCCGGTCTTTCTTGGATCTGGGCTGTAGGAGGTTGTTTCTGTTTTAAACATTCCAGGTGTCCAAATTAGCATTGCTAATCCACAGTGGAGCTGCAAATAACTGACAGTTGATTGCAAAAATAAGTAGTCAAAGGAGTGTGTGTGTGTGTGTGTGTGTGTGTGTGTGTGTGTGTGTGTGTGCGCGTGCGTGCTGATATCCTGGGGCAGTTGATTGCAAAAATAAGTAGTCAAAGGAGTGTGTGTGTGTGTGTGTGTGTGTGTGTGTGTGTGTGTGTGTGTGCGCGCGCGCGCGCGCGCGCGCGCGCGTGCTGATATCCTGGGGCTTCAGGGCCTGGGCGCTGTCCTTGAGTATTTTTACTCAAGGCTCTTCCTCTACTACTTAAACCACAGCCCCACATGTCTTGCATTTTTGCGGGTAATTAGAGATAAGAGTCTCATGCCCAGGCTGGCTTTGAACCAGTCCTGATGTCAGCCTCCTGAGTAGGATTACAGTTATGGCACCCAGCTTGATAACTCTTTTTTTTTTTTTTGTCAGTTGTTGCCTGAACTCTGGGACTGGGTACTGTCCCTCAGCTCTTTAGCTCAAGGCTAGCTCTCTACCACTTGAGCCACAGCGCCACTTCCGGCCTTTTCTGCTTCAGTGGTGCTGAGGAATCGAACCCAGAGTTTCATGTATGCAAGGCAAGCACTCTACCACTGAGCCACCTTCCCAGACCCAATACCACATATTTAAAAGCAGTGTCTGCTAAGGTTACATCCATGCTAATGAAGATGGCTGGCTTGTGGTTGGGGGGGCCTTTAAGGACCCTGTCCAGCTTCTTCCACCTCCAGGAAGGGCTGTCTCCTGCTCCCTACACCAAGAGCCTCTCTCCTTCAGGATGCTTAGAACTGTCCTCTTCCATGTTGTCTGCCTGGCTGGGTCTCTTTGTTTAAAACCTTGTTTTCTCTCCTTTCTGGTGGCTTCTAGGATGACATGACTGACTCCCTGCGAGATTACACCAATCTGCCTGAAGCTGCCCCCTTGCTCACCATTCTGGACATGTCAGCCCGGGCCAAGTATGTGATGGACGTGGAAGAGATCACCCCTGCCATTGTGGAGGCCTTTGTGAATGACTTCCTAGCAGAAAAACTCAAACCAGAGCCCATCTAGTGGGACTCCGGCCTCTGGAGATGTTATTTAAGACAGTCTTCTCCTCCCCTTCCTTTCCTCCACCCTTGGATTTTTTTCCAGCATATCCTGAATCAAACAATCCGTGTCCAACCTCTCTGTGGTGCCTTGTTTCTGCATTTACTCCTCAGCCAGCACCCAAGGGTGTGAGTCCTCACAGCAGCAGCGGCAGCACCCATCATGTTTGGAGACTGCTTGGGGCTCATGGGGATGGCATGATCGGCCACAACTGGGACTGCCGCATTCTCTCCAGGTCACTAGCTCTCCATGAAAGACCATAAGTGAGCTGGGACAGCCAATGGGGCTCTGGCTCTGGCTGTGGGGCCAGCATGCACACCCAGAGGCTGAGACAGCAGAAGGGAACTGCTCAGTGACATTTACAGATGCCCATGGAGCAAAGAAAGCGCTATGGCCTCAACAGGCATCATCTGAGAGCATCCTTTTGCAAGGAACATGGTTTGTCTTGGTTGGATGGGAATCAGCAGCTTGTCAGTGGGTTCTTGGTCAGGGGAGCTTCTCCCGCCCCCAATCTAAAAGGAAGCATGTAGGGTGTTATGAGAAAAACAAGCAGCTAAACAAATGATTCATATAGTAATTGCTTACTTTTGTTGGGTTCCTATCATGGGATTAGTTTCTCATTTCTTCTTTTGTTTCCTTCCTTCCTTCCTTTCCCAAGTTTCTGCCTGCTCCTACAAGCAGCTCCCACTATCTTGGGGTTTCATTTTTGAATTCTTCCCCTTAGACATCATCCCAGAATTTGGCCCTGAGCTCCTAGAGGAGCACTGCTCGGCCAACACAGACTTGTCTCAACCAGCATTGGGCCAGAGGCCACCAAGTCTCCATTGATATACCCTTCCCTATTCCATCACCTGTCATTATTCCTTTTCAAAACAGAAAAAAGTGACAAGAACTTAACCAGAAGCCTAGCTTTTCCCAAGATACAGAAGTGCTATATCTTAGACCTGGGGCCGGAATGAGAGGACAGGGGATATGGCAACTACCTGGAGGCCTTGGATCTCCTTAGTTGGTCCCAAGTAGCTCAGTCTCTTGAGCTGAACTGACTACAAAGAGAAACACCAGTCTATCCTTAGGATTCAGGGTGTTGGGCCTTGTCCTAAGGATTCCCAGGGGTGTATAGTCTGTCTCAATTAGATGGTGGGACTTTAAACAATCCCAGTTCCTTGCCCTCAGCTCTACTCAGCACTCTGCCAACCCATTTATTTGGAAAATATAGCTTCCTCCAATAAGCTGTTGACACTGTTGTCCCATGCTGAATTGGATTGTTGATTTGTAGCTCAGAGGTGAAAAATTAGTTGGTAATTAGAGTATTTGATGTTGTCAGCCTGAAATGCAATCACCTAGAAAGAAATAAAGCAGGCATCTCTGGATGTTATCATCCACTTGGCTTTTCCTGTCCTTAATAACAGCAATCTTTTTCACCCGATTCTTGCTCATAGGGTAGACAGTGGTGGGGCATGGAAAACCCGAGAGCGATGTTTCAGCCATCCCAAGACCTGGGGCTGGGGATAAAGCGAAGCAGCTAGCTAAGTAGTAGAGCACTTGTCTAGGCATGTGTGCACAAGGCCCTGGCTTCCAAATCACCTTGATTTCCTGATGCCAAGAAGCTTGTTTGAATTGGGTCAGGCACTTCCTTCATGGAGGTCAGGCTATCATGGCTCCTAGCTTCACTTGGCACTTGATGGAGGGTGAATTCTAGGTTTGTGGACATTTTGTGTAGTTTCCTCTTCTTTTAGGGGAGCTCGGCGCTTGGGACCTGGAGAAGCTGTTAGGGGAACACAAAAAAATCACACATGGATCTCCCTGTGAAGAATGGGGCAAGAGCTAGGGATGCTTTAACTCGACCATATCCTAACAGGGGCTTCTCTGCCCGTGTCTCTAACGGGTAGGGTGAGTAAAGGCGTAAGACTGAAGTTCCCCACCCCATCTTGGAAGATGTGCAAATTCCTATTTTGATTGTCTTGAAAGAAATGAAGTCCGTTTTAGTTCCTTATCTTTGGAGACAGGGCAGAAGGAACGAAGTCCAATGAGGAGTTGATTGCTTAGGTCACTGTAATGGGGAAATTAGCTCCATTGGGAGACTTTGGTGGTCTGTCCTGGGCTGACTTTTTCCCTGACCCCAGAATCCCCCTTTGTAAGTGGATATGTGGGTCGCAGTCAGCTGGGCATATTTACTGAAAAGGATTAGCTCTGTGCAGGTTGGTGCTGTGTTGAGAGGAAATGCTAGGGAAGAGTAGCCTCAATCATCCAACCTTCCATCACCATGTGTGCTGGGAAGCAGTGGCTGTCACTTATCCCAGCACAGGGAGCCAGCACTGCCTTTTTTGGCATCAACCAAGTTTCAAGTGGTAATTTACAGTCAAGACTTTGTTTTTTCCTGTTGCCTAATTAAAGACACTAAAAAGCTGTTCTCCATCTTGCTGCCATGCTCTGGGCAGCAAACTGAATCCAGCAATAAGACAGCAGAGGGGCTGGGAAGATAGCTCAGTGGTAGAGTGCTTGCCTCACAAGCATGAGGCCCTCGGTTCAATTCCTCAGCACCATATAAACAGAAAAGGCCAGAAGTAGTGTTGTAGCTCAAGTGGTAGAGCACTAGCCTTGAGCTGAAGAGCTGAGGCAGCACCCAGGCCCATAGTTCAAGCCCTATGACTGACATATGCACACGCACACACATACACACAAAGACAGAAAGCAGAAGATGGCCTGGAACAGGCCACTGGGGCCCAATATGGCATTGAGTTGGTGAGCGTAAAGCAAAAAACCATAGGTATGTACACGTGTAGAAATACACAGGTAGAATTGTCCCACTGGGGCAGCTTGGGTGAGCATCTGGTCCCATCACATGGGGTAGACACAATGCCATCTTTTTGACCAACTTGCAAGGCCTATATTTGCCCAATGGTGATGGAGTGCCACTGTGGTACAGATATTGAGGTGGCAAAGACCAGGGGCTGCAGAGGGTGCCTCCTGAGGCCTTAGGAGCCCAAGACTAACCTGAGGACCCTTAGCCATTATTTTTCAAGTTGGTCCCTAAGTTATATTGAAGTAAGCACTTTTTCTACAGCCTGCATTGCCAGTGACAACAGGGACAAGAAACAGCATGCCTTTTTTCTCCAAGTAGGCTGCTTAAGTGAAAACCCTTAAACTGTTGGCTGTGAGTTTCATTATTCATGTCTATAGCCTGTGAGTACATGGGGTGGTTGAAAGATTTTTCAGGAAAAAAAAGGCTGGGCCGGGATATCTCTAATAGGAGAGATAGGGCAACGGATGATCGTGTAAAAGGATGAAGGTAAGTATGCTTCATTTTTCAAGGCACTAGTGTGGCTCACTCCCTCAGTGTCTTGGAATACTTCCCATGTTAGGAAATGGGTTAACAGATGTGGGTGGAACTCATTCTGAGGGAGAGTTCGGTTCCCATTAAATACAGTGCTAACTTGTAAAAGCCACTGTCGACCCTTAGACCAATGTGCAGCCCAAAACAGCGATGGCCTTGAGTGAGGATTCCTGGGTGCTCAGACCTCACACAAGACAATCAGGTAGACTAGAACTAGGATACAGAAGGAGATAGGAGTTTAGGACCCAGTGCCAAAAATTCAGTGTCCTCTGGATATCAGAGGAAGTGGATGTCCCACCTGCTGTCAATGTATTGCCTCCCTTCCCATCTTGGTGGAGCCAGGCAGCCTGCTGCCAGGTCTGATTGTAACCATCTTGTCTTCATCTGTTTCTTCCTGCTTTTTTTTTTTTGTGTGTGCCAGTTCTGGGCCTTGAACTCATGGCCCTACTGTCCCTCAGTTTCTTTTGTTCACTATAGCTCCACTTCTGTTTTTGTTTTGTTTTGTTTTGAGTTAATTTGAGGTAAGAATCTCACAGACTTTCTTGTCCAGGCTGGCTTTGAACCATGATCCTCATATCTCAGTCTCCCGAGTAGCTGACAGGCATGAGCCACCTACACCCTTACCCCTAATCCTTGTAATTTGAGGAAGCAGCATTGGCAATGGACCATCCCGATGAGAAGGCTGCTCTTCCCTTAGACAATGGGAATCCCATGTTTGAGAGGAGGAAGAACAGATTTCATACTTGCTGTTGAGCAACAACAGGTCCTGAGGCTTCCGGTGAGGACTAGGTTCACAGCAGGGATCTCAACTGCTGATGTGACACAGCTCCTTAGTCCAGACACTGGTCATCCACTACTTTGTTTGTAGTTTAGCACACTGTACATTCACCAAGAAAAAAAGGAAGATCTTGGAATTTTAAAGTGTTGAGTGCTTTCTTGAAAAGACATGAGTGTAAGTGGAGTCCATTGTACTGAGCAGCTGGGGGGCAGCTGGGCTGACAGAGGCCCCAGGCCATGTGGTGCAGCTGGTCTTCAGCACTAGCCAGGGACCCTTGGGTAGTGCTGTTTCTGGAGCCTTTATGGGGGAAGACAAAAGAGCTCAATGCTGCCTAACTTGGATGACAGTGACATCTGGAGCTTCTGTGATCCTTGGGGCAAGTGGTGGAAGGTCTCAGAGATGTCTCCCCATGGGCCTTAGTGAATGGGATTCTCCCCAGGATCTAGCAGCAGGTGTTGCCTACATTGGGACATTGGGGCCTTACCCAGGGCTGCTGTACAGACATATTCTCACAGGGAAGAGCCATGCCTGTTCTTCTTCTTCCCATTTCTGTCCCTTTTCTCTCCTTTGTGGTTCAATTTTACTTCAGCCTCTTATTTCTGCCAAGATTATATGAGACAATCCAAGCTTGAAAATGCTCTTTGGTGGAAGCACAGTCAACTCCCTCCTTTTCCTCTTTGAAACAACTTAAAACCCAGGGAAGTCGGACCTTTTCTTCAACTTTGGGACTGGATTCTGAGGCTCAGCCTGCCACCTTGTGGCCACCGTGCTTGCTACAAGCCATGCAAAGGTGAGAAACTAAAACAGCATTCCTGATTCTCTTGCAGCCAGAGTATTTTTCTGGTCATATACTATTCCATTTGTATTTACTGGGGAAATGGTAACAGATCAAACACTTACCTCAAATGAGAATTCGTGATAGGGATTTTCTAATCTCAGCAAATTAACAATCAGCTACCACTTGTCCTTAATAATCAGTCAAAGGGAAGGATAATTTGCCTCTGGTGCTTCTACTTGCTCTGGGCTAAATTATACTCATGCTTTGTATGAGCTGCCTTTTCCCCTTTTTTTTTTTTCATTTTTTTTTTTCTCTTTTTTTTTTTTTTTTTTTTTCAGGTTTATCACCAGCATTTATAAAACCAGGCCTAGGGAAAAGACCTAGATCTGGGGACACATGCATGGTCTTAGTGTAGCGAATGTTTAGCCTGTCCTGATTATTACAAAATCAGAACAGCGAGAATATTCGCAATGCCTTTTCCCCTTTACCCTGTTGGTAAAATGGGCTCGAAGAACTTTTCAGTGCTTCACCTGGCTGTTTTTCTCAAGGATAAGGTATGGGTTGTTTTTTTTCGCTGATTTTTAAACAAATCAGTGGCAACATATTCCACAGACACAAACCACAGGAAACTGGTTTCATGCAGAATGTGACCTTATTTTTTTTGTCGTGGGGCCTGAACTCTGGGCTTGGGTGCTGTCCCTCAGCTCTTCAGCTCAAGGCTAGCACTCTATCACTTGAGCCACAGCGCCACTTCCAGCTTTTTCTGTTTTTGTGGTGCTGAGGAATTGAACCCAGGGCCTCATGGATGCAAGGCAAGCACTCTACCACTGAGCCACCTTCCCACTCCAGTGACCTTCCTTTTACTGACTTGTTTCCTTAGCACTTCTCTAAGCTGTTGAAGGGGAAACTTAGCTGTTGGCAAACTCAGCTGTGTGATTCTCTGGGCTGCCTTCCAGACCCAGCCTGACTGAGTCACTTCAGTCCTCTTCAGCTCATTGGGTTTGTCTACTTTCTAAAAAGCTGGCCAGGCAGAAGTCTCAAGAATCTATGGGCTGCCTGCATTGTATACCTGTGCAGAGCCCTAGGTAAACACTCCCAAAGTGCCTGCACTAGGAAAACAGTATGGCTGTCAATATAGATCTCTTAAGACGAAGTTTTCCTAGGAAGCCAATGGAAACCGAAAGGGAAGGTAGGTGGTCCGTGGCTCTTGAGCATGCTCGCAACTCAGTCCCCCCAGAATGCACAGCTGCTGGGCTCACACAAAATTCAAACCACTGAAGCCACTGTAGTAAGAGAAGTGGTACAACCACACTCCTTGGCCTTGACTCCAGCCCTGTTCCCTGGGATTGGAAAAGCAGTGCTTGGAACCCTCTCCATTTGCCTCCCCGGCACCTGGTAGATAAACATCAGCTTGCCCTGGTCCCTTAGGGGCTTGAGAGTGTCCAATGGTTCTGCAGCCACCCTAACTTCAGAGAAGCCCTCTTGACACAGCACCCCATCCCTGGGGACAGGAAGTGCAAATGTAACTAAGTACCTTATTTATTCATTTTGGTGGTACTGGGGAATGAACGCAAGTCTTTGAATTTATAGGTACTCTACTACTTGAGCCACATTCCCAGCTGTTTTCTGCCTTGGTTATTTTCCAGGTAGGATATTGTTTTATGCCACAGCTGCAATCCTATTACTATGCTTCCCCATGTTGCTGGGTGACCAGTATGCATGCCATGTACCCAAGTCAATACCTCATTCACTTAACCAGGTGTTAAAAACTAAGGCTACCACCAGGAAGCAGACAAAAAGGGTAACACATTCCTAGAGATTGCAGGATAAAGTTCAGTTTCTTCCTTTTCTGCATAGTCCTCAAGAAGTTACTTTCAGCTTGGTGAATTAACTGTTTCTACTATTCTCCAGCAAGGGAAGGGGGAAATACATACAGACAGAGAGATAGAGAGATATAAACAGTCCTGCTGAAATGAAGGCCTGAACACAACCAAGCCCAAAGAAAAGCTAGCTATCGAATGCACAACTGTACCCTCAGGTGCCTGGGTTATTAGTGTATTACAATGTCATACTAAGCTCAAGATGAAAAGATAGAGATCTACAGATCACACTTAAATGAAACATTTTTAATACAATCTGATTTTTAATACAATCTGCTGGTTCCATACTTCCCAGGAGTTTATTTCTCATTGGTCAATGATCAGACATGGTAACTCAGCTAACCTATAACCAGTACTTCTTCATCCAAAATACACCCCAACCAGCTGGTCCAAGATGACCATTACTCTATAAGGGTAGTACCTTAAGGAACTTTCTGGGCAAATGTTCCTCATCCTCAGGTGCTAGTAATACAACATAGAGATTCACACAGCTGTAATTGAGCTATGTCCCCAGCCTTAATAAGACAATTTTTTGAGGGGGGATACTGGGGTTTGAACAGAGACTTACACTTGCTAGGCAGGTGCTCTACCAGTTGAACCACACACCCCAATTAATCCAAATAGACAAAATTAAACTGGCACATAGCTATGTAAATCACCTCTAGTGTGTGTGCACGCACACACACACACAGCCTAACCCCCAAATTGGAGGAAATGAAGATCTTAAGAATTCTGCCAGTCACTGATAGCTCACGACACCTATAATCCTAGCTATTCAAAAGGCTGAGATCTAAGATTGAGGTTTCAAAGCCAGTTTGGGTCTATCAGACTCTTTCTTCCATTGTCATAAGAGAAGTAGAGGTATGGTACAAATGGTAGAACACAAACCTTGGTCAAGGAAGCCAAGCCAAATCACAAGTCAAAAGCCCTGAGTTCAAGCCCCAGTACCAGCACACAAAAAATAAAAAAAATTTTAAAAATGTGATCTTATGAGGAAAAGCAGAAACTACTAGAAATTCTTATTTTCCCATTCATTGTATAATGGCAGCAATGCCTCCATCTCTCCACCCCTTACGTGGCCCAGGAAGCCAGTTTCTAACTCTGCAGGCCTCCTCAGGCATATGGGGAAGCAGGGGATGGAGGCATCCTTTATCTGAGAACTTCTAAGCCCCTCTCAGTGGAAACTCCTATTCCTACTCATGAGTTCTGCCCTTATCCGCAGCTGCCTTTTCGCCTCGAAAAGCAGGATGCTCGCAGCCATGGCTGAGTTCAAGCTATCCACTCCAGGTGCGACGGGAATCAGCAGCCTCTTGCCCCCCGTGCTTTCAGCCAACTGGAGAGACTCCAGACTCACACCATGGGTCTCCCCACCTATCACCACAGCTGCTGGAGCTTCTGTCCAGTCCATGTCATAATTCTGGACCTCCAGTTCAGGGAGCCAGTCTTTGTCAGTTCCAGTGTCTACATCTTCATACTTGTGAAATTTCAGGAATCGCCGATCAGCCCCTTTGTTGTGGTCATTGGCTTTATTAGATATTTGCGCCTGGGCATAGAGCCCACAGTTGTCTGCCACATAGACTCGAGTGTCTGGGGGCAAGTAATTGGACACTGTTTCCCATTCTAGATTGTTGATAATGGGTACCTGGAAATGGGCCCCCATGCCTGCCCGCAGCACTTTTGGCTCCCAGGCATCCACACAGCCTAAAAAATAAGAGAGGACACATTTAACAAACCTTCCCATACTAAAGGACTGTGGAGTAAATGAATTAAATTCTGGATCAAGAGATATAGCACAAGCGTTTCTATTAAGCTAGGAGTTAACAGGGACTGTAGGATTCCTCAAAAGCACTGACAGTAGACTTTGCTCATCCAGATGACACTATCCACACACACATCATACAATAAGAAACAACAAAAAAAGCCTCCCCCGCTTCCTAGGGCATAGTAGGTGATGGGACAATAGTTCATCAGGTGACTATAGTATTAGTAATAACAGGTGTAAAAGAAGCATGAACAGGCTAACAAACACTATACAAAGTGGGGCTTTTAGGAAAAACACTGAATATCTAAAAGAACACAGGACACTAAGCCATTTTGTTTTTATTTTTTTAAGGGGGATTACTAGAGATTGAACTCAGAGCCTCACAATTGCTAGGCAGGCACTATACACTTAAACCACACCTGCAGCAACTTTTTGCATTGGTGTTTTCCAGGCGGGGTCTAGCTTTATGCCCAGGTCAGGTTGGGCTGCGATCCTTCTACTTTTGCTTCTCCTATAGCTTGGTAATAGACATGTGCCACTTTGCCCAGCTATTAGTTAAAATTTAGTCTTTTCTGTATGGTCTGGCATACTGTGATCCTCCGATCTCCACCTCCTAAGTAGCTAGCATTACAGGCTTGAGTCACTTGAGTCTGGCTACTAAGTGATAAGAGAATAAGAGGATCTTTTCTTGTTGTTTTTGGTCATGGGGCTTAAACTCAGGGCCTGGGCCCTATCCATGCACTCTTTTGCTCAAGGTTAACACTCTACCACTTTGAGCCATAGCGCCCCTTCTGGTTTTCTAGTGGTTAATTGGAGATAAGAGTTTCATGGACTTTTCTTGCCTGGGTTGGCTTTGAGCCATGATCCTCAGATCTTAGCCTCCTGAATAGCTAGGATTACAGGTGTGATCCACCAGTGCCTGACTAAGAGGATCTTGTTGGAGAAGGATAAAGGCAGAAGACAACTCAGAGAAAGAGGAGAGCAAGCAGGTAAATAGGCCAGCTGGAAAAGGAGACAAAGCCTTCTTTAAAGAAGGCTGAATATGCTAGACTGAGAAATCTGGGATTTATTTTTCAGAAGACAATATAACATTTAAGGATATTTAAGCAAAACAGACAATCTGATTTATTATTTAGACCCCCTTCTGGCTTTAATGTTCAGTCTAGATTGGAGCACATCAGTAGCAAGCAAATGCAGCAACCCACAGAGAAGTTGGAGCCTTAACCCAGCAGTAGCCCTGTCTCTCCTGCATCTCTTTTCTCTCATGTAGCAGTAAGAGGGTTAGGAGAATAGTCTCATGCGTAGTCAAATCTAACACTAGCTGCATAGCAGACACCTGACCTTTTCCAGTGTCTACTCTCACTGTGGGAAAGCTGAGAGAGATGACTAACCAGGGAACTGCACCAGGACTACCTCACATACCTGCCATCCTCCTCTAACTCCCAGACTTAGAAAGGAGAATAAAACATGGAGAAGAGCCAGACACTGTTGGTTCACACCTATACTATTAGCTACTCAGGAGGCTGAGGTCTAAGGATTGTGGTTCAAAGCCAGCCTGGGCAGAAAAGTCCATGAGACCCTTATCTATAATAAACTACTCAGAAAAAGCTGGCAGTGGTGTTGTAGCTCAAAGTGGTAGAGCGCTAACCTTGAGCAAAAAGAAACTAAGGGATAGCACCAGGCCCTGAGTTCAAGTCCCAGGACCAGCCAAAAAAAAGATGGCGGACTGGGAAGGTGGCTCAGTGGTAGAGCGCTTGCCTTGCCCTGGGTTCAATTCCTCAGCACCACATAAGCAAAAAAGAAAAAAGCTGGAAGTGGCACTGTGGCTCAAGTGGTAGAGCACTAGCCTTGAGCTGAAGAGCTGAGGGACAGCGCCCAGGCCCAGAGTTCAGGCCCCATGACCGGACCCCCCCCCCAAAAAAAAAAAAAAACAAACAAAAAAGGATGGCTTAGCTGTCTAGTCTGGTCCTTCACTTAGTGGAGAGTAAAGTTAAGACTTCCTTCCTCTTCCTGCTCCCCCCCCTTTTTTTGTCGGCATGGGGCTTGAACTCTGGGCCTGGGCACTGTCCCTCAGCTCTTCAGCTTAAGACTAGTGCTCTACCATTAAAGCTACTGCACCACTTCCGGTTTTCTGAGTGATTCCTTGGAGATAAGAGCCTCATGGACTTTCCTGCTCAGGCCAGCTTTGAGCCATGATCCTCAGATCTCAGCCTCCTGAGTAGCTAGGATTAGAGGCATGAGCCACCGGCTCTTGGCTCTTCCTTTTTCTGTCCCGGACACTGGGTTATACAAGTATTTCGTATACTCTTTCCTCTTTCACTCCAGTCCTAGTATCAATGAGAAAAACATAGGGTTAGCATTACGTTCCTACTATCTGTGGAGTGGGTGGAGTACTGATAATGGAGTCCAGAACCAAGATCTCACCCTGGCACAGAACTGTACTCCACGAAGGCATTTCCAGGAAGAGTTGAAAGGAGCAATTTAGGCAAGTCTCAGCAATAGCTGTCACTATTAGTTTACATTTAATGGTGTTTCTAATGAATGATATGCTCTTCTACTCCCAGGGTGCGACAGGCATTTTAGGCATGTCCCAACTGCTTGGCAAGTCTGAGTAACCAAGTTTATTAATCCCTGCTTCAGGCAAGGAGAGAAATGTAATGAGGCTAATTTGTGCATGACTACATTTCCCTGAGGGTAAGGGAAATGTATCACAACAGCATAATCACTTTGATACCAGCATTCCTCTCGCTCAAGGATTAGGAAGGTCCCATATACTCAACAACTTGAGAACTCAAGGCCATTAAATACAAGACATAAAACCAAGTGTTAAAACTGGCATCCATACGATAAAAAAAAAAAGTCTCAAGCATGGTTGTAATCCTAATTACTCAACAGGCTGAGACCTGAAGGATCTTGGATTTGAACCCATCCTAGCAGAAGAGTCAGTGAGAGTCTATCTCCAACTAACCAGCAAAAAGCTGAAAGTAGAAGTGTGGTTCAAGTGGCAGACTGCCTGCCAGTTGCAAGCAAACAAGCCAAGTGAGCCTGAGGCCAGAGTTCCTGTTCCAGTACCAGAAGAAAAACAAAAAACAGACATCAATTTCTTTACTCTGATTTTAAAATTTTTTTGTTTTCTTTGTGACACCACTTCAGGCACAGCTCCACTTCTGGCTTTTTGGTGGCCAATTGGAGGTAAACTTTCCTGTCCAGCTGGCTTCAAACTACGAGCTTCAGATCTTAGCTTCCTGAGCTATGATGATAGGCTTGAGCCACTGGTACCTGGCTAGATTTTAAATCCTTTTCTTAATAATTTAGATTTCAAAGTAATTTTTAAAAAATCAACCAATATTGGCTCAAGTATTCACTGTGCCAGGAAAGTAGTTCTCAAAATGAACATATGGAGAAGATTCTATTATTCCTGTCATACAGATGAAGGAACTGACGTTTGTCAACATTGTTTATGGGCATAAAACTACTAAGGGGCTGGGTGCCAGTAGCTGACACCTATAATCCTAGCTACTCAGGAGGCTGAGATCTGAGAACTGTGGTTTGAAGCCAGACAGACAGAAAAGTTCCCATGAGACTCTTATCTCCATCCAATTAACCACTCAAAACTAAAAGTGGCACTGTGGCTCAAGTGGTAGAGCGCTAGCCTTGGACACAAAAAGACTCAGGAACAGTGCCCAAACCCTGAGTTCAAGGCCCACAACTGACAAGAGCAATAACAAAAACTAAAAAAACAAAAAACAGGAATATCTTCAAAACATGTCTGTTCACAGCCCTAGCTTACACAAAAGTGGTGGGCCAATCTACCTGGTCATGGGTATTCTTACTTTTTTTTTTTTTTGGTCGGTCATGGGGCTTGAACTCTGGGCCTGGGCGCTGTCCCTCAGCTCTTTAGCTCAAGGCGAGCGCTCTACCACTTGAGCTACAGCACCACTTCCGGTTTTCTGGTGGTTTATTGGAGATAGGAGTCTCACGGTCAGTCTCTCCTGCCCAGGCTGGCTTTGAACCGCGATCCTCAGATCTCAGCCTCCTGAGTAGCTAGGATTACAGGAATGAGCCACCAGTGCCCGGCTATTCTTACTTTTTTTGTTTGGTTTTTGGGGTTTTTTTTTTTTTTGCCAGTCCTGGGGCTTGAACTCAGGGCCTAAGCACTGTCAAAGCTAGCACTCTACCACTTGAGCTTTTTCTGTTTAAGTGGTACTGAGGAATTGAACCCAGAGTTTCATGCATGTGAGGCAAGCACTCTACCACTAAGCCACACTCACAGCCCTGTTCTTACCTTTTGTAAGCAATACTTTGCTGCAGCCTGCCCCTGCTGCAGATCTCAGAATTGTCCCCAGGTTCCCAGGGTCACGGAGATTGTCACAAATCAACAATAATGGCAGTGAGTTGTGAACCTGTGACTCTGGATATGTCATCTTAACATGGTCAGGTTTGGCAAAAATCCCTGAGGAAACAACACAGGAAATTAATTTGTCTGATGTGGGCACTGGGAATAAATTGACTTTTCATTTATTTACAATTATTTATGCATTTGCACATGAAACATACAAATATACTCTGACGAAAAATTCAACCAACATAAAATTCTACCAGTACCAATTCTCACTCAGTCTCGTCTCTTCTCCTCTTGAAGTATATCCTTTCAGACTGTGTGCCTACCCTACATGGGCATACCTAGCCATACATAAGTGCTTTTTCAACATAAAAATACACATTTGCCCAGCATAGTGGCACATGTCTACAACTGAAACACACAGAAAGCTGAGGCAAGAGGATCACGAGCTCAAGGCCAGCCTGGGCTACATAATGAGATCCTGTCTCAAAAACCCAAAAAAAACAAAAAACAAAAAACAAGGACAGCCAAGTGCTGGTAGCTCATGCCTGTAATCTTAGTTCCTTAGGAGGCTGAGATCTGAGGATCAAGGTTCAAAGCCAGACTGGACAGGAAAGTCTAAAAGACTCATATCTCCAACAAACTCCCCACAAAAAGTTGGAAGTGGGGCTGGGAAGGTGGCTCAGTGGAAGAGCGCTTGCCTTGCATGCATGAGGCCCTGGGTTCGATTCCTTAGCACCACATAAGCAACAAGAAAAAAGTTGGAAGTGCACTGTGGCTCAAGTGGTAGAGCGCTAACCTTGAGCTGAAGAGCTAAGGGACAGCACCCAGGCCCAGAGTTCAGGCCTCATGAACAGACTCCTCCCCCCCCCCCCCCAAAAAAAATAAAAAGTTGGAAGTGGAGCTGTGGCTTAAGTGGTTTGGGCACTGAGTCCAAGACCCAGGACCAACACAAAAACAACCAACCAACAAGGACTAGGGGCATAACACAATGGCAGACTGCTTGTCTAAAATGCACAAGGCCCTTAATTCCATACCTAACACCACAAACAAAAAAAATCCTAAATATTGTTCTATAATGTACTCAATATGTATGAAGAACTTACTTACCATGCTAGTATGCTTGTAGCTATCTTACTCTAACTGTTGCAGTTTGAATATGAAGGTACTACAGTTCATTTCTCTTTCCGTACTAACAATTAAATTATTTACAAACCGTAACAATGAATATCCCTGTGTGACTCTGTCTCTATGTCTGAAAAATCCCTCTAGGATAAGCAAATGGGTAAGTAGTGTATGTATACTCTTTTTTGAGTACAAAAAAGAATGTGTTACTTTATTCAAGCTGAAACACATGAATGAATACCTGTCTCCCAGGTCAACAGAGGGCAAATTTGTTTCAATTTGTCAAATGGCATTTAAAAAAGAAACAGAAGACAAACATAGCATTTTTCCTAATTTCCAGGAAGGTTGAACATCTTCCCAATACAACTGATCATTTGTGACCCTTTTCTGTTAAGTTTCTTCACACTCTCTCCTTAAATGTTTCTTGTTCCATTTTCCCAATAGGTGGTGTTCGTTTTTTAATTGAACTTAATATTTAAACACCAGTTATCAATCCTTTATATTCCTTTAATTTTTTCTCTTATTCATTGGCATATTTCCTGGAAAAAAAGAATCTCAATTTAAAAACTTAAATGCAGCCAGGTGCTGGTGGCTCACATCTGTAATCTTAGCTACTTAAGAGGCTGAGTCTCCAATAAACTACCAGAAAACAGGAAGTGGCACTGTGGCTCAAAGTGGAAGGACACTAGACTTGAGTAAAAAAGCTCAGAGACATGGGCTGGGAAGGTGGCTCAGTGATGGAGCGCTTGCCTTGCATGCTCCAGGCCCTGGGTTCGATTCCTCAGCACCACATAAGCAAAAAGAAAAAAGCCGGAAGTGGCGCTGTGGCTCAAGTGGTAGAGCGCTAGCCTTGAGCTGAAGAGCTGAGGGACAGCGCCCAGGCCCAGAGTTCAGGCCCCACGACCGGACCCAAAAAAAAAAAAAGCTCAGAGCACCCAGGCCCTGAGTTCAAGCCCCACAATGGACAAAAAACAGAATAACTCAAATGCATCAAAGTAGCCAAGAACTGGTGGCTTATGCCTGTAATCCTAGCTACTCAGGAGGCTAAGGTCTGAGGATTGTGGTTCAAAGCCAGCCCAGACAGGAAAGTCTGTGAGACTCTTACCTCTAATTAACCACCAGAAAACTGGAAGTGGCACTGTGGCTCAAGTGGTAGAGCACTCACCTTCAGCTGAAGAGCTCAGGAACAGTGCCCAGGCCAAGTTCAAGCCCCACAACCGACCCACCCTCCCTCCTCCCCCCCAAAAAAAGCATCAAGGTGATGACTCCTTTTTAAAATATCCCAGCTGGGAAGCAACATCTAGGACAGTTTATAAAGGGTCTGTGAGTGGAGGGAGGAACTGAGTCATAAGAATCTCATGCTGAATGTCTGGAAGCTGGAGAAGCTCTTTCAAGGGGCTTAGGATAGCTGGAAAAACAAAAAACGTAACTGGCTTTCTTAATGAAAGTTCTCTGCTTAATAATCACTACACTAGGGCTGGGAGAGCGCTTGCCTTGCATGCATGAGGCCCTAGGTTCGATTCCTTAGCACCACATAAGCAAAAAGAAAAAAGCCAGAGGTGGTGCTGTGGCTCAAGTGGTAGAGTGCTAGCCTTGAGCTGAAGAGCTGAGGGACAGTGCCCAGGCTCAGAGTTCAGGCCCCACAACCGGACCCCCCCCCCAAAAAAAAATCACTACACTATACCCTCTAGCTTACAAAGGGAAAGGATTTAGCAGAAAAGGGAGAAATTGAGAAAAGGCTAATTCTAAAATAAAAATGGCCTGAGTATATGAAATTCCAATGGTGTTAATTGGAAGTTAATTCCATGGATGAGCCACACAGCCACAGCAAATTTCTTTATGAATTTTAGTGTAGTAGGAGAGGTGATAATAGCATGGAACATTTTTTAGGCCAGACACATTTTAAGATCTTATTATCAAATAAAAAAATCAATTCCCTTTGTAAACTTGCTAAAAAAAAAAACTGTAGTTTTAAATTTTATAGGCATACTGCTTTATATAGTCACTTCAATAAACAAGTTACTACCAAAGTTATAAGTTAGGAAATGAACAAAATAATATTGTACTGAACCCAACAGGAGACCTGTTTAAAATAATATTGTACTGAACCCAACAGGAGGCCTTTAATTTTACTTGGACATTTGTGGTGATGAGAACCCATTTCTTCTCAAGGTTCTATTTACATTACTAGAGAACTTGAAGTTTGACAAGTACTGCTAGTTTCTATGTCTCCTCTTACTCTCTCCCCTCCTCAGATCTAAAATGTATGGGTAAGCTAATTAATATATATTTACAAAAAACATGAAATGATGAAATCATTTACCACTACGGAAGCTACATAAGTCCAAGATGGCTGGCCATGCTAGCACACATGCCTAAAGTAGCACACATCTTAAAAATGAGTGACAGTTGAAGAACAGAGTAGGGATTAAATAGGTACAGCAAATCAGAGTATGGTTATGTAGATAAGCAACTCCTGAGTTCTTTAGTATTGCATCTTGGGACTAAGAGCTCCACATGGAAGGGCAAAAATCTGGGACTTGCAGGACAAGAGAATAGATAGTCCCCTAGAATTTTTCTCTCTGTAAATGGCTGCATAGTCAAGGATGGAATCACACAATGAACCCAAATAGGGAACACACACTGTACAACTGATAGAGGTGACCTTGACCTAAACTGAAAACTTTGAAAGTAACTCTTTCTCCTCCAACATCCCTTACTCAGAAACCTCTTTGTTTATTGCCATTTGGTTCTCATATCTTAAATATTTAATGCCAATGTCAAACAAGGTGTAAAGAGCTGGCCGTGGTGACCCATACCTGTGATAAGGAGGCAGAGGAAGGAGACCAGCCTGGACTACATAGCAAGACTCAATCTCAAAAAACACCTTGAGGGGTGGGAAATGCAGCTCCGTGCAGAGCCCTTGCTTTGCACGTGAGAGGTCATGGGCTCCACACCACCTCTGTAATAAGATGAAATAGTGGGCTGAGAAGGTGGCTCAGTGGTAGAGCACTTGCCTTGCATGCATGAGGCCCTTGGTTCGATTCCTCAGCACGACATAAAAAGAAAAAAGCCAGAAGTGGCGCTGTGGCTCAAGTGGTAGAGCGCTAGCCTTGAGCTGAAGAGCTGAGGGACAGCACCCAGACCCAGAGTTCAGGCCCACGACCGGACCTCCCGCCCCCCCCCCAAAAAAAAAAGATGAAATAGCATTATTTAAACAAAAAACTTAAAAAAGAGAGGATGAAGATAAAAGGCTTCCTAAGTTGTAGCAGACTCTGTGGTCACATAAAACCTTAAGTTCATTCAACCAGATAAAGAAAACTCCTAGAAGACAGTTATCTATTCATTAGTCTAAACAGGGAAAAAAAGTTCCAACTTTGTTCTCTTTATACCTTCTTCTCAAATAATGGTCTCAAGGAAGGTCAGTTATTACCATACTAACACAAGTTTTGTGAAAATGGAGAGCTAAACTTTTCAAAAAGTTCTTTAATTTTTAGTCTGATATTAAAGGCTGGAACAAATCCCCTAAGAACACAAAGTCTGAAGAAGTGTGGCTCTTCCTAGAGACTAGAGAGAGACACATTATAGATGGTAAGAAATTGGCTTCAGTCTCCACTGTAAGTATCTTAAAATACATAGGTTTTCTTAGATTAGGCAGTAATATTTTGAGCTGGGTTTAAGTGAGATTTGTCTTAAGTATGAAAAACAAATTCTAGGTTTCTACACCTATGGACAACACTATGTAATCACTGACCCATTATTCCTTGTGGTGCTACTACATCGGACCAATCCTTGATATCCTCAAATTTCACCTTAATGAGGCTGACACCCTTCAGCTTATCGACTGGCAACTCCTTGATGTATTCCAGACGGCTAAAAAAGAAAACGCTGGGCACAGCTCCAGCCTTGAGAGCATCGACAATCAGCCTATGACCTTCCAGCAGGATCTTCCCATGCTTTTCCCGAAATGGTCTGGACTTAACTATTGTCATCACATTACTGTGAATGGGAAAAAAAAAAAAAAGAAGAAAAGATGGGTGAATACCGATATCATGATTGAGACACAGCTAGTTCAGACTTCTCAGAGACAGAAATTCTAAAGGGGATTCTTATTTTGCATAATACAAATAATACAAAACAAAAACATCAAGAACCTGCGGAGTGTCTACTGGAAGGATTCTGTAAGGGAGAGGGCTATAGGCCCGCAGTGAAGGTAGGGGGGAAAAATGGAGACAGTCGACAAGCGTCAGGTACATCACCTCAGCCTCTTGTCGCCGGGATAGGCCTTATCGTAGCGCAGCCCTGTCTCTTCCCAGGAACGAGGTGTCTGGGATGAGGACATCTTAGGCGGTGGTTTAGGTTTCTGCCCCTGGGACTTGGCCTCGGACGCTAACTCGTGGGGCTGTTTCCTGGGAAGACGCCTCCGCTCCAGCACCTCTCCGGATGGAAACATTACTTTCACAGGACTTCGTCGAAGTGCCCGGACCCAGCGCCGCGCGTCGAGGTCCCAAATCTGAACCAAAGGCAGCAACGGTCTCAACACACATCTCAAGCTCTTGGCCAGCACCGCCATCTTCCTTGCGTCGAGGCGCGCCGTCGCTGACTATTGACGTCACCGGCCAGTCGCGCCACCTGTGGGCGGGGCGGCGTTGTGCGAGCTTGGTCGCTTCGGCGGTGGGAGTCATGGCTGCTCGCCGAGCTCTGCACTTCGTATTCAAAGTGGGAAACCGTTCCCAGACGGCGCGTTTCTTTCGGGATGTCCTGGGGATGAAGGTGCAGACCTGGGCCGACAAGGGCTGGCGCGCAAGTCTGGGAAGGGTGCTGAGCTGCGCCTGGCGGGTGTGTCGTGAACCTCAGCCGTGGGGTGTCGGACGTAGGCCGAGAACTCTGCTGTGGCACCGCAGTGTTTTTAGCTAGGGGAGACGTGTGGGCCCCTGGTTGCGGATTGAGTAGTCTCTGAGCGAGTCCGCCCGTGCCAGCGATGTGCACTCGTTCTTTAAGTTCTTTTTTTTTTTTGGTCCGGTTGTGGGGCCTGAACTCTGGGCCTGGGCGCTGTCCCTCAGCTCTTCAGCTCAAGGCTAGCGCTCTACCACTTGAGCCACAGTGCCACTTCTGGCTTTTTTCTTTTTGCTTATGTGGTGCTGGGGAATCGAACCCAGGGCCTCATGCATGCAAGGCAAGCGCTCTACCACTGAGCCACCTTCCCTGCCCTCTTTAAGTTCTTTTACAAATGTTTATCGCGCTTCTGCTCATGGGGAGATTACAGTCTATTGAGAAAGACATGCAAAAACTTATGTAAGGCTCTCTGCTTAATAACCTAGTCTCCTGAGATTCGTAGCTTCTCCGTTAAGATAATCAGCCTATTTAAAGTGCACCTATTGCTGGGAGCTGGTCGCTCACGCCTGTAAATCAGGAGGCTGAGATCTTAGGATCGAGGTTCGGATCCAGCTTGGGCAAATCCAAGAGCCTTATCGCCAACTAACAAAAAGCCAGAAGTGAAGATGTGGCTCAGTGTGGCTCAAGTGGTAGAGCACCAGCTTTGAGTGGAAAAGGCTATGCAAGAGTTTGAGCTCACGACCCTGAGTTCAAACCCCAGTACTGGAACAAAAACAAACAGAAAACCCCAAAACAAACAACGAGAGAAAGTGCATTTATCAAGGGGTGCGCACAAAATCTTGTACTTTGCTTACTACAGTGCAGATCTGAGTAGATGGTCGAAATCCATTCTCCCCAGTACTCTGAGGCCTGTCTCCAACCCTGTGGTTTTTCAGGGGTTATTTAATGGAAGTTATTGGGGAACTCCACATCAATGAGGAAGGCTTTCCAGTAGGAGTTCCGTTTATTGGAGAGATGATATAGAGAGACCGTGCAGGAGATGTGGAGTTCAAAGGGAGTCACATGGGCTCAGCAGTCATTTAAGTAAATATCTGCTATGTTTCAGGTTGCTATTTTGAGCTCTGGCCACAAAGATGCAAATTACGTGTCCTAAGATCTTATGGTCTAGGATCATATAAGAATGGAAATGAGGAGCAGGTTATTAATATTCACTGTCATATTAGGAAACTGAGACTCAGAGATTACTCAGGGATACACACTACCACATATCAGCCAGAACTGCAAATCATACTTCTCTAGTGCTGAGAATGACACTTTTTTCACTACAGCACTGCTTCCTAACCTAACCTAAAGAGATGTCACCATTTGTTTGGTAGCCGGTTGTCAAGCTATTCTGTGTTTATGTATGTATGTATGTATGTATATATGTATGTATTATTTATTATGCTGGTCCTGGTGCTTGTTCCCAGAGCCTGTGTCTAGTGCTCTACTACTTGAGCCACAGCTTCACTTCTGGGTTTTTTGATAGTTGGACATAAGAGATTCACTGGTTTTCTTTCCCCTGGCTGGCTTCAAACTATGATCCTCATATCTCAGCTTCCTGAATATTTAGGATTATAGGTGCACTCAGGCCCTACTACATCTGGGAAAGGTATACATTTCCTTTTATTTTACTTTATTTGTTGGTTGTGGGGCTTGAACGCTGGGCCTGGGCACTGTCCCTCAGCTCTTCAACTCAAGGCAAGTGCTCTACCACTTGAGCCACAGCACCACTTCTGGTTTTCTGGTGGTTTATTGGAGATAAGAGTCTCATGTACTTTTGTGCCTGGGCTGGCTTTGAACCATAATCCTCAGATCTCAGCCTCCCGAGTAGTTAGGATTACAGGCGTGAGCCACCTGCACCCGGCTCCCTTTTAAAAAAAATTTTAATAAAGTTTATAAAAAGACAATATGGATATTTTTGACCTTTGGTTTGTACTAAATGTGGTATTTGCAATGCAGTAAAACTTTGTAATTTGTACTGATTTCCTTATCAGGTTCTTCGGCATGAAGAATTTGAAGAAGGCTGCAAAGCTACTTGTAATGGGTATGATATCTTAAAAATCTCTTTTAGGCTCTGAAAAAATACCCCAGAACAGAAGGAAGTTTGTCAGAATGAGTATAAAGCAGTGGGGGTAAATTAAGGAGGCACTAAGCAACTTTCCACCTTTGAATACCAACCAGGTGATGGATTTTATTCAATTCTTTATCTACTTGTCAGATCCCATGAGTTAGGAGCTTAGTCCCATAAGAGTGTCCTCATTACAGATGCCAATCACAAATCTAGGCCTCTCGTATTTCTGACTGAATGGCTATAAATCTGGGGTTCTCACAGCTCCTTCCTTATGTTATTTGCTAGAACAGCTCACAGAACTCGGGGGAACACTATTTACACTTCCTGGCTTACTGTGACAGATACAAGTCAGGAAGGGCAAAAGAGAACAGATGCATGGAGCAAGGTATGGGAGAGAGAAGCCACAGAGCTTTCATACTATTCCTGAGTATGCCACCTTCCTAGTACCTCCATGTGTTTGACAGCTCAGAGGTTCATGAAATCTCAATGTTTAGTAGCTTTTACATAAATTAATAGAGCTTAATCTTCAGCACTTTACTTTCCCAAAGGTGTTTGGGGCTAGATGTTCTAGGCTTCTAGCCACTTGGCCTTTCTGGTAACCACCCCCCATCCTAAGGCTATCAGAGGGCCTCACCCTCTGTCAGTTCTTTATAAACTCTGGGAAGGGATCACTATGAACTACAAAAGATAACCATATTAGAAAAGATTTTAGGAGCTCTAGGAAAAGAATAAGCAAAGAACAAATGGTGTGTGTGTGTGTGTGTGTGTGTGTGTGTGTGTTTATATATATATATATATATTTTTTTTTTTTTTGGTTGGTCATGGGGCTTGAACTCTGGGCCTGGACGCTGTCCTTCAGCTCTTCAGCTCTAGGCGAGCGCTCTACCGCTTGAGCCACAGCGCCACTTCCGGTTTTCTGGTGGTTTATTGGAGATAGGAATCTCACGGTCTTTCCTGTCCCGGCTGGCTTTGAACCTCGATCCTCAGATCTCAGCCTCCTGAGTAGCTAGGATTATAGGCATGAGCTACTGGCACCCTGAGCTGAAGAGCTGAGGGACAGCATCTAGGCCCAGAGTTCAAGCCCCACAACCAACAAAAAAATAAATAAAAAATAATAATTTTCAAGGCTTAGGATTCATAACAAGTAGAAAATTCCAAAGCCTGTTGAGATTTGTATTTTTACCAATTGATATAAGAAGAAATAAAGTCAGATTGGAAAATTGCCTTTAGGATTCCTTTCCCTGCTTTAAAGAAAAGGTAAACAAATCTTTCCCTCAAATAAACAGATATGAAATAGATGAGGTAAGGCTTATAGTTGGGCCCATGAACACTATTTTGAGTGTACCATCTGAGGTCATCTCATCCTATGAGAATCTATAGAACAGCAGTGGCTGCCCACCTCTGTCCGTAGTTTTCTGAGAAAAGCCTGAAGCAGATTTTTTCCTGTGATTACTGCATTCATATATTTTCCTTTATCTAGGCCTTATGATGGGAAGTGGAGTAAAACAATGGTAGGATTTGGGCCTGAGGACGATCATTTTGTTGCAGAACTAACATACAATTATGGCATTGGCAACTACAAACTTGGCAATGACTTCATGGTAAATATCACTCTCCCAGCAAATTTTTGTTTGGCAGATGGCTTATTGTAATTTGGAATAGGGTGTCAGTGAAAGAGATGACACTAGAGCAAAAATTCAAGGCAAGTAAGGAAATTAGCCATGTGTGTGTTGGAGGAGAGAGAATGTGCAAGGAAGAGCCTTGAAGCCAGTGTGGCTAGAATAGAGAAGCGTAGCGATGCGTCAGAAGTGGCAGGGAGCTAAGTGTGTTGACATATGCCTATAATTCCAGCACTGGCTCGAAGATCTTGAGTTGGAGGCCAACCTGGTCTATCTAGAACTTGTCTAAAAAAATGGCCATTATAAACAATCCAAGTAAAATAAAGAGCTATCAAGGATTTTGAGCAGAGGCTAAACAAGATTGACAGCTGTCTTGAGAACAGGCTTTAGGTTGCATTTTGACATTTACTGTGGCTGCAGAGTGGGTTAGAGATTGGTAGGACTGGAATAGAAAGGGCTGTAATAATCCAGGTTCGAAATGAAGCTGCCTTATTCATTATTTATTATAAGGTATTTTGATTAAATTTAGAGTGCTTCCTAATTGGCTTAAATTTTTTTAAATATAAAGATTGGTCTGGGGATGTAGCTCTTGGCTAGCACACACAGCTCTGCGTTTAATCCCTAGCAACACACACACACAGAGCAAAACTAAAAACATCACTTTAAATAGTAGCTGACAGTTGGCAGATCAAGGTAAGATGAAAACTTGCTACATATTGAAAATTTGTAGAAAATTTGGTGTCAAATGGATTGAACTTCACTGATATTTGAACTTCTGTCCTGTCATCCCTAAAGGTCTTTATCTTTGTGAGATGAAACTTCCAAAACCTACTTGAAAAATTAAGAGAGATTGAATGTCAATTAAATCTTAAGTGATTTAGCCTGAAGGTAGTGGGATTTTTGTGTAAAAGATCTCTTGTGATTATGTGTGTGTTTTATTGTCTGTTACAGGGAATCACAATTGCTTCTAGCCAGGCTGTCAACAATGCCAGGAAACTGGAGTGGCCCCTCAGTGAAGTTGAAGAAGGAGTTTTTGAAACTAAGGCCCCAGGAGGATATAAGTTCTATTTGCAGAATCAAAGTCTCCCTCAGTCAGGTAATTACACCAGGACTGGTAAAAACTTATATAAAGGCATCTTTGATAGAAGGAGAGAAGGAACTAGAGTTGTTTATTATACACTTTTCTATATTGACAGGGCATGTCCTTCACAAACTACTGCTTTTACCTGTTGTCTGAGAAATTTTACTCTCATATTAATGTATGTTAATGTGTAACTATAGGGAATGTAGACTGGTTGTGCCCTAGAGATAATGTGTCTGTTTAGGATTCTTTCAGCTCTAAGTAATAGAAAAGCTAACTCAATCTAGAACCAGATTTTTAGCTATCCCAGCAGGTATTTACAGATAGGAAAGATTCAGGGTCCATTGATTCAGCAGCTCAGCCACGGTATCAAGAACCCAATTTTTCTCTCTTGGTTTTCTCTGTACTTAGTATATGTCTTTTAAACCTGGTCCTGTCATGAATGTAGGATGGCTAGCAGTAAAAGTTGGGGCTACATCCTCCCAAATTCTCTTAAGGTATGAGACAGAGAACTTATTTCTTACTTGCTTGTTTATGTATGTGTATGAGTGGACCTGCGCGTTGGTGTGCATGCATGCATGCATGCCGGTCCTGGGGCTTAAATTCAGGGCTTAGACACTGTCCCTAAGCTTTTTTGCTCAAGGATAGTGCTCTACCACTTGAGCCACAGCTCCACTTCCAGGTTTTTTGGTATTTAATTGGACATGAGAGTCTCACAGACTTTCCTATCTGGGCTAGCTTAGAACTGTGATACTTAGATCTCAGCCTCTGAGTAGCTAGGATTATATGTGTGAGCTAACAGCATTTACTGCTCTTTTAAAAGAACAGAGAAAACTTTTTATGAATTCTTCTATCTGACTTTCCAAACTGATCATTGACAAGAGAACTAGGTTTATCCCTGACCAGCTAGCCATATCCATTGAGCTGGGATCAGTTTCCTAAACTCCAGTGCTGGTCCCCAATGATAGCGGATGCTAGCAAAGTCAGTGCATCACAATGACTGCTTCCCAGAGCAGGAGGGAAACCTGGAAAGGTATGTTTTTATTCACTGAGGAGATGATCTTATCTTGGGTAATCCAACAGCCTCTGTAATAAAACGTATGAATGAATGAATGAAGAAAAGAAGTAAAATGCTGGTGAAGAGGAAGGGCAACTCTGACTGCTATTTCACTGGAGTATATGCCTGTAAGACCTGAGATGAGAACCCTAAAAGTCAAATTCTTCCCTCCATTGTTCTGCTTCAGGTCTCAAATGCTGAGTCTGCTAACAGTGTTTAATGCTACTTGATTTTCATCTGGTACTCAGCAAGAAAAAAAAAAAAATCACAAAAAATCCATTCTAATGTGGGTGGTTAGACTTGCTGAGAGAGAATATTTCTATGCTTCACTAGTGACTCCAGGGATTTTTATGGTTATTGTTATTGATAGGCAATTATTTATATACTGATTTTAAACCTTACTTGATTCAAACCAACTCCACTGGACAATTTTGATACTTCAGTATAAAGCAAGTATCCCTATTCCAAAAATTCCAAATGCTCCCAAACCTAAAATATCACGCCTTCAGTACCGTGTCACTTGCCAAAATGTTTCAGATTTTGGAATTTTTGGATAATTGATAGCCAGTGGAGAGTTCTGTATAGATTTTCAGGGGACCTTTGGTCCCCTGAATTTCAGATAAGGTATACTCAGCCTGGACTTGACTAATGGAGAGCTTCAAAATGTTTTTGTCCTCTGGAATGGCAACACTTTGGAGGACTAAGTTCCTGTATCCAATACAGCAAGTTCTGTGGTCTTTCTGGCATTTGTCAATCACTCCCTCCTGTGTACTTTAGCTTGTTCTCATTTGTGTCCCCAAACCCCTGAAGGTTCTGTGTCAACTGAAATTTACTGATTTTGAAATCAGTGGAGAAAACAAAAATTGAACCTGCAGGAGGAGACACTGAAGAGAACTCCATGGCCTTGTTATGGCATTGCCCTTCTTTACAATATGTTCACTGTACAATATAAAATGTTTTCCCTAATGTTAGGTCATAAGCTTGCAAATCAAAGAATACACAGTGGCCTAGAGATTAGAGTCCACTGGGATTTTTTTTTCTTTTTTTTTTTTCTTTTGTCCGTTGTGGGGCTTGAACTCTGGGCCTGAGTGCTGTCCCTTCAGCTCTTCAGCTCAAAGTGAGCACTCTACCACTTGAGCTACAGCGCCACTTCCAGTTTTCTGGTGGTTTATTGAAGATAAAAGTCTCACCGACTTTCCTGCCCGGGTTGGCTTTGAACCAAGATCCTCAGATCTCAGCCTCCTGAGTAGCTAGGATTACAGGCGTGAGCCACTGGCACCCAGCGATCCTCTGTGATATTTAGAAGTTCCTCTTCTCTCTAAGCCAGAAATGTAAGACATTCCCCAGGGGATGGGATGGTAGGCAAAATCCATGCTTCCTCCTGTTAATTTTATTTATTTGTAGCACTAGGGTTTGAACTCAGGGCTTTGTACTTGTTAGGCAGGCCCTTTACCACTTGAGCAGCCACATCTCCAGCGCTTTTTGCACTGGTTATGTTTGGAAGAGGGTCTCATTTTCCCATTTTCAACCTGGACTATAGACCTCCATTTGTGTTTCCCCTCATAGCTGGAATGATAGGTACAAATGTACAGTTGTGCCCAGCCATTGGTTGAGATGGAATCCCATGAAGATTTTTTCCTTCTTTTTTTTTTTCTTTTGTTGTTGTGAGGCTTTTTTTCTTTTTCTGCCCTTGAACTTTAATTCTGCAGATTTACACCTCCCAAGTAGCTAGAATTATAAGCTTGAGCCACAGCCGGGTGCCAGTGGCTCACACCTGTAATCCTAGCTACTCAGGAAGCTGAGATCTGAGAATCGTGGTTCAAAGCCAGCCCTGGCAGGAAAGTCCGTGAGACTCTTATCTCCAATAAACCACTAGAAAACCGGAAGTGGCAGAGCGCTCGCCTTGAGCTGAAGAGTGCAGGGACAGCGCCTAAGCCTAGAGTTCAAGCCCCATGACCGACCAAAAAAAATAAAATAAGCTTGAGCTACTATACCTGGCCTAGCTAGGTATTCTATATTTTGAGGAATTTTTTTTTTTTTTTTGAGCTGGGTATTGAACCCTTAGCCTCAAGCATGCCAAGTATGCTTATGACTGAACTCCATCCCAGTACTAGTGCTAAATGTTAGGGTGTAACAGTTTTTCTTTTTATAAATAATATTTTTCTTGCACAAACACACACACACAAATACTACCCACATGCTCAGAAATAACTACTGTGAAATTTTCAGAGTATATCTTTTTAATCTTTTATCAGACTATGTAATGATCTATCTCTCTCTAAGCCATTACAGGAATCCCATTGCTGTGGGAAATTAAACAATTCTGTATTGTTGGATGTTTATGTTGTTCCTAGTGTTTCATTGTTCTGGGCAACACTGTGGGAATGTCTTCCTGCTGAAAACTCTCCACACATTCACTTTTATTTTTTTGAATTGCTAAAAAAAGGACTTGCTATTTCAGAAATGTACATTTTTAAAGCTTTTGATGCATTCTTTCAACAATGTCCATCAAAAGCTACTGATACATTCTATCACATCCTTGCCCAGAAGTAAACTAGTTTACACCCTACCCGTATACATGATTAATTTCCCTACACAAAATAAAACTGGGAACATAACTTAAAACTATGTGTTGAGAAAAAAATACTGATAATGAAAAGATAATTTTGTGTCCAATAAAATTATTTGTCAGACTGAATAGTTATTCCTATGTTCATGGACCATTCCAGTTTCTCTTTTTTTTTTTTTTATAATATTTGCTGTTTTATTTTATTTATTTATTTTGTTGGTCTTGGGGCCTGAACTCTGGGCCTGGGCACTGTCCCTCAGCTCTTCAGCTCAAGGCTAGCACTCTACCACTTGAGCCACAGTGCCACTTCTGGCTTTTTCTGCTTATGTGGTGCTGAGGAATCGAACCCAGGGCCTCATGCATGCAAGGCAAGCATTCTACCACTGAGCCACCTTCTCAGCCTCTCTTTTTTTTTTTTTTTTTTTTTTTGTGGATTAACACTTTGTGTCTTTTACCAATTTTCTGGGATTTTCATCTTTTTCCTATGAGAACTTAACATGATTTACATATTGTTTGTCCTATACGTTATGAAACTCTCCCCCTACTTTGTTTACTCTTTACTTTTCATCATAATTTTATTTATTATTTTTTGCAGTGCTGGAAATGAAAGCCAAGTCCTTGCACATGGCTAGGCAAGTGCTCTAAATGCCCAGCTCTGGAATTCTTTTTTTGGACTATTCATGAATTTTCTATTTTGTATAATTAACCCAACAGGGTTTTGTTCTTGATGGTTTTTTAAGCTTTGAAGTCAGATTTAAAGAAAAATCTACCAAGTGCCAGTGGTTTACACCTGTAATCCTAGCTACTCAAAAGATTGAGATCTGAGGATCATGGTTTGAAGCCTAAACCCAAGCAGAGAGGTTTGTGAGACTTATCTCCAATTAATCACCAAAAAGCCAGAAGTGGAAGTATGGTTCAAGTTGTGGAGCACTAGCTTTGAGCAGAAAAAGCTAAGAGACAACACCTAGCCCTAAGTTCAAGCCTCAGTACTAGCACCAAAAAAATAAAGAAAAAAAATGTTTCTTCAACACAAACTTGTATAAATCATCATCTGATTACCTGTATTTAGTATTTTCTCATTTCATTTTAAAATTTAATCCTTTAACCCATCAGGAATACATTTTTTAATTTAATTCATATATGTGCCTTTTTTTCACCAAGTGATTGTCTTACTGCCATTTATTGAATGTATTCTTTTTTTCTTTTTTTTTTTTTGTCTGTCATGGGGCTTGCACTCAGAGCTTCTGTGCTGTTCCTGAGCTCTTTTGCTCAAGGCTAGCATTCTACCACTTTGAGCCACAGATCCATTTCTGTTTTTCTGGCAGTTAATTGGAAATAAGAGTCTCATGGACTTTTCCTGCCTGAATTGGCTTTGAACCATGATCCAGATCTCAGCTTCCTCAATAGCTAGGATTATAGGTATGAGCCACCAGCACCTGGCTATTTTGTTTGTTTTTGTGCTGGTCCTGGAGCTTGCACTCAGGGCCTGGGCAATGTCCCTGAACTTTTATGCCCAAAGCTACTGCTCTACCACTTGAACCACAGCTCCATTTCTAGCTTTTTGGTAGTAATTGGAGATAAAATCTTATGGATTTCCTGCCCAGGAAAGCCTTGAGCTGTTATCTTCAGAGTCAGGCTCCTGAGGAGCTAGGTTTACACATGTGAGCCACCTGTACCCAGCTGAATGTATTCTGGAAATCAAACCTAAGACATTGTGCATTCTGGGCATACAATCCAGCACCAAGTTACATCCTAGCCCTATAAACTAAGTTCTTGTAGTTGTTTTAAACTGTTTTTGGCCTTTTTAAAACTTATTCCACTGAACTAACAAATTTCTGCTGTTTTATTATTCTATAGACCCAGTATTAAAAGTAACTCTAGCAGTGTCTGACCTTCAGAAGTCCTTGAACTATTGGTCTAATCTACTGGGAATGAAAATTTATGAACAAGATGAGGAGAAGCAAAGGGCTTTGCTAGGTTATGCTGATAATCAGGTGGGTAATCTTGAATAAAAATAACATCTCTCATTTTCAGTTTAGCTTATAGATAAAGTTAACATGAAGGTTGTTCCCAAAACTTCCTTACAGTGATTCAGTATTTAAGCAAATAAACAAAAAGAAGAAAATAAAACATTGTAATAACATTAATCTCTAAGGTAGAGTCTTAGAAACTACCTTTGTTTCTATATGGGTATATAATCTTTTAGAAGGGGAATGGGCTAGGGTATGGCTAAGTGCTAGCAAGCTTGAGAACCTGGGCTTAATCTTCAGCACTGAAAGAGAAAGGAGGGAAAGAAAGGAAGGGGCAGAGAGGGGAGGGCAAATGGTAGAGCATATGTACCTAGCAAGCATAAAACTCTAGAAAGTGGAATTGCTTAGTTAGAAGAGATACACACAAGATTTATACATCATCTATTTTCATACATATTTTTTAATAACTAGCATTTGAACCTGAATTAGTCCTTGTACTTTTTTCCAGAAATTCTATTCTTTGCAATGTTGTAGATTATACTCATCATACTTATGCATTAGTTTATACTTAGATTCATTTTGGTAGTGGCTTAGGTATCAAGTTTAGCTATTGTATGAGTTAATCAGTTATTGATTATAATAGCAAAAGATAAAAACCTCTTTGTCTAGATTAGAGGAATATTTCAATTTTTTATTTACTCACAGGATGGATTACTCTTCAGCTATCAAAAATACTGAGGCAAGTCTTTACTTGTGTGGTAGCATTAAGAGGAGAAGAACAGGGATGGAATTACGTGTAATGGTGCTGATATCTGAATTTGTGTGAAAGAAATGCATGCACTGTGTCTAGCAAGATACACAGAAATAATGGTTGCCTCTGTGATGAGAGTAAGAGAGAGACTTAATTGTTACTGTATTCTTTTAGTGTTTTTGTTTTTGTCAGTTATGGGGCTTGAACTCAGGGCCTGGGTACTGTCCTTGAGCTTTTTCAATCAGGGTCTTTGCATCTCAGAACCACTTCTGGTTTTCTAGTGGTTAATTGGAGACAAAACTCTCATGGACATTCCTGCCTGGGCTGGCTTCAAACCATGATTCTTAGATCTCGGCCTCCTGAGTAGCTAATATTACATGTGTAAGCCACTGGTACCCTGTTCTAGTCTTAGTTCAGATTTTTTTTGTGCTAGTTCTTAAGTTTGAACTCAGGGCCTCACACTTTGGGTTTTTTTTATTCTTAATGGTACTCTACCAATTGAGCCACATCTCCAACCCAGCTTTTTTTTCCCCCTGGTCAATTGAAGATAGTCTTTTGGACATTTCTACTTGGCCTGGTTTTTGAATTCCATCCTTAGATCTCAGCCTCCTGAGTAGGTAGGTTATAGGCATGAGCCACTAGCCCTTGGTTGGAGGGGTATTTTTTTTGGTTTGGGTTTTGGTTTTATGCCAGTCTTGGGGTTTGAACGCAGTACCTGGCATTGTCCCTGAACTTTTTTGCTCAAGGCTAATAATGTTCTACTACTTGAGCCACAGCTTCACTTCTGGCTTTTGAGTGGATAATTAGAGCTAAGAGTCTCATGTACTTTGCTGCCACCCCAGTTGGCTCAAACCAAGATCCTTAGATCTCAACCTCCTGAGCAGCTAGGATTATAGGCATGAGCCACCAGTACAGACTTTGAGAGGTTTTGGTATTTTATTGGCTTTTCTTTTTTATTATATGCATAAACTACTTGTCTGAAGGCCCAAGCCCACTCTCCTTTTTCTTTTCAGTGTAAGCTGGAGCTTCAGGGCATCAAGGGTGCAGTGGATCACGCAGCAGCCTTTGGAAGAATTGCCTTTTCCTGTCCCCAGAAAGAGGTACTGTTAGTTAACCTGATCAAATGTGAAGGCTCTCTCACTTGTTGGCTGAGAACCTTGCCCTTTATTCCTTAGGTTCATTCTGATTGTGCCTTTGGTATCAGGTTTAACGATTGTTTCGAGAACATTGAGATAATAAATCAAACAAGTGGTAACTTGGTTCTTTCTGACCAGATAGTCTTAGGCTAATGAGGACTATGCCATAAAACTCATCCATGGCCCTTGCTCACCTTGCCTTCTTGCTTTCCTCAAGTTGCCAGATTTAGAGGACTTGATGAAAAGGGAGAAGCAGAAGATCCTGACTCCTTTGGTGAGTCTGGACACCCCAGGCAAGGCAACTGTACAAGTAGTCATTCTGGCTGACCCTGTGAGTATTACTTAACAAGGGAACAGGCTGTTCAGGGCTTTCTTCAGAGATGTTTTTTGCCAAATTACTTTTCTCTTTATTGATAAAGGATGGACATGAAATTTGCTTTGTTGGTGATGAAGCTTTTCGAGAACTTTCTAAGATGGATCCAGAAGGGAGCAAATTACTGGATGATGTGAGTCTCCTTTCCCTACTTCTGTCATTAATGGCCAAATGGGGGTGGCATGTGTGGTTTATAAAGCCTAGAACATTGTGGGCATAACAGAGGCTCAGTTAATGTTAATCAATGTAGGAAACATAGAAAATAGAGCCCTTTGAAGCTTTATCATCGGAAAGTAGAATCTCAAGAACTTCTCAGTTGGCAAATTTGCTTGACTCTTTCCTTCACACTTTCATGTCACTGACAAGCCTCTCCTTCGAGTAACTCTCCTATAGTGTTAGAAGTCCCTCCTTGAGTCTTTATGACACCTTCTCCCAGAAGCAGCTGCTATTCTGGCACCATAGGTCAGTTTTGTTTTTGGATTTCACACAAATGGACTCATTCATTAAGTATTTTTTGTGCCTGGCTTGTTTCCCCGAACAAAAACATTTTTGAGAATCCTCCATGTAATTGTATAGATTGTATTTATTTTTTCCTTGCTGAGTGTTACTCTTTTTTATGGGATTAAAAACTTGCTTATTGTTGTGATGACGACCATTTGGGTTGTTTCCAGATGTTTATCTATTCTAAGGAAGACTGCTCTGAATATTTTTGTTTAAATCTTCTTGTAGTACATGTTTTATGTCTCTTGGGTAAATACCCACTAGAATTTGTTTTTACTCTATATGAAAGTGCCAAACAGCTGTCGAAAGTAATTACACCGTAATAGTCCCTAACTGCAGTTTCTCTTTCTGTGGTTCAGTTATCTACAGTCAACTCCATCCCAAGATACTTAAATTGAAATTCTGGAAATTAATTATTCATATGCATTTTAAGTTCTGAGCAGCATGATGAGATTCCTGCTTTCCTCCTCTGCCCCACCTGGGACATGAGTCATTTTTTTTTTTTTGTCCAAGGTACACATACTCTATGCTCCTTCTCCATTAGTCAGTTTATGGCATCTTATTAGGTTAATTGTCCTGATATGTCAGTGCTTGATTTCAAGTGACCCTTATTCTAACTTAATAATAGTCCCCAAACATAAAAGTAGTTGTACTGGTGATTTGAATATGCTAAAGAGAAGCTGTATAGTGCTTGTTTTATACCTAAAAGAAAGTTTTTGAAAGTTCTTGACCTAATAAGGAAATTTTAAAGTGTTACATAAAGATGTTGCTCAGGTCAAAGACAAGAACAAACCTATCTGAAATTCTGATGACATAAAAGGAATTTGTGCTAGTTTGGCTGTTGCATACGATAAGTACTGAGACAAAAGCAGCAGTTCAGGGTAGCTCAGTGGAACATTGTTGGCCTAGCAAGCGTAAGGTCCGGATTCTATCTCAGCTCTACAAAAAAGTTAAGAATGAGAAAGCATTAAGTTACAGATACTATTTAGGTATCCTGTAGGGGTTGTTTGAGCATGTTTCATAAGAATACAGGCAAATACCTTAAGTGTATGAGAGTTTCACTTGTTGTACATGTTTTTTAAAGAGTTTCTTAGCTGTCACACTGGTGGCTCATACCTGTAATCCCAGCTACTCAGGAGGCTGAGATCTGAAGGTTGCAGTTCGAAGCCAGCCCAGGAAGGAAAGTCTGTGAGACTCTTATCTCCAGTTAACCACTAGAAAGTCAGAAGTGAAGCTGTGTCTCAAGTGGTAGAGCACTAGCCTTGAGCAAAAAAGCTCAAGCCCTGAGTTCAAGACCCAGGACTGGCACACATATACAAAAAGATTCTTGTTCTACCAAAGACCCACAGCCTGGCACACATGGTTCCTGCTCTCTTAGCAGCAGCCACCCACACTTCCCAGCTGCATACTTTGCAAAGTCTTTACTATGCATATAAAGGATCACCAAGCAATGACTCAGTACTCATAGCATCTCCTGTCATGTTGAACAAGGTGCTCTACACTGAATGATGTTATTTTTTTTCACTGTGGACAGTGAAGTGAGTTGCAAAGCATATTGTATCCATTTTTCCTCAGACTTGGAACAAATGCATACCCCTTTTGTGTTTCTACAGGCAATGGCAGCAGATAAAAGTGATGAGTGGTTTGCTACCAGAAAGAAACCAAAAGCTTCAGCTTAATGGAATACCTCATATAGAGCAATGATTCTTGTTCAGCATCTGTGAGAGCTGATGTGCCCATTTACAATAAATGCTCTTACCACTCTGCTATGTCCTGTGTAAGCAAGGAGACCTGGATGGGGAAGACATGTATTTCAACCTTTGAAAAACCTCTGGTATACTTTAGAAATGAAATCGAATTATCATCACTCTAGATAAAGGAGAATTTTTGTTGTAAGCTTCACTGTTTCTGGAATGGCACATCTATGTGCAACTGTATTAGATTTGTCCATAATGGGCAGCTCTGAGGCATATTAACCTTAGTTGGATATGGGAGAAATTTTGATGAGCTGTGAATCACATAGATTTGATCAGAGCAACTGTTTAAATAAATCCAAATCTATTGCCTATAATGGTTATATTCCAAGCACTTGATGATAATATGGTGTTCTAATATCTTATTTTAACAGGTCTTGACATTTAAGAAAATAGAGTATTCCAGAATAGTTTTGAGCTGGAGATCCTCCTGCCTCAGCCTATGGAGTGCTGGGATTACATTTCAATACTACTAGGCTTCATGTTAAAAGAAATTTTATTCCCTGGACAAAAATATTTGGATACTCCCATCCCATCTTAACTTGCTTTCATATTCTGAGTAGCCAGAAAAAAAAACAAACAGGAAGTAGAGACCTGTCTGATTCTGTGCTAATTTCTTTATATAATTTTTTAAATCCTTGGGGAAAAGAATATGGATTAAATGACTTCTTCAGGTTGAAAAGAAACCTATATGTTTTCTATATGAGTTACACAAAAAGTTTATTCTCATCACTAGAAAAAATTATATCATGAATATTATTAATTTGTGTGTATGTGTGCTTGTACTGGAAGTTGAACTCAGGGCCTCATGCTCAAGCTTAGCTTCTTTGCTCATTGCTAGCACTCTGCTACTTGAGGCCATATATCCAGTCTTGGATTTTGCTGATTAATTGGAGATAAGATTCTATAGATCTGTCTGCTCAGGCTTTCTGCTTAGACTATCTTCTAACCTCAGTCCTCAAATCACAGGCTCCCAAATGGGTAAGATTATAGATTTGAGCCACTGTAGCCCAACTAAATTTTTTTTTTATACTCTATGCTACTGAAACCAAGCTGTTATATTAGTCTTTAAAGCTCATTATTTAAAGAGTGGCCAGCTGGGCTCTGGTGGCTCACCAGAGCCACCTATAGCTACTCAGGAGGCTGAGATCTGTAGATCTTAGTTCAAAGCCAACCCAGGCAGAAAAGTCCCCATGAGACTCCAATTAACGACTCAAAAACCAGAAGTGGTGCTGTGGCTCCAAGTGGTAGAACACTAGCTTTGATCAAAAGAGCTCAGGGAGAGTATCCAGGGCCTGAGTTCAAGCCCCCATGACTGATAAAAATAAATAAATAAAAATGGTGGCCAAATTCAAATTTAAGAGAATAAACTGAGCAAATTGGAAAAGATTGGTTCAGAGGATACCAGTTTCAGAATTACACTATTACATTTTCTGGTGAATCATAACTTCTGTTCTCCTTTACTAGCAGGGTAGGGAATGGAATTTCTGGGTGAGTTTCAGTTTACCTTCTTATAGGTATGGTCTTACCTTCACTAGGAGAAAAAAAAATTCCTTGCCCAGCTCCACAATAGTTTCATTCATCTTGAACTCCCTATTTTAGATATTTTAAAGCAAACCAAGTAACATATTCCTCCTGTAGGTAATTGCTTAATTTCTTTTTCTCTTTATAAACTTCTGTATCTAAAGCTTTGTCTGTTCTCAGACAAAGATAAAGTAATTCTTGTTGGCTATCTCTAGTAATAATACTGTACTCATGAATAGCAACGACTAGTCCCAGTATATTAGGCTGCTATACAGGGAACCTCTATATGTTGCAGTAAAGTGGTTTAACTGCTGCTGAGTAACTACATGATACATAGTAGTTGCCTTTTCCTCTGCTTATCTTGTATCTTAACATACCAAATGTTTTCCCTTAAATGTACAACCATGCATCATAGAAGCTGCCTTACATGATAGAAATGGATATTTAGTAACCTGGGACATTGTGGCCTTTGTTTCATTGTCATATTTCCTGTTTTGCAATCTCTAATACATATTATGTCATATATTATGTACATATAGGTATATATAAATGTATGTGTATATATATTATATATAAAATATATATATATGAATTCCAGAATCAACTAGGGTACAACCTTTTTTTTTTTTTTTGGTCGGTCATGGGGCTTGAACTCTGGGCTTGGGCCAGAGCTTGTCCCTCAGCTCTTCAGCTTAAGGAAAGCGCTCTACTGCGTGAGCCACAGCGCCACTTCCGGTTTTCTAGTGGTTTATTGGAGATAAGAGTCTCATGGACTTTCCTGCCCTGGCTGGCTTTGAACCATGATCCTCAGATCTCAGCCTCCTGAATAGCTAGGATTATAGGCCTGAGCTACCAGCGCCCGGCACAACTTTGTTCTTTTACTGAGTGATACAAAAGTTTGATCTTTCTTAGGTCAAGACTTCTGCCTCCCCAGATGCTGGTGGCTCACACCTGTAATCCTAGCTACTCAGGAGATCTGTGGATCACAGTTCAAAGCCAGCCTGGGAAAGAAAGTGTGTGAGTCTCTTATCTCTAGTTAACTACCCAAAAACTACCCGAAAGGTGGTGCTGGGACTCAAAGTGGTAGGGTGCTAGCCTTGAGTGAAAAACCTCAGGGACAGCACCCAGGCCCTGAGTTCAAGCACCATGACTGACAAAAAGAAAAAGAAAAAAAGAAAAAGAGTTCTATCTTACTGGGAACCAGTGGCTCATGATATGAAGATCACTGTTCAAAGCCAGCTCAAGCAAGATATTTCATGAGAGATTTTTACCCCCAATTACCATCAAAAAGCCAGAAATGGAGCTAAAGCTCAAGTGGTAGGGTACCAGCCTTGAGCAAGTAAGGAAGGAAGGAAACTTACTATTATAACCATTAAAAATACGTTGACTATATGGGTGAGGAGTCTTCATTTGCATATTGGATTGATGCATGCCTCCCCCAAACTCTCATCCAGCTAAACTTGCTGAAATATAAATTTGATTTTTTGTTGTTGTTGTTGTTGGCTGTGGGGCCTGAACTCTGGGCCTGGGCGCTGTCCCTCAGCTCTTCAGCTCAAGGCGAGTGCTCTACCACTTGAGCCACAGTGCCATATCCAGCTTTTTCTGCTTATGTGGTGCTGAGAAATCAATCTCAGGCCCTCATGCATGCGAGGTAAGCACTCTACCACTGAGCCACCTTCCCAGCCCTGTCTGTGAGACTTTTTTTTTTTTTTTTTTTTTGTCGGCTGTAGGGCTTGAACTCTGGGCCTGGGCGCTGTCCCTCAGCTCTTCAGCTCAAGGCGAGCCCTCTACCACTTGAGCTACAGCGCCACTTCGGGTTTTCTGGTGGTTTATTGGAGATCGGAGTCTCACGGTCTCTCCTGCCCGGGCTGGCTTTGAACCGCGATCCTCAGATCTCAGCCTCCCGAGTAGCTAGGATTACAGGCATGAGCCACCAGCGCCCGGCTCTGTGAGACTTTTATCTCCAATTAACCATGAGAAAACCAGAAGTGGTACTGTGGCTCAAAGTGGTAGATCAGGGTCTAGGAATGTGGCTTAGTGGTAGAGTGCTTGCCTAGCATGCATGAAGCCCTGGGTTTGATTTCTCAGTACCACATACACAGAAAAAGCCAGAAGTGGCACTGTGGCTCAAGTGGTAGAGTGCTACCTTTGAGCAAAAGAAGCTCAGGGACAGTGTTCAGGCCCTGAATTCAAGCCCTGTGATGAACAAAAAACAAAACAAAAAAATCCCAGAAACAGTAGTGTGCCCAACAGCACACTAGAGAAGCCAATTAACTTCGAGAATGGCCCTGCAATAGTAAACCATACATAACAATAATAATATATGATAAAATATGAAATAAATAAATGTATATATGTGGAAAATGACAACATACAGATATGACAACATACATTTCCTATTTTTGTTTTTTTTTGTTTTTTTTGTTGTTGTTGTTTTTTTGGTCTGGTTGTGGGGCCTGAACTCTGGGCCTGGGCGCTGTCCCTCAGCTCTTCAGTTCAAGGCTAGCACTTTACCACTTGAGCCACAGCGCCACTTCCGTTTTTTTTCTTTTTTGCTTATGTGGGGCTGAGGAATCAAACCCAGGGCCTCAGGCATGCAACGCAAGCGCTCTACCACTGAGCCACCTTCCCAGCCCCTTCATTTCCTATTTTTGATAGTATACAATTTTATAAATATAATCACTGGAGAAACCTAAGTGAAGGATACCCTAACTTCACTGTATTATCTTTGTGACTTCCAGTGAGCCTATAATTACTTCAAAATAAGACTAGTAACAAATATGTAAAACATCAAATTATAAGAAAGCCATGGTACTGTTGTAGAAATATGAAATAAATGCATGATTTGTACATATTAAAAAAAGTTACATATGACTTTTTGTAGTCCTGCTTATGGTGATTTCCTTATCAGGTTCTGTAAGGATTTGTAAAATGATAAGGCATTGAAGTGGAAGTATGACTAAGTGGTAGAGCACTAGCCTTGAGCAAAAAAGCCAAGTGAGAGAGTGTGAGATTCTGAGTTCAAGCCCCAGTACTGGCATACACACACACACACACACACACTCACACGGAAAAAAAGCCAGGTGTTAGTGGCTCATGCCTGTAATCCTAGTTGTTCAAGAGGCTGAGATCTAAGGAGTACAGTTTAAAGCCAGCCTGAACAGAAAGTTTTTGAAACTCTAATTAACCAGCAAAAAGCCAAAAGTGAAGGTGTGGCTCAAGTGGCAGAGCTCCAGCCTTGAGCAAAAATGCCAAGCAAAAGCCTGAGACCCTGAGTTCAAGCCCCGGTATTAGTGCAGGCGCACACATGCACACATGTGCACACACACAAATACATATACAATAAGGCCTACAATTCCAAAACTGCCACTACATTTTGGAGCAAGGTATGTTATTTTTCATTTCACATGTAATTGTGAATAGTGATTCTACACGGATCATAATGTCCTCATGACATCCAGAGAGAACAGTTGGGCACAATGGCTTAAGCCTGTAACCCTAGCCACTTGGGAGGTGTTTTTAAAAGTACATTTGGATACCTCACCAGGACTCTCTAGTCACCAAAGCTTCTCTTTTTCAACAGCAACAGCCACTCCATGCAGTTTAAGTGATTTTTATTTATGCTTCAGCTAACCCTACCACCCCTTCAGGACATTTCTTCTAAGAAGCCCATTCCCTACCAGACGAGCCAGGCTACTTCAGTCGGCTAAAGTGTCCTAGCCAGTGTCCTTTTTCTTCAACTCTTCCACTTTAGCAACGTATATTCTCATGGCATCCATCTTGGACATCCCTTTATTCCTGTTCCATGCCTCCCACTTGGCCATGGCTTTCACATCATTGGCTGGGGGGGCAGGGATGTTGCAGTCCCCCTGGGTGGCCTGTTTGTAAAAGCTGTATATCAGCAGTTTCTCCTCGTCACTCACGGGCCCCTTCAGCTGCTTGATCGCAGCACAGGCCAGCTCAAACTCCACTTGGCACATTTAGGGTACCCGAAGCTGGCACCTCTATCTTTTCTAGGTGATGCTTGGTGCTAGAAACTGGAGGATGGAGGGACAGAATTACATAAGGCTGATATTAGGTGTTGGGAAGAAAGGGAGATTGTGGGAAGAGTTACATGACCATCTAAAGTTGCATGGTCAACGACCAAGGTCCACTGGATTGGATCTGTCCCCACTGTATTTTCTGGGAAGGATGATCCATCCACGCTTCAAAGGTGCCTATGACCCTAGAAAATTAAGGTCGCTGCGATCCAAGGAGGCAATGCGGTATAAAGAGCGTTGAGGACGATTGTGTGCTCATCTGGGGGCTGGGTGGAAAGCGTGAGACCCGCCGACCCGCTGCAAGGAGGATGACCCCGAGTGTGGCACGGGCCAGCCGGGTGGTAGACAGCCCGGGAACGAGCATTCGGTGTGGGTGAAGTGTGCACGGGAGTTAACCAGGGGTTCCGGGCTGAGGTAAGGGAACGGTGCCGAAGGTACCTGCCCGTGCGCTGGAGGGAGGCTGGGCGCCGAGAGGGGGCGCTGTGGGCCTGGCGGCCTCGGCGCCGCGAGCTCGTTGGTGCGGAGTGCGCGTGCGCGAGGAATGGCGGGCCGAAAGCAGCTCAGTGGAGCGGAGACTCTGGGCGGGGCCTGAGGCACGTTCCTAGGCCCCACCTCTCTCCCCGCCCATTGTGCCGTGGCGCTTGCGCGGGGCTCGCGGCCTCGGAGTGGGCGGGGCGCCCCCACGCCGCCACCAGCGTCGCCGCCATGGACCTAGGTGGGTGCCGGGCTTCCCCCTATCGCTCCTACCTACGCACCTCCAAGACTGGGCGCGGCCTTCCCGCTGCGCACGCTGCTAGCGTGGGTTTGGGTGAAGGAGAGCCCTGGGGTTAGGGAGAGGTTCGGGGAGTTGGGGTGGGGGGTGGGATCCTCGGAGACTGAGACCGGGGGTCGGAAGGCCGAGCTGTGGCCGGGCAGCCCTGCGGCTCCGCGGCCCACTTCTTTCCCGCTTCGGGCGCCTTTCCAACCCCGCGAAAACCCCGGGCGGTTGTGCAGTTGCGTGCCTGGGAAGCGGACGGGGTGTGAGCACGTGCTTGTAGGAAGGCCGTGTTCGGTGGACGCCCGCTGCCCTCACTCAAAGTGTCCCAAGTTGTTCCACACATTTCCAGCCCTTCCCGCGTCTCCTCTGGGAGACGCCGAGGCCGGGCGCTGCGCCGCTTCCTCCGGGAGAGTTCTCCTGAGTGTCCGGGACCGTGCCTTGCGCGCAGCGCGGCTCATCGAGCTCTCGGTTGTGGCGGGAAGTATCTCGGCGGAGATAACTTTGTGAACCTGTGCGAGTTGGTGCAGAGCTCTTATAGGCGAGGTCTGGAAAAGAGAGGAGGAGTTGTTGATAGAAATTGCCGGCGCTTTGCCCAGCCCCCTCGCCCCGCCCCGGGTGCTTTTAAAGGCAGGGTAAGACCCAGGAGGCTGTTGCGAAGAGCCGCCCTGAGCGGTGTCAGTGATGAGTAGCCTGTGAAGTGTTGTGCTCCCTGTCCCCAGCCGGCTCTCAGGAGCGCAACGGCAGCACCTGGGAGCTCTGCCTCAGTGGCCGTTTGTCTCATGACCACCTTGTTCGTTGGGACACATGGAGGACATTGTGTCTGGGTCTTGTTGTTATCTCTAAAGCTGGAATCATAATCTTCAAAGTATTAATTTGAAGATGAAAAGATCTTAGAGGTGTACCCCTTCAGTGCAATGCCTGCCAGGGTAAGCAAGCACTTGATAAGCGCTCCATCGACACCAGCTCGTCGTAAGTGATAAAGCACAGGGGGTTTCCCCAGCTGTTTACTGCTTCTGCAACTTTGTCTGTGCACGTCCCGGGACTTGGATTCTGCCTGAGTGCTGTCTCTGAGCTTTTTTGTTCAAAGTTAGCATTCATCTCTTGAGCCATGCCTCCACTTCCAGCTTTTTGGTGGTTAATTGGAGATGAGAGTCTCACAGACTTTCTTGCCCTGGCTGACTTGAAACCATGATCCTCAGATCTCAGCCTCCTGGGTAGCTAGGATTATAGGCATGAGCACCAGCACCTAGTGCTTCTGCATCTTTTTCAAGCAGCATATGTGCATACTTCATATCTAGAAGGCATATGCTGGGGAGGAGGCACATATCTGCTCAGTTGAACTGATAATGAAGTAATTTCAATCTGTAGTCATGAGGGAACATTCTTGTGCTCCTGGAAAGCAGCCTGAGCCAGAAAGAAAGGCCCCTAACTCCCAGAGCATCATGATCCTGGGTAACCCACTCAACTGCTAGGGGCTAAAATGGATTGGCTTCACAAATGGATTGCCTAGAAGTGCCTGTCCTTGGTCTTTTGTGCTATAAATGGTTGTTTTCTTAGTCTCCTGAGATCAGTGTTTCTCTGCTGATTTCTTCTGACCTATGAAAATGGGAAAGAAAAAAAATGATATAGACAGAAAAATGAGTGCTTTTTTTTTTGGGGGGGGGTCCGGTCATGGGGCCTCAACTCTGAGCCTGGGTGCTGTTCCTCAGCTCTTCAGCTCAAAGCTAGCACTCTACCACTTGAGCCACAGCACCACTTCCAGCCAGCTTTTTTCTTTTTGCTTATGGGGTACTGAGGAATCGAACCCAGGGCCTCAGGCATGCAAGGCAAGCGCTCTACCACTGAGCCACCTTCCCAACCCCTGATAAGTGCTTTTTGATGAGTCTGTTAACTCTACCAAGCACCTTAATTGTACTAAGGTTAATAGTATCCCAATATGATAATCATTATTCTCAAAACACTTAAAGAAGGTAAATAAAGTTTTTTGTTGTTGGTCATGGGGCTTGAACTCTGGGCCTGGGCGCTGTCCCTGCACTCTTCAGCTCAAGGCTAGCACTCTACCACTTGAGCCACAGCACCATTTCCGACTTTTTCTGTTTATGTGGTGTTGAGGAATCGAACCCAGGGCCTCATGCATGCAAGGCAGGCACTCTACCACTGAGCCACCTTCCCAGCTCCATAAAGTTCTGATAGCTAAAAAGTAGGATTGTTAGGGGGGAAAGATGGGGAAGATAAGCTCTCAGGAGTATGAGGGACTGAGAAGCATCTCTAAGCTCCAAATGAGAGAGTAAGGAAATACTTATTGAGCAGTGTTTGTGCTCTGACTTTAATTTCTTAGCCAAAGGAGACACACTTGGTAAAGACCTATGTTTTTTCATGTTTATGAGCTAAGGGAAGCAAGCAAGATTCAAGTCCTGCCAACAATGAAAATGTTTCAGAAACCAACATTTATTGAGCATTTAGGCTATTAAGAGCTGTATCATATTTAACCTGTACCCTCTCCCATCCTTGTAAGGAGGGAGCAGAAGACACCAACGGTATGACTAGCGTGTTGGTTAATCTTCAGGTTATGCCACAAAGTACGTATTCTACTCATTTATGGAAAAGGGAAACTTAGAGAAGTAATTTCTCTGTGATTGTGTCACTTTTGAATGGCAGAGCTAGAATTGAAACTTGTGTCTGATTAAACTCCCAAGATAACTTTCTTAGTTTCATACCTCACCAAAGGAACACTTTGCTTTTTTCCTGTAGTGCAGTATTTCTTGTATCTATTCCCTGGTTCCTACCATAGATACAGAGCCTTGAGTAGCTTATCCTCTGGAGGAAGCTATGGGGTGAGCTGTAATTGAAGGCACAAAAGTATTTGAAACCTGTTAGCAAGGCTATGAGAAAAAATGGGGCTGTGTCTTCCTTAGTCTGCATCAACACTGAGAAGCTCAATTGTCATGTCCTGTACTCTATACTGGACATTTAAACCTTTCTCCCCAAACTCTTGTCATTTGCGGGCAGGTCTGGCATCTGCAGACTTTGGGTCTTTTCCTTTACATACTTCTCGAGGGATATCTTTCACCTCCTTGGTTATGGTAAGCCCCTCTGGGCAGGCACATTCCTGACTTTCCTCCCGAGTTTTAACCGTGCGTTCCCATTGCTGGAAGACATCTAGTGTTCTACTTGACTCCGTGCTCCAAGTAACCCAAAATGAACTTGTCTTCCCTTCCAACTGTTTGGTGTCCTATTTCTTATGGTCTGTTATCCTCTCAGTTTCCAGCCTAGAGAGCTTGGAAGTCATTGTTTACTCCTCACCCAAGTCCTAATGACTCTCTGCAGTGGTTCTATCTCTTCTAACTTTGATAATGACAACTAACCTATCGGCTTATTCCCCACCCCCTGCTAATCTTGAAGACCTTTCTATTTGACTTCTGTCTGTACAGGACCCTTGAATATCTGTGAAGAAATGACAATTCTGCATGGGGGCTTCTTGCTGGCCGAGCAGTTATTCCGCCCTAAAGCACTGGCGCAGTTGACCAAGTCTGACTGGGAACATGTTGGGCGGCCCATTGTGGAGGCCTTGAAGGAGATTTCCTCAGCAACAGCACATTCCCAGCCATTTGCCTGGAAGAAGAAAGCTCTGATCATCATCTGGGCCAAGATCCTTCAGCCCTACCCCGTTAGCCCTTCTGACACTGAAACCCGGTGGCAGGAGGATGTGTTCTTTTCAGTGGGTAACATGATCCCAAATATCAACCACACAGTCCTTTTTGAGCTGCTCAAATCTCTGGAAGCTTCTGGTCTCTTTATCCAACTCCTGATGGCCCTGCCCACCACCATCTGCCGCACCGAACTAGAGCACTTTTTGGAGCACATGACTGTTGACACTTCTTCCAAGGATGTGGCCTTCTTCCTAGACGTCTGGTGGGAAATGATGAAACATAAGGGCAATCAGCAAGACCCTCTGCTATCGCAGTTTACAATAATGGCTCATAAGTACTTGCCCTCTTCAGATGAGTTTTCCCATCCTCCAAAGAGATTTAAGTCAGACCCAGATGTGTGTCCCACCATGCCTCTATTGGCCATGCTGCTTAATGGACTGAAGAAAATCCAGAAGAGAATCCTGTGTCTTGGGATGAAGTGCTGTGCACTAGCCAACTTGGCCGACATGCTGACAGTATTTGCCCTTATGGACGATGACCCCCAGGAAGTGTCTGCAACCATGTATCTAGACAAACTAGCCACAGTGATCTCTGTGTGGAACTCAGACACCCAGAACCCATACCATCAGCAGGCACTGGCAGAGAAGGTAAAGGAAGCAGAGCGGGATGTCAGCCTGACCTCACTGGCCAAACTCCCCAGCGAGACCATTTTTGTCGGGTTTGAGTTCATGCACAGTCTGCTGCAGGAGTGGGGGGAGGAGCTACAGGTCATGCTCAACAGCAGTCAGGGCACCAACTACGATAGCTACCGGTTGTGTGACAGTTTGACTTCCTTCAGCCAGAACTTGAAGCTCTACCTGGATACCACCAGCTTGTCCAAGGAGGAGAGGCAAGTGGTCTCTGAGCTGGCTGAGTGTGTTAAAGACTTCCTGCAGAAAACCAGCAGGGTGTTGAACAACAAGAGCGTTGAGGACATCACAGCCTCCATCACCATGGCCATCATTGAGCAGAAGATGGACCGGCATATGGAAATGTGTTACATTTTTGCTTCTGAGAAGAAGTGGGCCTTCTCTGATGAGTGGGTGGCCTGCCTTGTTAGTAACAGGTCTCTCTTCCGAGAGCCAGACTTGGTTTTGAGGCTGCTGGAAACAGTAATGGAAGTCACCATGACCGACAGAAACATCCCCCAGTCTCAGATCAAACAGGTGATTGGCCTGATCTTAGAATGCTATGCAGACCTCTCATTGCCAGACAAAAACAAAGTGCTCTCAGGTGTTCTGCACTGCTGGGGACGAAAGGGCCTCTCTGAAAGATTGCTAGATTACTTGGAGGGTTTTCAGGAAGACCTCAATACGACATTTAACCAGCTCACACAGAGTACTTCGGAGCAGGGCTTGGCTAAAGCTGTGGCCTCCGTGGCCCGTCTGGTAATACTACACCCTGAAGTCACGGTAAAGAAGATGTGCAGCATGGCTGTGATCAACCTTGGTACCCACAGGTTCCTGGCTCAGATTCTCACCGCCTTCCCAGCCCTTAGGTTCACAGAAGAGCAAGGGCCAAATTCATCCACCACTTTCGTGGTGTCATGCCTCAAAGAAACCGTCTGGACAAAGTTTTCTACACCCAAGGAAGAAAAGCAATTTTTAGAACTCCTGAGCTGCCTGATGAGTCCTGTGAAGCCCCAGGGGATCCCAGTCGCTGCACTTCTGGAACCTGACGAGGTGCTGAGGGAATTTGTCCTGCCTTTCCTGATGCTGGATGTTGAAGTGGTAGACCTCAGTCTGAAGATCTTCATCCAGACCATTGAAGCCGATGCAGGCTTAGAGGAATACTGGCTCCAGACCTGTTCCCCATTCCCCATCCTCTTCAGTTTGTGCCAGCTCCTGGACAGCTTCACCAAGTACTGGCAGCTCCCTCAGGAGAAGCGGAGCCTCCCTCTAGATGGAAAGGATCTAGTGATCCGCATCCTGGAGCTCCTCTGTGCGATCGTGTTAGGCAATGCAGAGACCTTCTCCCCCGACACCTGGATCAAGTCCCTGTCTTGGCTCCACCGAAAGTTGGAGCAGCTAGACTGGACTGTGGGCCTGAGACTGAAGAACTTCTTCGAGGGCCACTTCAAATGTGAAGTGCCAGCCACACTTTTTGAGATCTGTAAACTTTCTGAGGCAGAGTGGACCTCCCAGGCCCACCCTGGCTACGGGCCTGGGACAGGGCTGCTTGCATGGATGGAGTGCTGCTACATTTCCAGCAGCATCTCTGAGCAGATGCTCTCAGTCCTGGTGGTAGATGTGAGCAATCCTGAGGAAGTCAGATTGTTCAGCAAGGGCTTTCTGGTGGCCCTGGTGCAAGTCATGCCCTGGTGCAGCCCCCAGGAATGGCAGTGCCTTCATCAGCTGACCAGGAGACTGTTAGAGAAACAGCTCCTCCATGTCCCTTACACCCTGGAATACATTCAGTTTGTTCCACTGCTCAACCTGAAGCCCTTTGCCCAGGAGCTCCAGCTCTCTGTCCTCTTCCTGAGAGCTTTCCAGTTTCTCTGCAGCCAGAGCTGTCGTAACTGGCTTCCCATGGAAGGCTGGAGCCATGTGGTCAAACTCCTCTGTGGAAGTCTGACCAATCTCCTGGACTCAGTTAGGTTGATACAGTCCGGGGGGCCCTGGGCCCAAGGGCAAGACCAGGACCTGACTCAGGAAGCCCTGTTCGTTTATACCCAGATGTTCTGTCATGTTCTGCACATCATGGCCATGCTCCCGCAAGAGGTCTGTGAACCACTCTACGTGTTGGCCTTAGAAATACTTACCTGCTATGAAACCCTAAGCAAGACTAACTCTTCTATTAGCTCCTTGCTCCAGAAGGTAAATGAGCAGCGCTTCTTAAAGTCTATTGCCGAGAATATTAGCCCTGAGGAACGGCGTCAAACCCTGTTGCAGAAGATCAGCAACTTCTGATCTTTATGGGGCAAAAAATAGCTTCGCTATGGTGCTTCTGTGGACACTGGAGTTGAGAAACAAACTTTTTTGTGAAATTGTACACAGGCTAGAAGGTATATGGCAATAGCAGTAAAAGAAAATAGTTTCTTAGGTATTTATAACATACAGACTATAATAAAATTCTCTTGAATTTATCTTCTCTTTTGAGTCTCTCTCAGCAATAAATTGGTATCAAATATACCAAGTTGTCTTTAAAACAGGCCAGGCATCATAATTCATGCCTAGAATCTTAGCATTTGGGAGGCTGAGGCAGGAGGATATAAGTTTGAAGCTAGCCTGGATTACACAGAACTGTCTCAAAAATAAATGGAAAATAAGCAAACTGGAGTGAGCCATCATTGGCTAATGCTTGTAATGTCAAGTCTGAAATCCAGATGATGGTTTGAAGCCAGCCAGGGAAGAAAAGTCCATGAGACTATTTCTGAAACCAGCAAAAAGCTAGGCTGGAGGCATGGTTCAACCCAAGCAAACAAGTATGAAAGTCTTGTGTTTAAACCCCAGTACTAGCAAAAGGGGGGAAAAAAGCTGGGCAGAACATGTTCATAAATGAAATTCTCTGCCTTAGACCTTGACAAATGAGCCTGAGAACTATTCAAACAGGGCAACAGTGGCTCACGCATATAATCCTAGCTACTCAGGAGGCTGAGATCTGAAGATCACGGTCCAAAGCCAGCCCAGGCAGGAAAGTCTGTGAGATTCTTATCTCCAATAAACCACTAGAAAACCAGAAGTGGTGCTGTGCTCAAGTGGAAGAGCACTAGCCTTGAGCTGAAGAGCTGAGGGACAGCATCCAAACCGAGTTCAAGTCCCATGACCAACAACAAAAAATTTTAAAAAATATACATACATGCATACATATATACAAAGGATGTATGTTCTTTCAGTCCTTCCAGTATTAAACTTTTTTTTTTTTTTCTAACAAGGAATCAGAAAGGGCAACAACTCCCAAAAAGAGCTTTGGGCCCAGGTTCTGCTGATTGGTCTTGTGACTTATACACTGGAGAAGTGGATACTTTGTAGGACAGGAGGATAGAAGCAAGAAACACAATTGTTGGGTGGGGAGAGAACACCAGTAACATGAGTGTGTTCTGAGAGGAGGACTGCCAGGCAACCCTAACACTACTCAGCCCACATAGGACTAACTCCAGGGGTGGTGAACAATGGATGTGTGCTTATAGGATGGGTGTGATTACATTCTGCCTGGGGCTGAGTGGGATCGCAATGGGCTGTGCAAAAGCAGAATGAGTGTTATTACAGGACTGTTAAGAACTGGTTGGGGAGGTGTATTTTGGGAGGGAAAAGATGTACTATACATTTCCACGCCCTCATTCAAAATGGGGTGCTACTCAGGTTTACTCCCCACCCAAAGTAAATTGGCTTTGTGACTCAGGATCAGGCTTCAACCCTCCCAATGCCTAACTGGGACTCATCTATGATAAGACCTAGACCTAAAATGACCTGTGATCACTGAGCTTGAACTTAGTACTTTTTTTTTTTTTTTTGGTCATGGGGCTTGAACTCTGGGCCTGGGCGCTGTCCCTCAGCTCTTCAGCTCAAGGCTAGCACTCTACCACTTGAGCCAGAGCTCCACTTCCAGTTTTCTAAGTGGTTTATTGGAGATGAGTCTCTTTCCTGCCCAGGCTGACTTTGAACTGTGATCCTCAGATCTGTCTCTTGAGTAGCTAGGATTACAGGCGTGAGCCACTAGTGCCCAGCTTAATTTAGCACCTTAAGTGAATTCTTGGGACCTAGAGTTAACATAAGGCAGGAGCGAGACTGAAGGTATTAGCATGCCACTATGCGAATAAACAGACCAGACTATAGCATAGGGCAGCCAGCCACACTGGGTCACAGGATGGTTCTTTTTTTGTGCCAGTCCTGGGGCTTGAACTCAGAGCTTGGGCACTGTCCGTGAGCTTCCTTTGTTCAAGGCTAGTACTCTACCACTTGAGCCACAGCACCACTTCTGGCCTTTTCTGTTTATGTAGTACTGGTACTGAGGAATCAAACCTAGGGCTTTCACATATGCTAGACAAGCACTCTACCACTAAGCCACATTCCTAGCCAACCTTGGATGGTTGTTGCAGGAAGTCAGTGCTGATGTATTTCACAAGTTGGAAAGTTAGTGCAATTTAATGAACATGGATGACTTACAAAGATACATTGACAATAAAAGGTAAAAAATCAAAGCATTTTATATTTTTTTAAATGGCACCTATTAAAGACAGTCAAAATTTGAGACATGATTGTATAATCCTTTAAAAGTTCATGGATAATGAGTTTTAAGGCACTTTTAAAATTCTAGCTTTTTTTACTACCACTTGTAAAAGTGTCTCAAAGCCTTCCCACAGGGGAAGGAATGATTAGTGTTGGCACCAAAGGATCCTACTTGCAAACATAGGGGAAGGCGTTGCTCCTGGGGACGTGCTTTGGGTGGAGCCAGCTGCCCTCTTGCTCGCCAGCCTTCTGTGGCTAAATGGCAGTGCAGTCAACACAGGAATCGGCCTGGCTTAGGAGGTTCTGGGAAAAGTACTTTGTGTCATGGATAGACATCTCACAGTTGGGAGGGCAGAAATCCATTCCCATTTTGCTTGTAAAAGACAGTATTAGCTGTGGGGTTACTCAGTGAATAGCTACTTGCCCCTGTAGTTCTGCAAAAGCATCCTATGATACGGAAATAGGGAAAGCTGGATATGAGGTTGTGCTAAAAACGGAGTAGTGTTTGTGACTGTGATAAGCTCACAGATTTGATATTTGGTCTTTTTCTTTAGCAAGTTATCCAGCTGTAAAGGTGCTGGCCTCTGCTGGCCTCCTGACCTATTCAAGTGCTTCAAGTTCTCAGCTCTGCCTTCTGATCTTCTGATTGGAAGTCAGTACACAGGAGAGTTCATTGTTGACACGATGACGATGATGAGGCCAGGAGCCATTAACAGGCTATCTAGTAAACAAAAACTATATATCCACAATGATTTTCTCAGGCCAACACTACAAGATGATACTATTGCAAGAACCAAGTCACCACTCGCTTCTGCTGGCCTGGTATTGTGGATTGTACCCTGAGTGTTGGAAAGGTGGGTAGCCACCAAAGTTAGGTGAGACACACTTCGCCCTGGTCCACTAGCCTCTACATTCCATGCTTTTACCTCAGTGCTCTTGAGATAAGGCCTAAGAACTACTCTGCTGCCAGAGGAAGTCTGGCATGGTCTAATAACTGTCACCAAGAAAAAAAAGTGCTTTTGCAAGAGGGACAGGTTAGAAAAGGGAGGTTAAGAATTTTTTTTTTTAAATCAAATCCATCTGCCGTCCAGGGCACAATTTGGTCCATGGAATACTGAGAGGAGGAGGCACCCTGCCTCCTGGGAGCAATTAACCATTCTTTTTGGCTTGGGCAGGGTCAAAGAGCCGAGCTGCCTTCTTACACAGTAGAGAGAACCAGTAGATCTGGGGAGCCATGAGGAAGCCATTGGCCACATTGCAGTGGAAAGGGATATTGAATGGCACTTGAAACAGGCTTAGTCCCATTTGTTGGCCATAGGACCAGTACATGAAGGGGAAAAGGAGGATCCGACAAATAAGGAACGTAACCAGTGTGAGGATTCCATTCACCTTGAAGAGAAGGGTATGCTGCTGCTTGTGCTGTAAGAGGAGGAGAATGTAAGGTCACTAGAAGGATGGGACATCCTGGTAGTGTCACAATAGTAAAGGACAGGTAAATCTGTGTACAAATCACATTCCTTGGCTGTCATTCCTTGACACCTAGACAGGCACCTAGTTTTCTGGTACTTACATAAATGATTACAAGGCATTGTGGATTTCTACACACATATGGTCTCATAGTTTTTCCAATAGTGATGTTGAATTTGGGCTAAGCCACCCACCTGATAGAAGCAATTGATTGGAAGCAAAAGATCTGGTACTAGGGGAAAAAAATACTACCATCTATATAAAACCTGGGTTTCATCCCCACTGGCTTAGATAACGAACTAAGTCCATGGAATAGTTTTATATTCTATTCCTAGCATTAGGGAATTCCTCCAAACCTCATAATCTCCAAAGGAAAAATAGTCTATTCCCTTCTGTCCTATTTTTGCCACTTCATGGATACATGCCTGAATCAGAATTCTGCCCAATGATACAAATGGAGTGCTCAGTTCTGCTGTGAAGATGCAGCCAACAAAGAAGTCCCCAAGGTCTCCCCGGAGCTTCTGCAGATGAGTAAAGGGAAGAGAACAAAAAAAGGAAAAGGTTAATTTATTAGTTTTCTTTTGTGCTGGTACTGGGGCTTGAACTCAGGGCCTAGTGCTTTTGCTTACCTACTTTTGCTCAGAGCCTGTGTTCTATGACATGAGCCACACCTCTACTTTTTGCTGGTTAATTTGAGATAAAAGTCTCCCAGATTTGTCTGTCTGGACTGGCTTTGAACTAAGATCCTTAGATCTCAGCCACCTGAGTAGCTAGGATTCCAGGCATGAGCCACCGGCATCCAGCTAGAAAAAAGGTAAAGAAACCTTCCACTAAAGAAAAATTCTAACTAGGGCTATTGAAAAGGGTAACCAGGAGAGAGGCTACGATGGGAGAGGATAACATTTACAGGATACAGTTCATATTCTGCTGCTTCCATGGCAACAGCACATTGATGGTCTAATCCTCAAGCTCTAGAGGCAAAGGCAGGTATAGCTCATTGCATCACATACCAAACTTTATCTGAATTTCAATGACAGCTTGAAGGAACTCTACGGCCTTTCCTGTATCTCAGTCATGCCAGGGCACTGATCCTGTTCAGCTCAACAAAGTATGCACAATCAGGAAAGATTCTTTAAAAGATGGAATGAGGCCTACCTCTTCTTTTTCCTTTCCAAGAAAGCAATCTAGCATAGTCACAGTCACTCAGTACTACTATGGGAGGTAAGTAAGCCCTCAGAGTTCCCATTTCTTCATCTATGCCACATGGCTAATAATTTCTAATATTTACCAATCTATGAGCTTTTAAATCAAGGAAATTACCATTTTCCTTTCTGTGTCACCATGTTTCTTCTTTAATACATGTTACTAGTTTGGTTTTGTGCTGGTACTTTGAACTCAGGGCCTTGTGCTTTTTTTTGACTTTCTGTTCAAGGCTGGTGCTCTACCACTTGAGTCATGCCTCTAGTCTGGCATTTTGCTAGTTAGAGATTTTTCTGCCTGGATTGACTTCAAACCATAGAATCCTCTGATCTCAGGTAGCTAGAATTACAAGCTTGAACAAACTGTGCCCAACTGTGGGTGTTTTGTTTGTTTGTTTGTCAGTAGTGGGGCTTTGACTCCAGGCCTGGGCACTGTTCCTGAGTTTTTTTGCTCAAGGCTAGTACTCTACCACTTTGAGCCACAGCGCCACTTCCAGTTTTCTGGTAGTTAACTGGAGAGTCTTACGGACTTTCCTGCTCTGGCTGGCTTTGAACTGGGATCCTTAGATCTCAGCCTCTTGAGTAGCTAGGATTATAGCATAAGCTACCAGCGCCGGGCTGTGGATTTTTTTTTTTTTTTTTCCTGTCCTGGGGCCTGAACTCTGGGCCTGGGCACTGTCCCTCAGCTCTTCAGCTCAAGGGTAGTCTCTACCACTTGAGCCACAATGCCACTTCCAGCCTTTTCTTCTTATGTGGTGCTGAGGAATCGAACACAGGACCTCATGCATGCAAGGTAAGCACTCTACCACTGAGCCACCTTCCTAGCCCTGTGGGAGGATTTTTAATGGGCAAATTGATCTAGAGAGAATTATGAGTTATGTGCTTTGAGAGTGTTTTTGTGAATACTAGACAGTACACTCAACAGTACTCTCTGGCAGTGTCACAGTGTTTCACATTCTAGTTGTATTTTATATTTTACATTATATTGAACTAAAGACAACCTTTGACAAATGTTAAGGAATCACAAAACCAGAGGATTGCTAAAAATTGTTGATAAGAAGGATCAAGAATGTCACGCATGTGATGATTTTCCTCCATTATTTGCAGGGGGACTGAACTGCTGAGGCACCTGGTACAGGAGAGTACAGTAAAAACAGGGAGGGAGTGGGGTACTTGACTCCTAAATAAAGGCCAACACATGCAGATAACCAGGAGAAAACGCGTGACCAAGACCACTGTCTTGCAAGGCCATACCTGTGCAACTGGCACCAAGATTAACAGAATTACTACATGGTGAGTGATCATGAGGCGGTTTTGACTCAGGAAGTTTCGAAAAATGAGTGTGCATCTGAGGTTCTGGTCGCTGGTTCGGCACCACTCACAAAGGTACATGGCCCAAATGTCATAAACCATGTATGGAATTAGAAACCAGACATATTCTCGGGCAAGCCAGTGCCTGAAAAAAAGCATAGGAATGGTCCATGAAATGCTTTTGGTTATCAATTATGAAAGCTAAAACCCAATTCCTTCTCAAACACATTCCCCTCAGTGTTGTAGTTAATCAGTTCTTGACCCCAAACTTTTCACAATGAAGATGCTGGGACTGAAAGAAAAATGGACAACTTTATCTAAATTACAAGGCGAATTCATGTGTGTGAAAGGCAGAAAGGAATTCACTGTTCCTGTCTTTTTAAGTAGTTGCTATGAAAATTTCATCTCTAATACATTTTTAGCGTTTTGTGATATAAGGTGACTTTGATGGGGAGGTAAGTTTATAAATAACTCAACAGCCCCACCAAGAAATTAGTTAGAAGGTGTTCCAAATACAAATCCAATCTTTCCAGTTTAGCTCCTCAATTGCTCAACAGTTGGGAACTTACTAACTAAACTCTTGAATGCATGAGCTTTCTTCTGCATCTGTACACAACCCCACTCCAGGTAGTTTCTGAGAAGCAGGCCTGGCCACTTTCTTCACATACTACAGCTAACCTCAATTTCTTTTGTTAAGAAAAATATTTCTGATGATGAACCTGAAGTTCAAGAATCACATTATAGCAACTAGATAGGAGACTGCCTGGGACAAGAGTTAGCAATTATGAATGCAATTGAATCAAGACTTGCTGAGTCAAAATGATACATTATTGATTGACCTACACTAGATTAGGATGTCTATGAAGATAATACACATCCTTCCCAAAAACTAAACATCTATTATATAAAGAAACAGCTAAATTGAAATTATGTACTATGCTGGGAAGCTTTAGATTCCCAATGTAAATTTTTATGGAACTTCCATATATTAGGTAGAGGAAACTAATTTTATAGTTCTCAAACTACCTCACCAAGGAAATCACCCACCGTGCTTGTGAAAGATCCACTTCTCTGGGATTCTAAAGTGAATGCCTAGGGCCTCAAATCTGCACTCTGGCTTTACCCAGTGATCTAAGGAGGCAGGCAACACTGGGAATACAGTAGGTATCACTGGAGTTTTTGTTCCTGAATAACTCCACCCTCACCACAACATAGCTACACAATATACAATGAAGCAGAGGCAAACAAATAGCAATGCACATTGAATACATTTGTGATTATTATTGTTATTATTATTATTATTATTATTATTTTTGCTGGTCCTGGGGCCTGAACTCTGGACCTGGGCAATGTCCCTCAGCTCTTCAACTCAAGGCTAGCACTCTACCACTTGAGCCACAGCGCCACTTCTGGCTTTTTCTGCTTATGTGGTGCTGAGGAATCGAACTCAGGGCCTCATGCATGTTAGGCAAGCACTCTACCACTGAGCCACCTTCCCAGCCCCTATGTTTTTTCTTTTTTGGCCAGTCGTGGGGCTTGAACTCTGGGCCTGGGTGCTGTCCCTGAGCTCTTCAGCTCAAGGCGAGTGCTCTACTACTTGAGCCACAGTGCCACTTCCGGTTTTCTGGAGATAAGAGTCTCATGACTTTTCTGTCCAGACTGGCTTTGACCACAATCCTCAGATCACAGCCTCCTGAGTAGTTAGGATTACAGGTGTGAGCCATGGGCACCCAGCCACACTAGTAGTTATTAATTAGCCTAGTCCCATTTGACTAGTTAAGGTCTTAATTGCTTTCTTAAAGTAATTCCAAATAAACTAACAGCAAAGAGCTACTAAATGATTGGCTGAAATATACTGGCCACTCCTCTAGAGTGGAACCTAGGGTTTAACTATTTTGTACCCAGTACCAATTCAGTAAAATCTAAAATTAGTGACTCTTGGGTAGAATTTTCAAAAGGTTTATTAGTAAGAAATCTAGATTACAGTGTTAACTAGTAATAGTCTATGACTTAACTACTTAAAGACACTAATCCTTGTTTTACTTTCCTGACAGTTATTGTGAGAGTTAAAAAACTAAAACTAGGAAAGTGGCACTGTGGCTCAAGTGGTAGAGCACTTGCCTTGAGCTGATGGGCTGAGGGACAGTGACCAGGCCCAGAGTTCAAGACCCATGACTGACAAAAAAAACCTAAAAGGCAGGAGGCATGGTTCACTGGTATAGCATCTGCTGTACACATGCTATAGAGAAGAAACAAAACCAAAAACCTGAAAGGCCAGGTACTGATGCTGGTGGTTCATGCTTGTAATCCTACCTACTCAGGAGGCTGAGATCTAAGGACCTCAGTTTGAAGGCAGTGCAAACAGAAAAGTCCATGAGACACATCTTCAATTAGCCAATAAAAAGCCAGAAGCAAACTGGGTACCACTGGCAGATGCCCGTAATCCTAGCTACTCAGGAGGCTAAGATCTGAGGATCATGGTTCAAAGCCAACCAGGGCAAGAAGGCCCATGAAACTCATCTCCAATAAACTACTCAGAAAAACCAGAAGTGATTTTGTGGCTCTACAGCAGAGTGTTAGCCTTGAGCACTAGAAGCTCAGGAACAGTGCCCAGGCCCAGTGTCCAAGCACCAGGACCAGCACACACACACACACACACAAAAAAAAAAATGCTAGAAGTGGAGGTGTGGCTCAAGTGGTAGAGTGCTAGCCTTGGGTAGAAAAAGATGCAAGAGCTTGAGGCCCTGAGTTTAAGCCCTGTATTGGCACAAACAAACAAAAAGCCCTGAAAGGATGAAAGTACTTTTAAATTATAAGAAGTACTATCTAAATATAAATGCTTCAATTAAGGAAACTGCCTAGAGCTATGACTTAAGTGTCTGTACCACTAGAAGAAGCTAATGAAATCCTTGGCCCTCTACCATGTTCATCCTAAAATCTGGGTAATTTATACATATCCCCTCCCATCTGTATATTCTATTTTAAGTATAAAATAGGAAGGCACGTAATAGAAAAATATTTGGGTGTGCCATCTGAAAGTCCCTAGGTGCTCTTTGTGTATCTCTGTAGACCCATGCATAGGTAGAACAGAAATGTGATATCTATCTCTGCTTTGCAACCAAATGATATAAGATATGAAGATACATGGAAGAAGGAATCTGAAGGTCAAACAGGTTTGCTACCCCAGCCCCTACCTCAAGCCACTAAAACACCCAGGTTCTGAGGACAAAAACAACCATGATGTTATGAACTGTAAGTTAACCATGTCTGAACATCTTGTCCTGAAATGCAGAGCAGATGCTCAGGGTTTGCCTCATTAACTCAAACTAGGGCTGTGGGGTCACATTTGTCTTCATTTCCTCTTAGCAGAAGATGGTTCCAAGTTTAATCTAACACACTGCATAGTGAGAGAGCTCACTGCAGGGTCAGAAATGTTCAATTAAAATAAAATTTGAGCTGGGTGCAGGTGATTCATCCCTATAATCCTTGCTATTCAGGAGGCTGAGAACTGAGGATATTGGTTCAAAGCCAGCATGGGTAAGTCAATAATACTCTTACCTCCAAATAGCCACCAAAAAGCCACAAGTGGAACCGTGGTTCAAATGGTAGAGTACTAGTTTTGAGCTAGAAAGTTCAGGTACAGTGTCCAGTACCTGAGTTCAAGTCCCAGGACAGGCACATATGTGCGTGAATGAGCACGTGCGCGCATACACACAATACTTGGGACTGGGAAGTGGCTCACACTGTAGAGAGCAGGGGCCCAGAAATCAGTTCCTAGTACTGTATAAATAAATAAATGAAATGAAAATTGAACCCAGCCATGTAAGTGCTGTTAGCCTTTGGTTTATGCAATCAAAGTCACTAAGCCCATCTTCTCTTAAGCCCGATAGTTATAAGACAGATTTACAGAGACATAAGCATACAGATAGTGGCAACACACTATAATGCGACAGGCACCCTAATGAGGCTCTCCTTACTCCTATCTTAACAGTGAGAAGCAGGACATGGCAGAATTGACGTAAGAGTTAAAAAAAGGCTGCTCAACTTTATCTGCATATCTATCACCTGGAAGGTAAGAGTAGTTCAAATATGTTAGGAAAAAAATGACAAAAATAAAAATGCCACCGGGTGCCAGTGGCTCACGCCTGTAATCCTAGCTACTCAGGAGGTTGAGATCTGAGGATAAAGGTTCAAAGTCAGCCAGGGCAGGAAAGTCTGTGAAACTCTTTATCTCCAATAAACCACCAGAAAACCGGAAGTGGTGCTGTAGCTCAAGTGGTAGAACACTCACCTTGAGCTGAAGAGCTGAGGGACAGCACTCAGGCCCAGAGTTCAAGCCCCATGACAGACCAAAATAAATAAATAAAATGAAAAATAAAAATGTCAACACCACTAAGTTGTAAATATTAAACAAAACAGAACATTTTTCTCTTAATTTCTTGCACTAAACCTGCAGACAGATGCACATTTCCTAACCTGCTTCTGTCCTGAGCTCTAATACACATACCAGTCAGTTTTCTGAAGGCACAAGAAACCTCTTAAGAGGTTTAGCAAAGCCAAAGGACAAACAGGAGCAGGAAAAAGGGGACAGAGTGGCTCTGATCAAAGAGGGCTGGGCTCCTGCTATAATTACACTGTACATATCTCTGCTAGTGAATGTTCCAGAGTGATAACATTACAAGAAAGAAAATCCCTACTCCCAGTTGTAAATAAAATTTCACACTTATAAAGAACCTGAAGCCAGGTGCCAGTGCCTCATGAAAATAATTCTCAGGAGGCTGAAATCTGAGACAGATAGAGGTTCAAAGCCAGCCCAGGTAGGAAAATCCATGAGACTCTTATCTATAATTAACCACCAAAAAGCTGAAAGTGGAGCTGTGGTTCAATTGGTAGAGCACAAACCATGATTTAAAAAAAAGCTAAAGCCTAGGCCCCAGGTCAAGATCCAGTACCCCCTCCCCTCCCCATCCCCTGAATTTGGATCAGCCTTGCACCACCACCCTAAGGCAGACTCACAGGCCTGCTCTCTAGCATCTCTTCACTTTCCTTTCTCCTAATCTGGTGGTGCTTAAAAGCAGCAAGGGACAAAGGAAGCCACTGCTGAGGATGCCTAAGTTTCCCCCAATTATCAGTCTTTTACCTAACAGCACGAGAAGGAACTAGTAGTACCTGTGAGCCGCTAATATGCGAAACCTTCAAAAAAGCTCCTCAGCCCTGTTATTTGTATTTCTTCCACCAGGGATGGGATGTTACCTGTCTGAGATCACGTTGCTGCAGGAGCGGACGATAAGGATCCCTGACCCGGTGGCCAGCACAGCCTGCACTGAAGAAACCACCCTAACGTGGACAGAAAAAGGAAAGAGGGCGCTCAGTGCAGGACTGCGGACAGCACAAAGCCGATTTGAACCTGACTCCATCGAACCCAGGAAAGTGAGTAGGGAGGCTGCCCCGCCCCGACCCCGGAGCAGCTGGCACAAGTAGGGTGCAGGCTCGGGAAGATGCACACGCCCTTTCCTCCCCATCCTGCCTCTCCAGCACCCTCCCCCCGCCGCCCCCCCCCCCACCCCGTCCCTCGTTCCTCCACGCCAAGGGTCTCTGGGAAGCTCTGGCCGTAGCACGGCCGAGAGGGGCTGGGAGACCAGGGAGGCGGCCCCCTCGCTTCCTGTCGCCCCCCTTTTCCGCCCTCAGCCCAGCGCAGGCCTGGGCCCCGGGCGGCCGCACGGGCGGCGGGACGGAGACAGCCGCGCCTGGCCCCGAGCGGGAGCGCGGCCGCGCGCGGTACCTGGTACCGATCATCACGCAGTCGGAGAAGGTCCATTCGGGCCGCGAGCGGCGTAGCGCCCAGGTGCTGAGCGCGAAGAGCCCCGGGAAGAAGAGCGAGCCCGAGGCCAGCGTCAGCAGCATGGGTGCTCCAGGTCCGGCCGCCTCGCTTGGCGCCGCTCGGCGTGGCTCAGGTCGGCTCCGCACCGCACGGCGACGGGCGACGGGCGCGGCCCGCCCGTCCCTATTTCTAACCTCCGCCCCGCCCCGGCCCGGCTCGGCCCCAGCGACTCGGCACCGCGGGGCCCTGGCCGCCCGCCCGCGGCTCCCCCGCGTGACCAGGCGCGCCCGCCTTGATAGGCGCGGGCCCGCCGGCCGGGGCGGAGTCTCGCCGCGGCCGCCCCTGACTCCGAGGGCTCCCGGGGTTCCTCCGCCGGTTCTGCCCGGGTTGGTGGGCGCTGCGCGTAGGTCGAGGCCGAGGCCAGAGGGCCGGGGCTCCCAAGACTTCTGTTCCGTCACCGCGGACCCCTCCCCTCTGCCACACCCTGGGCGAAGGGGGCTGCTAGCTGGGGTCAGGGCTGCTCCTACCAGACCCCTCAGCTAAGGTGGGGCGGACCCTTGGTGCTCAGCACTGCTCATGCTCGCGGCGCCTTCTCGCCATGAACCAGGGAAGAAGTGGACAGGTGGGCTTGTGCTGGCTGCCCGTCTGGCCCCATCTGCCTAACGTATTGCTTCCAGATAGGAGACCTCAGGAATGGTCTTCCTGCCTGTCCAAGATGCCTCCTCCACACCCACCAACTCCTGCAGTCTCTCCAGAAAGCACAAATTTCTGTCCAGATTCCAGCAGTTCTCCCTCCATACTGTGTGCACCTTCTTGTCTCTTAGCTTTGGGTCTAGAAAGTACTCGGTGTCTCGCCTTGTTGACAAGTTCTCTGGCCAGACTCCCTAAACTTGGATGAACTGGAAACTACTTCATTTCCACTTAGCATCAATCACACGGCCAGTACAGTAATTTCAGTCGGACTGGTTTCTCTCTCAGCTTCTTCCTCGCCTAACTAATGTAGATGCAAGATACAACTCATAGCAGGGTGCCTGTGGCTCATGCCTGTAATCCTAGCTACTCAGGAGGCTGAGATCTGAGGATCGCAGGTCAAAGCCAGCCTAAGCAAGTAAGTCCATGAGACTGTTATCTCCAGTGAATCATAAGAAAACAGCAAGTGGCGCAGTGGCTCAAAGTGGTAGAGCCCTAGCCTTGAGCTGAAGAGCTGAGGGACAGTGCCCAAGCCCAGAGTTCAAGCCCCACAACCGACAAAAATAATTAAAGAAAAAAACAACTCATGTATACCTACTACCATCAAAAGGTACTACTGGTCTCTTCAAATCACCAGCATGCAAAAAGCTGACTCAAGTCCTACTCAAAGGTTTTGTCTGGAGTAGCTGGACTCAGCCATCTTGGGCCAATATTTCCTCATTTGTGAATTGAGGAGGAGGCTGGATAACAAACTCTTCAAGGCTCTTCCAGTTCTAAATTTGTCCATTCTCCAACCTCTATAAAATTTGACACCAGTAAAAAACAAATAACGTGGCAGGTACTGGTATAAAAGCTATATGGAGAGAACACAACTTTTGTTTCAATTTGTATTTAATTATTTAGTTGAGAATGTTTCTGAAGTTCAAAAGATAATTTTCCTTTATTATTGTTATTATTATTAATTAGGCTGTGATCTTTTGGGGTGAACGCAGCTTTTAACATCCTCCTACATGTTAACATAGGGACTTAGCCAATATTAAGGTAGCAAAAAGCCAAAATAGTCTGAAGTTTCATCCATTTAGGACATTTCTAACTCCCCAATTCCCAGATAACATGCTTGATAAAATGAGAAATTCATGTCCATTTGGACTGGATAGGAGGCTTTCTGAATTTTTATATTCTACACATGGACAAATGATAGCTATCTGTAGACTTGCCATTCTCTCCAAAAAGCAAATCTTCCTGCATTTGACTCCCTATTCCCTCCGTATGGATCCTAGTCACTTCCATTGGGCTTTTCCAAAGAGTGACAAATGGTTACTAGTACTCCATCACTTCCAAAGCACAGAGATCAGCAGCATGCAACAAATATGCTAATAATTTCAAGTGGTGGGAAACCAACCAGTCCTCCACACCAGAGAGCTGTTTGTACAGTTCTTAAGGAGTCTTTTATGAAATGAAAATGAAAGATGTTTCATGTATAAAAACAGCAAGTAAGATCAGTTCTCAACATGATAATCAATGAAGTCACCAGAATGTTTAAGTTGACTCACCATAGAGCTAACAAGTATAAACCTGAATCTTGGCTTTTCAAGTAATCAAACCCCTGTGGGCAAATGATAAAGTCAAAGCACTAAACTCTAAGGAGGCAGAGTAGTACCATACATTAGAAAAATTTCTACATATCCCTCAAAAGTTTCCCCCCCAATGCTGGATAGCTAACCCAGGGATTGCATATAATAGGTATCCACTTCACCACTGAGCTATTACCCTCAACCTCCAATCCCCAACCCCTTTAAAATCTGGAGTCAAGTATTTCCTCCTCTAAGAAGGTTTCTATATCTCGTCTAGGTGGATTTATAAATTCATTTTCTAAACTGCCTTTGCATTTGAGTAGTAAGCATGTTGGGTTTTATTCATATGTTTCCCCACTAAACTTAGCTTTATTTGTTGTTTTTTTGTTCCCCAAGTCAGTCTTGTTATGTAGCCCAGGCTATTCTGGAACTTCTGCCTCAGTCTCCTAGGTGCCAGAATTAAAAAGGTGTGTACCACCATACCTGATGAGTTGAGTCTTTTGAAACAAAAAAGTATTTACTTGCATTTGTATCCCAATTAGATTGGACAACATTCCAAAGTTCAATAAATATTTTGGAATGTACTATTTCTTCAGAACCTACTATGTACTAGGCACTATATCAAACACTTAACATGTATCATCACAAACTTGTTAACCTCCGTGGTGTGTGTGTGTGTGAGAGAGAGAGAGAGAGAGAGAGAACCAGACCAGAAAAAATGAAAAATTGCCCCAAGTCAAATTGTTGGTGAGAGAGCTTGAATTTGAACTCAGTAGTACTTTAGTGTGCTTAATGATTATATTGTCCTCACACTTGATAAGCTGAGAGACCCCTTCAGGATGTAGTTTCGTATTAATTAACCACTGTTCCTAGTTGTTTCCTTGCAAGTATAAATGTGTGGGTTGGAGTGTGTATGCTCTGATGCTGCTATTAACACCATTGCACATTTATTTATAACTATATTGTTTCAAACCATGTCACTGAACTTAATTTTCAAAATAATGGAGAGGTAGACTGAACTTCAGTTTGCAGATGAAGAACCCTAAGTGCAGAAGGAGAGCCACTTGTCATCAATGGATGACAAGGCTCAAGGTAGAACGGGGATTTCTTTTTTTTTTTTTTTGTCGGTCGTGGGGCTTGAACTCTGGGCCTGGGTGCTGTCCCTCAGCTCTTCAGCTCAAGGCGAGCGCTCTACCACTTGAGGTACAGCGCCACTTCCGGTTTTCTGGTGGTTTATTGGAGATAGGAGTCTCACGGTCTCTCCTGCCTGGGCTGGCTTTGAACCGCGATCCTCAGATCTCAGCCTCCTAAGCAGCTAGGATTACAGGCATGAGCCACCAGCGCCCGGCTAACTGGGATTTCTTAAGTCATGTTGCAGGGAGATTTCACTACTGCTACAATATTAGAATGTAAGGAGTTTAAATAGCTGCTCCTGTGTGGTTCAAGAGTGAAACTTGGGTAACTAGATGCTAAGTTAAGACTCATATACCAAATTCAGTCTCTCTCCATGAACATGGAATTTATAAAATGCTCATGTTGGCAGGGATGAGAGATTCTTCTATTTGGTCCCCTCTCTCCCATTATTCTAAGCCCCATTTAGGAGACAAGATACAGGAACTCTCCCTATGACTTCTTCCTGCTTTCCCCACTTAAATACCATATTTACCCATGAAATATTTGAGAATTCTCAAATGCTTTCTATAAGATACATAGGCTTCCAATATAGGAAAATAAACATGATTGAAAGGCACACGTGAAATAGCTTCACACTGAAGTACAGAACTGAAAGACAACTCCATCCATTCACTGACTGAAAGAATCCTAATAAAGGAAACTCTATCCTCAAGGACCACACTTCATTTCTGTATCAGGGACAGACGGTTGAAAGAGACAGAGTGGGAAAGAGGAAAAACAAGAAATGAAATATTAGGAGGAGACATGGAAAGAAAAATGTAACATAGAGGCTGGGAAGGTGGCTCAGTGGTAGAGCACTTGCCTTGTACACATGAGGCCCTGGGTACGATTCCTCAGCACCACATAAGCAAAAAGAAAAAAGCCGGAAGTGGAGCTGTGGCTCAAGTGGTAGAGCGCTAGCCTTGAGCTGAAGAGCTGAGGGACAGCACCCAGGCCCAGAGTTCAGGCCCCACAATCAGAAAAAAAAGAAAAAAGAAAAAGAAAAATGTAACGTAGAAAGATGATCCATTAAAAGAGAACAAGATAGGGCTGGGAAGTTGGCTCAGTGTAGAGTGCTTGCCTCGCACGCATGAGGCCCTGGTTCCATTCCTCAGCACCACATAAGCAAAAAGAAAAAAGCCAGAAGTGGCGCTGTGGCTCAAGTGGTAGAGTGCTAGCCTTGAGCTGAAGAGCTGAGGGACAGCACCTAGGCCGAGTTCAGCCCCCATGCAGTTCTTAGGAAAGAAAGGATCAAGACCTACCCTGAGCTAGAGATACAGATCAGAGATTGGTATTCATGACAGATGAACAAGAGGAACAGGCTGGAAGACAAAGGAAAATGAGCATATAAATAAGACATACACAGACTAAAAGCCTTTCATGAATACCAATCCATTAGGCTGGCACCAAAAGGCATACTACATCAGAAGAAACATGGCACAAATAAGGAGGTAACTTGCATCTAAGGCTGAAGTTGTGGCCAAGATGTTAACTTCCTCTTAATTTCTCCTTCATTTTGTTTTTTTGGGTTTTTTTTGTTTTTTGGGGGGTCCGGTCGTGGGGCCTGAACTCTGGGCCTGGGCGCTGTCCCTCAGCTCTTCAGCTCAAGGCTAGCGCTCTACCACTTGAGCCACAGCGCCACTTCCGGCTTTTTTCTTTTTTGCTTATGTGGTGCTGAGGAATCGAACCCAGGGCCTCAGGCATGCAAGGCAAGCGCTCTACCACTGAGCCATCTTCCCAGCCCTTTCTCCTTCATTTTGCACTCATTATAAACATCTGAACAGTCCTGCACTGAAAGGCATGATGTGTATCTCCCTACTTGGTAAGGATTGTTTGGGAGTCATGGCAGACAGAACTGAGGTTAGGATCAAAGAAGCTGAGTTCAGGATCAGAGAACCTGAGTTCCTGTCCTGGCTCTACTACCCATAAACTGTGTGACATGGAGAGACCAAGTGAACTTCCACCATAAAATGGGGGTTCCACCACCTGTCCTCACAGAGTTGGAGCGAGTATTAGGCAAAATAACATTTTCAAAAATACATGTTACACTATGTGCTGGGCACAGGCAAGAGATAATCATTATCTTGGGTACCTGCAACAGTTATTTGCTGTTAAGACTTCTCAATAATTGTTATGATTTGGATATGATATGTCCCTTAAAAGCTCTTACATTAAAGGCTTAATCCCTAGTGCAGTAGTGTGAGAGGTGAGGCCTTTGGGGAGGTGATTAGATGTTGAGGGTCTGTCCTTATCAATGGATTAAACCACATAGTTTAAGGGACTACTGGGAGGTGGTGGAAACTTTAGGAGGTGGGGCCTATTGGAAATAGGTCATCGGAGGCATATCTTAGAGTGTTTTGTATGTTTGTTTTTTTGGTGCTGTCCTGAGGCTTGAATTCAGAGCCTGGATGCCCTAGCTGAGCTCCATTCCTGGCTTTTTGTTTTGGTAATTAATTAGGATAAGAGTTTCACAGACTTTTCTTTTTTTCTTTTTTGGGTCCGGTCGGGGGGCCTGAACTCTGGGCCTGGGCGCTGTCCCTCAGCTCTTCAGCTCAAGGCTAGCGCTCTACCACTTGAGCCACAGCGCCACTTCCGGTTTTTTTCTTTTTGCTTATGTGGTGCTGAGGAATCGAACCCAGGGCCTCATGCATGCAAGGCAAGTGCTCTACCACTGAGCCACCTTCCCAGCCCTTTCACAGACTTTTCTGCCTGGGATGGCTCTGAACTGTGATCCTCAGATGTCAGCCTCCTGAGTAGCTAGAATTGCAGGCATGAGCCACCAGCGCTCAGCTGGAGGTATATGTTTTATCCCTGGCCACTTCCTCTCTTTCTCTCCTGCTTTCTAGCTGCCATGTGGTGCGCAGCTTTGCTACCTAGTGGTTCCTGCCATGATTTTTTTTTTTCTTTTTGTCGGTTGTGGGGCCTGAACTCTGGGCCTGGGCATTGTCCCTCAGCTCTTCAGCTCAAGGCTAGTGATCTACCACTTGAGCCACAGTGCCACTGCTGGCTTTTTCTGCTTATGTGGTGCTGAGGAATGGAACCAGGGCCTCATGCATGCAAGGCAAGCACTCTACCACTGAGCCACCTTCCTAGCACCCTCCTTCCCCACCCCTCTCCCCCTGGCCTAGAAGCAATGATACCAAATGACCACAGACTGAAACCACGAACCAAAATACCTGGTTTTCTCAGGTATTGTGTCACAGCAAAGGAAAGCTGACTACTACAACAGCATGTTTTGGACTGAAGTCTAAACTGGCTGCCATCAGCCATCTCCAAGACTGTAAATTCCTCGGGTTCCTACTGTACTATCGGTAAAAGCAAACTGAGTCTAGATGCACAGCCACACCCCTAGCACATGGTTTTCTGCAAATAGTGACCACAGCTGCACACTATAGGGAAGTCTTTGCTCTTGTACACAATGGTAATGATTCTGTCAATAAAAACCATAACTTACATAAAGGATTGATTATATAGTGCTTGCCTTTGTGTGCTGCTTTATATTTTTCAAAGTACTTTCATACACACATTTCTTTTATGACAAATGCAAAAACTAGATTGTTTACAGTCACCTATCTAAAAGCAAGCATTTCCAAACCCAGGTTTAAAAAAGATTCAAGGATAGTAAGCCCTTAAGGAAATTACCTTTGTAACAGGCTAGAGGAACCAGGAAGTTCCTGTGAATAAATTCAGCTGCTTTTCTTATCAGATCAGTAATTGTTGGGTTTCATGTCCCATAGGTAATTTCATAAACAATTTGTTTATTCAAGTCAGAGAACTTTTTTTTTTTTTGCTTGAACTCACGACCTGGGCACTGTCTCTAAGCTTTTTTCCTCAAGGCTCTCCAGTGCTCTACTACTTGAACCACAGTTCCAGTTCTGGCTTTTTGGCAGTTAATTGGAAATAAGAGTCTCATGGACTTTCATGCCTGGACTGGTGAACCTTTGAACTTAGATCTTAAGATCTCAGCCTCCCGAGTAGCTAGGATTACAGATGTGAGCCACCAGCATCCAGCTCAGAATTTCTAAATATTTTCAATTACACTTCACTTCTAATAAATCATAAGTAGTCTGATATTTATTATCATACTTTATCTTTCAATGAGGTAAGAGATTTCCATTAAGTACAAAAGTGTGTGTGTATGTGTGTGTGTGTGTGTGTGCATGCTTTCAACCTCTTGAATAGCTAGGATTACAAGCTTGAGCAGCCAGCACTCAGCTTTTATGATTATGTGTGTGTAGTCCTGGGGCTTCAACACAGGGCTTGGAAGCTGTCCCTGAGCTTTTTCTTTTTCCTTTTTTTTAACTGAAGGCCAACACTCTACCTCTTGAGCCACGGCTCCTCTTCTGGCCTTTTGGTGATTAATTGGAGATAAGTCTCACATAGACTTTCCTGCCTAACCCAAGCTGACTTTGAACTATGATTCTCAGATCTCAGCCTCCTAAGTAGTTAGGATTATAGTCAGGAGCCACTAGCATCTGTTTTTTTTGTTTTGTTTTGTTTTAAGAGTCTCACAGACTTTCCTGCCTGGGCTGGCTTTGAACCATGATTCCTGATATCAGCCTCCTGAGTAGCTAGGATTACAAGTGTGAGCCACCAGTACCCAGCTGAGTACCTGTTTCTCTCTCTCTCTCTTTCTTTTTTTTTTTTTTTTGTCGGTCATGGGCCTTGAATTCTGGGCCTGGGTGCTGTCCCTCAGCTCTTCAGCTCAAGGTGAGCATTCTACCACTTGAGCCACAGTTCTACTTCCAGTTTTCTGAGTGGTTTATTGGAAATGAGTCTCATGGACATCCTGCCTGAGCTGGCTTTGAACCATGATCCTCAGATCTCAGCCTGTTGAGTAGCTAGGATTACAGGCGTGAGCCACCAGTGCCCGGCTAGTACTTGTTTTTTAGGTTCTTTTGATACAGAGTTCCACTATGTAGTCCAGGGTGGCCTCAAATTCCTTTCCCTGTGCTGCCTCAGCTTCTTCAGTTTTGGGATTACATATGTGTGCCACCATACCTGCTTGGTTTCCACATTTGTTCATAAAGTAATATAGACAAAGCCTCCTTCTCTTCTGTTAACTCGAATATTGACAATAAAGTTCTATCCCTACTGGCACTGTTTCTTACTATCTATAGAAACCCAAGCTATTTAAGCACCTATTTTTTTCTTTGAACAGGTGGTACTCTGTTAATCTCTTTAATAAACAGTGCATTTATTTAGGCACTTCTTATTTATTTCAGAAATGAAGAAAAAGACATTCTTTGTAAAACTAAGTCTATAGTGGTTTTAACTAAGCACAGCTAATTTCAACTCTTCAGAGTTATTTCTTAACAAGATGATAGGTAAAACCTAAATGGGGAGAAATGAAAAACAACACAGCAAAAGCTGATTCTTTATAAAAAGACTTAGAAGTCTTATTTGGGATGGAATCTTCATTACAAATAATAAATGGACTTCAGCCCCAAGCTCACACTAAATATCACAGCTAAATGTCACTACCTATTTCTAATGGACCTCATAAATTATCAGTGGAAAACTATTAAGCTGTAAGCCAGGCTGAAATTCTTTTTTTTTTTTTCTTTTCTTTCTTTCTTTTTTTTTTTGTCAGTTGTGGGGCTTGAACTCAGGGCCTGGGTGCTGTCCTTCAGCTCTTCAGCTCAAGGCGAATGCTCTACCACTTGAGCCACAACTCCATTTCTGGTTTTCTGGTGGTTTATTGGAGATAAGAGTCTCACAGACATTCCTGCCTGGGCTGGTTTTTGAACCGTTATCCTCAGATTTCAGCCTCCTGAGTAACTAGGATTATAGGCATAAGGCACTGGAGACTAGCCTGGCTAAAATTCTTATTTATTTATTTTTTTGGGTCCGGTCCTGAGGCCTGAACTCTGAGCCTGGGCGCTGTCCCTCAGCAATTCAGCTCAAGGCTAAAGCACTCTACCACTTGAGCCACAGTGCCACTCCTGGCTTTTTTTTTCTGCTTATGTGGTGCTGAGGAATTGAACCCAGGGCCTCATGCATGCAAGGCAAGCACTCTACCACTGAGCCACCTTCCCAGCCCCATGGCTAAAATTCTTATACTCAAAACAGGTAGAGGAAAGTTCCACATTGCCAGGTAACATGCTGGATCTGCCTGCTGGAGGTCTTAGAAGAATTTGGAAGACTTTAAATAATACTGATGCAAGATGAAGGACAGGTTCATTCCATAATGATGCTGTTGCCTTCCTTCTTTTATGTTAAATCTACTGTTTCATTGTGTAGAATTATTTGTGGCTTGGTTGGCTTATGGTTTTGTTTCTTTTTGTTTTTTGTTTTTTTGGGTCCGGTTGTGGGGCCTGAACTCTGGGCCTGGGCGCTATACCTTAGCTCTTCAGCTCAAGGCTAGCGCTCTACCACTTGAGCCACAGCGCCACTTCTGGCTTTTTTCTTTTTGCTTATATGGTGCTGAGGAATTGAACCCAGGGCCTCATGCATGCATGGCAAGCTCTCTACCACTGAGCCACCTTCCCAGCCCCATTGGCTTATGTTTTATGTTGTTGTTGGTGGTGGTGGTTTTTGCTATTTAGTTTTATGCTCACTCAATCTGCTGCAACTAAAACTAAAACTCTATTGTTTCCTGACCAATATAACAGCACATACATAAACTCTGATAAGAAGTGTTAACTTTGGAAGGGAAGAGAAAGAGCTATCACTATTTATTTCCCACCAATAAACCAAAATTACTGAAATATAGACTTAAATATTTAAGTAATAATTCTAGATATAAGATCAATATAAAATATATATATTTTTTTGGTCTGATAATGGGGCCTGAACTCTGGGCCTGGGCGCTGTCCCTCAGCTCTTCCGCTCAAGGCTAGCGCTCTTCCACTTGAGCCACAGCGCCACTTCTGGCTTTTTTTTCGTTTTTGCTCATGTGGTGCTGGGGAATCGAACCCAGGGCCTCAGGCATGCAAGGCAAGCACTCTACCACTGAGCCACCTTCCCAGCCCAATATACAATATTTTTCTATGAGCAGTAAATATTAATTAGCTAGATATGGTGACATATACCTGTAATCCTAGCTTTTGGAGGTGGGGGTTGGAGACTGAGAGGATTATAATTTGAGGCTAGCCTGGGCAAAAAGTAGTGAGACTTTCCTCCCCTTCCCCATCTCCACCAACAAGTTTGACTTGGTGGCAAATGCTAATCTCAGTTATACAGGAGGTACGAGTAGGAGAACTGCAGTCCAGGTTGGTTCTAGGCAAAAATGCTAACCCAAATTTGCACAATAACTCAAGCAAAGAAAAAGACTAAGTTGTGACTAAAGTGGTAAAGTACCTGCCTAGAAAACATGTAGTCCTGAGTTAAAAAAATCCCAGTACTAACAACACTGAGGGGGGGTGGGGGGGGATGTAGTTGTGGAGATGGGAGGGAAGGGAGGGTAGGTAAAAATCAAAGGAGGAGGCAACAATGCTTGATAAGAAATGTACTCATGACCTTGCTCATGTGATTGTAACCTCTCTGTACAGTATTTTCACAATAAAAACTTATTTATAAAAAAAAAAAAATCTAATGAAAAAAGAGGATCATTTACAGGGTTGGAGGCATGGCTCAGGTGGTAGAGTACCAGCCAATGAGTGAAAGCATCAGATCCTGAGTTCAAATCCCCATCTCAGGTAAAAAAAAAAAAGAGGATCATTTACAATATTATTTCAATTTATAAAATCATGTGTTTTAGACCTAACAAGAAATATGCAGGACCTATGTGAAAATAGCTACTATTATACAATATTATAAATATAGCACTATATAATATAAATATGATACTAAATTATAAATATATTATAAATATAGCAACTACCCAAAATTGATCTATATATTCAGTGTAGTCTCAATCAAAATTCCAACATGTCTCTAATGGGCTCAATAAGCTTTTTCTAAAGCTTACATAGATTAGACAAAATTTTAAAAAGTGACCAAGAAATATCCCAACTAAGGACACTGGAAAGGCTGAGGCAGGAAGATCATAAATTTGGGCCCAGCATGGGCTAGAGTAAGGTCCTATCTCAAAAATCCAAAACTGAGCTGGTGTCAGTGGTTCATTCATGTTTATAATCTTAGCTACTCAGAAGGCTGAGATCTGGAGGATTGTGGTCCTCAAGGCAGTTTGCTAGACTTCATCTCAACCAATAGTTCTGTCATTCCATGTATGCAAAAAAGCACAGTGGCATGATACAGGGGCACACAAGTAGGCCAACCAGGGCATAAAGACTTTCTTTTCTTTTTTAAAATTTTGCCAGTCCTGGGGCCTGAACTCAGGGCCTAGGCACTGTCCTTTACTTTTTCTTTTAATACATTTTTTATTATAAAAATAATATACAGAGGGGTTATGAGTACATTTCCTATTGAGCATTGATGCCTCCTCCTTTGTTCTTCCCCTACAATCCCTTCCTTCCCCTCTCCCTCCCCCGTCCCCCCCCCCCCCCCACTTCCCACTGAAGTTGTAAGTAAAGTTCGTTTTTGTTCTTTACTTTTTTTTTTTTTGGGGGGGGGGGGGTCCGGTCATGGGGCCTGAACTCTGGGCCTGGCTGCTGTCCCTCAGCTCTTCAGCTCAAGGCTAGCACTCTACCGCTTGAGCCACAGCGCCACTTCAGGCTTTTTTCTTTTTGCTTATGTGGTGCTGAGGAATCGAACCAGGGCCTCATGCATGCAAGGCAAGCTCTCTACCACTAGCCACCTTCCCAGCCCTGTCCTTTACTTTTTTTGCTCAAGGGTAGGGCTCTACCACTTGAACCACAGCTCCACTTCTGACTTTATGATGGTTAATTGGAAATAAGAGTCTCCTGGACTTTCCTGCCCAGGCTGGCTTTGAACCACAGTCCTCAGATCTCAGCCTCCTAAGTAGCTAGAATAATAAGCATGAAAGCTAAGACATTACTTTTTTTTTTTTTTGGCCAGTTGCGGGGCTTGAACTCTGGGACTGGGTGCTGTTTATGTGCTCTTCAACTCAAGGCGAGTGTTCTACCACTTGAGCCACAGCACCACTTCCGGTTTTTTAGTGGTTTATTGGAGATAAGAGTCTCATGGACTTCCATGCCAAGATGGCTTTGAATCATGGTCCTCAGATCTCAGCCTCCTGAGTAGCCAGGATTACAGGCATGAGCCACTGGCACCTAGTGACATTACTTTTAAAATAGCACCTGCCTACCAAGTACAAAGCCCTGAGTTCAATCCCCAGTACCTCCAAACCAAAGTGGTACTATTAAGTTAAAAAGACAAGTAAACAGAAAAAGTAAATACTTGTAGCATATGATAGAGTAAGGATGAATATTATAAGATCCTACAAATGATTAAGAAACACAAATGACTCAAGATAATTATTCGAATTATAAAAACTGGAAATACACAGATGAAATGTATCAAGATCAATAAAACTTCACAACATTTAATTAACTGATAATATCTAATGGACTTCACAATGAAGGACACAGGCACTTTTTATAGGGCTAGTAGACTGTATCTTTAAAGGTTATAGTATTTATTGTTTGTGACAGCAAAAAATTAGAAACCACTTAATTATCTAATGATACAGTAATTAAAGATTCTAGACCATTGTACAGACCTTTAAAGAAGAATTAGTGTGAGGGTGGCTCTTAATGGTAGAGTATAGCATGCATGGGGCCCTTGGTTCCAGTCCTAGCAGTGAGCAAAAAAACCTTCACCAAATTGCATTCATTGTTGCCTTTAGATATTCGTGCAGGTGCTTGTCTCAGTGCATAGATGAATGAGGAGAATAGTGACCTGTATTCTCCTTCTTCTATAGTGTATGAGTTTTTGCAATAAAAAATGATTCATTATTTATTACGTAAGTAGGAGGGGAACATAATAAGCACCAAGAAAGCAATGGCGCTGATTGTTAAGTCTGTGGAATGCTGTGAAACATTACTCAATACTGTGTGCATTGTATTTTGGCGGGGCATGGCTTAAACTTGGCCTTAGAGCTCTTTGGATACAGTTGGTACTCTACCACTTGAAACATGCTTTCAGGTAGGCATTTCACTAGTTAATTAGAAGTGGAGTCTTACAGACTTTTTTGCCTAGGCGGCTCAAAAGTACCATCTTCCAGGTCTCATGCTCTTGAGTAATTATCATTACAAAAATGAGCCACCAGTGTCTTTCAAAATATGGTTTAGAAGAAAATTAGGTGATGAAAGGGGTGACATTGATTGAGATTCACTGTACTGATAAACTGATTTATCGAATGGTAACTTTTTTTTATAACCATCCTGGGGCTTGAACTCAAGGCCTAAGTATTGTCCTTGACTTTTTAATTCTCAAGGATAGTCCTCTACCACTTAAAACACAACTCCACTCTGGCTTTTTGGTGTTTAATTGGAGATAAGAGTTTCATAGACTTTTCTGCCTGTGCTAGCTTGGAACCAAAATCCTCAGATCTCAGCCTCCTGAGTAGCTAGGATTACAGGTGTGAGCTTGTGAAGTAATACCCTTAAAAACACACATGCATAAAACGTGTTTTTAGTGTTACATTGTTTGGGATGATAAAAGCATCACTTAGGGGGCTGGGAATGTAGCTTAGTAGAAGAGTGCTTGCCTAGCATACATGAAGCCCTGGGTTCGATTCCACAGTACCATATGAAAAGAAAAGGCCTGAGCCAGGCACTGGTGGCTCAGGCCTTTAATCCTAGCTACTCAGGAGGCCGAAATCTGAAGATCACGGTTCAAAGCCAGCCCGGGAAGGAAAAGTCCATGAAACTCTTATCTCCAATAAACTACTCAGAAAACCAAAAGTGGTACTGTGGACAGCACCCAGTCCCAGCGTTCAAGCCCCATGACCAACAAAACAAAACAAACAAACAAAAAAAAAAACAGAAAAAGCCAGAAGTGGTACTGTGGCTCAAGTGGTAGAGTGCTTGCCTTGCATGCATGAAGCCCTGGGTTCGATTCCTTAGCACCACATAAGCGGAAAAAGCCTGAAGTGGCTCTATGGCTCAAGTGGTAGAGCATTAGCCTTGAGCTGAAGAGCTGAGGGAAATGCCCAGGCCCAGAGTCCAGGCCCCATGACAAAAAAAAAAAAAAAAAAAAATAGGGCTGGGAAGGTGGCTTAGTGGTAGAGTGCTTGCCTTGCATGCATGAGGCCCTGGGTTCAATTTGTCAGCACCACATAAGCAGAAAAAGCCAGAAGTGGCACTGTGGCTCAAGAGGTAGAGCGCTAGCCTTGAGCTGAAGAGTTGAGGGACAGCACCCAGGCCCAGAGTACACGCCCCATGACCAACAAAATAAATAAATAATAATGTTCAAGGAATCACTTGGCAAATAATTGCTTTGTTTTCTCCAAGAAATACTGTAACAAGATGTTACAGCTGAGAGAGCCAAGACATTGTCCTTCACCTTTAGAGAAGACTGGAAAATAATATCTATGGAAATATTTAGCTATGAACAAACATTATAGAGTGTTTGTCCCTCAAATCATTCATTATCATGTGGTACAGTGGGTTACTGCATCTGCTCCTTAAATGCTGAACTATAACAAGAACATGCCAGTGTGTTCAAGCAACAGCAGACAGAAAGAGGAACTGAATAAGCAAAGTGAAGAGGAGTGGAGAATGTGTAACTGTCCCTAAGGAGAGAAGTCTAAGCTTTGGGATACAGAAGGTCTAGAAACTAATGATGGCTGGGAAAATGGTCTCTTTCAGCAATGAATCTCAGGAAGGTATGTACTAGACCAGGGGAAGCTATCACAATTATAAGCAATTCTACATTTATGAAATAAACACATTTTACTTGTTTTCTGGTTTGCTTAAGCTAAAGAAAAAAATTACGTAGGCAAAAAATACTTTTGGCTGGCAGAGAGACAGAGACAGAGATGGAGATGGAGAGAGAAAGAAAAGGAGAGATGGGGGAAGGAAAGAGAGGTTTATCAGGGATTATAAAATTAGAGGATGAGGATCATACTTCTATTCAGAATACTGGGTGTGAGAAGACTTCTATATTTAGCACAAGGTGTGGCCTTAAAAAAGGTTCAGAAACATTCAATAAAATAACCTCCTCTAAGCTGGGTGCGAATGGTTCAGGCCTATAATCCTAGCTACACAGGAGGCTGAGATCTGAGGATCACTGTTCAAAGCCAGCCTAGACAGGACAATCTGTGAGATTCTTATCTCCAATGAATCACTAGAAAACCAGAAGTAGTGCTGTGGCTCAAGTGGTAGAGCGCTCACCTTGAGCTGAAGAGCACAAGGACAGTGCCCAGGCTCAGAGTTCAAACCCCCAATGGACAAAAAAAAACAACAAAACAAAAACAAACCTCCTTTATTAAAATTTAATGCAAACGGTATGCAACTATTCTTTTCTGGGAGGGAAAGAATGTATACAGGGTTGTTCAGTTCCTCCAGAAGTTCAGGCTCAAAATGAATTAAAAAAAAAAAAAAAGTAAGAACTACTGGGCTAGACCAGAAGTGTGGCAGCTAAAGACCCACTTCAGGGAATGTATCAGAACTCAGCAGGCAGAAATAAAGCCAAAGAACCAGAAGAGGGCTGAAGTGACCATCTGAGTCTTAAGAGACTTAAGGCTTTTAGATAACTATACTGTAATGGTTATGCTAAAACTAATACCAATTTTATAAAGTCTTTTTATAGTTGTTGTCACATATAAGAACTGCACAAAAGGGCTTGCCATTTTGGCCTGTATAATTATCACTTGGCTGAGTAAATGAAAGGATGAGGGAATATGATGAACCAGTGTTGCAAACAGGAAGGGTTTTAACCTGGGAGTCCGCACCTATACTTGACAGAGTGCCTCAGCAGTGACCGTGGGAACAGGGGAGCTGTTGAAGCTACTTAGAGATTATGATCTGCTTTGCAAGAATGAGCATGCACAGAGAGAGGACCAATCAAAACAAAAGTGATGCCTAGGATACACATACATTCAGAGCCATCCGAATGTCAGTCAAAGCAAATACCAGTGTCTAAAGTAGCAGTCATCCTGAAAAACCACGAAGTAAGAACAGTCCATAAAGTAGCACCTAGAGAAGTCTGGAGGCAAGAGTTCATGCAGAAATGAAGATCTAGTATATTCTACTATAAGATGCTCTGGGAGTTTTGCCATAGAGTGACAACAAGAGCTACATATTATTGCACTGGAGAAGTTTTAGGGAGTGCTTAGAAAATCTGTAGGGTTGTTTTTGGCTATATAAATAATTACTGAGAATACACAAGGCAATCCTGGTTTTTTTTGTTTTGTTTTTCAGTGCTGGGTATTTAGCCCAGGACCTCATGATCTATTGCTGAACTACATTCCCAAGCTTCTTGTAACATTTTAGTAAGAAATTTGTAAAATAAATAAATAGTATAACGTTTTCCCAAAGGTATTCCCTTTGTTTATTGCAATCAATCTAATTTGTTATAGCTTATCCTAATGTACTTTAAAAAACATACAGTGCAGGGCTGGGAAGGTGGCTCAGTGGTAGAGTGCTTGCCTTGCATGCATGAGGCCCTGGGTTCGATTCTTCAGCACCACATAAGCAAAAAGAAAAAAGCCGGAAGTGGCGCTGTGGCTCAAGTGGTAGAGCGTTAGCCTTGAGCTGAAGAGCTGAGGGATAGCGTCCAGGCCCAGAGTTCAGGCCCCAGGACCGGAACCAAAAAAAAACAAAAAACAAAAAAAAACATACAGTGCAGCTATATCTCTCCTCTTTTAACTCCCTATACTTTTTATACTGCTTAACACTCTTAAACTCATTAATATTATCTGAAAAGAGAGAGAAGGATATAATGGCATTAGGAGCTTGCTTCAAAGAAAGCAAGGTTTTGGGGTTAGGGGAAATGCAATTGTCCCTAGATAATGGACGCATTTGAAGACAATCATTGATAATCACACAGCACAAATTTGTACGGGACACGGTCAGTCTGCTTACATGATCTCTATAATATACAACTACATAAGAAGCAGAGAAAGAAAAAAGGAGGAAGTGATCTGGTGACATGCCTGGTGAACCTGGTCATCACTTTTCTGCTTACAATCCTTCAAAGGCTTTCCTTCCCACTTTGCAGTGCTACAGTTTTACACGTTAGACAAGTGCTGCTACCAGAGCCATCAAGTGGTCTATTATCTCCCTAGGCTTGTGTGTGTGTGTGTGTGTGTGTGTGTGTGTGTGCGCGCGCGCGCGTGTGTGCGTGCGCATGCGTGCATGCCAGTCCTAGGCCTGGAACACAGGGTCTGGGCACTGACCCTTAGCTTTTATACTCAAGGCTTGTGTTCAACCACTTGGGCCACAGCTCCACTTCTGGCTTTTTGGTGGTTAATTGGATGTAGAGTCTCTTTTCTTCCTGGATTATCTTCAAACCAAGATCCTAGCCTCCTGTGTAGCTAGGATTACAGGTGAGCCACCAGTGCCCAGCAAGGCTTTTCATTTATTAACACAATCTCTACAAGACTATACCATCTGTTCTAATTTTTCAGCCTCCTCCTGTATCATTCTCTCCTTGGTTTTCAAGGCCCTATCATTCTGGCCAACCTTTTACATCCTTGAGGATTTTGCATACATAGTTTCATTGCTTTGTCATTCTTTATCTCCTATCCTCATCCATTGCTTCAGCTTAAAGACCACTTCCTTAGGGAAGCCTTATCTGGTTCCCAAGCCCAACAATCTCTCAATATAAGCTTTTTTTGTCTTTCATGGGACCTACCACAATTACATGTTTATTTGTATGAATAGATAGGAAATGACTTTGTAGAGGCAGGACTTGGTCTATTTTGTCCATCCCTAAATTCCTAGCAACCAGCCTAGAGCCTGTCACAAATAAAAACAGGTTTTAAATGAGTGAATGAATGACAGAAAGCTATAGGACCTTGGGCAAGTATCTATCAATAGAGATTTCTTCATTTGTTAAATTGGGATAATGATAACTACCAATCTCAGTCACTGTATGGACAATGTATGGAATATGCTTAGCACAGCGCTTGGCATATAAGAGTTAGGAAATATTATTATCATAATTAAAAATAAATCATGAAAGTGTGTATGATGGCATATATCTGTAATCCCAGCACTAGGGAGACAAAGGCAGAAGAATCTTTGAGACTAGTGTGAACTACACAGTGAGTTCCAGATTAGCCTGAGATACACAGCAAGACCCCATCTCAAAAAAACAAAAACAAAAAAACACACTCTAAAAGAACTTAGAAAAAAAACCTGGACCCCAGTGGCTCATGCCTGCAATCTAGAAGGCTAAGATTCAGATGATCAGAATTAATGGCAAGTTGGGCAGAAAAGTTCAATAGATCCATCTCCAAAATAACCAGTAAAAAGTAGAGTCAGCTGCGCACCAGTGGCTCATACCTGTAATCCTAACTATCCTGGAGGTTAAGATCTGAGGATTGCTATTCTGAGCCAGTCTGAACAACTCCAACAGACATTTATGTTCAATTAACCAATAAACAGCCCAAACTGGGGGCATGGCTCAAGTTGTAGAGCACAAGTCCCTACAGTATTGACATTAAAAAAAAAAGCAGTGCCAGGGATGTGGCTCAACTGGTAGAGCTCCAGCCAAGCAAGCAAGCCAAGCAAGTGTGAGACACTGAATTCAAACCCCTGCAGTACTGGTAAAATAAACAACTCTACAAGCAATCCATTTGGAAAACAGGTTGCCATTTTTAATAAAGTAAAAAGTAAGATGTACACGTACTTAGTAGTGCCACTTTTGAGTATATACCAAGTGAAATGAAAATTTACATTCACACACAAAAAAATCTACTCATGAATGTTTATAGCAGCTTTATTCAAATTAACAAGTGGAAACAAGGGGCCAGACATTTTAAAACCAGGTAATGGATCAAACAAACTGTGGGATCAGTAGAATATTGCTCAGCAAGAAGAAACAAACTACTGATACAGATAATTTGTGGATGAAATACAAACTGAATTATGCTAAATGAGAGAAGAGATTTGAAAAGTGACATATTGTATGGCTCATGTAAGTAGAATTTGTATAGCGTTCTAGAAAAGTCAAAACTGAAGACAAAAATTAGATTAGTGTCGGGCACTGATGGTTCACGCCTGTAATCCCAGCTAACTCAGAAGGCAGAGATCTGAGGATTGAGGTTCAAAGCCAGCCTTGGCAGGAAAAGTCCATGAGATTCTTATCTCCAATAAACCACCAGAAAACTGGAAGTGGCACTGTGGCTCAAGTGGTAGAGCACTGGCCTTGAGCTGAAGAGCTGAGGGACAGCACCCAGGCCCAGAATTCAAGCCCCATGACTGACCAAAAAAAAAAAAAATTAGGTTAGTGGTTGCCAGAGGTATAATAGGGCATGGAAGCATTGGGTGGGGATAGAGGTAACAGGTATGAAGGGTGGAGGCATAGGATGATGTGATAGAAATGTCCTACGTAATGGCTTGTTACACGACTATGTGTATTTATTAAAACTCATGGCACTGTAAACTTAAAAGGGTGAATTTCACTTTATATGAAGTATCCCTTAATTAAAAAAATTAAAAAGTAGCCAGGCGCCAGTGGCTCACACTTGTAATCCTAGCTATTCAGGAGGCTGAGATCTTAGGATCACAGTTTAAAGACAACCCCAGGCAGGAAAATTTGTGAGACTCTTATCTCCAATTAACCACCAGAAAACCAGAAGTGGTGCTATGGCTCAAAGTGGTAGAGTACTAGCCTTGAGCTGAAGAGCTGAGGGACAGCACCCAGGCCCAGAGTTCAAGCCCCACAACTAACAAAAAAGAAAAAAGAAAAAGTATCCTAGACAGGTACATAAAATTGCTTTTTCTTTAAAAAATAGCATTTATATATTCTGATTATAAAAGTCCTACATGTTCATTGTAGACATTTGGGAACATACAGAAAAAAAATTTCTTACTATAATTTTAATAGTCTCAAAACACACACTCATTATCAAACTTGGGTGCAGCTGTACATTTTTTGCTTTTTGAGTTACCCTGTGATGTTTTACCATGTCATTACATTTTTGATATCTATGTATTTTTTTCCTGTTCTGGGAACTGAACCCAGGATATCAGGCATGCTAGGCAAGTGCTCTAACAGTGGGCTATACCACCAGTCCCCTGACCTAATATTTAAGTACTCCTTTGTTAGTAATTACATTGTTTACACAATTAGTTTGTCAAATTAAAAACAACAGGGAAGTCCAATCTCCATCACCACACAATATAAGTTTCAAAAAGGCAAATTATATTGCTTCAATCCTTATTATAAATAATTGCTTGAATTAAAAAATACAATTTTATTGTCATTAAGGTGTTGTAGATAGGGGTTACTATTTCATAAGCCAGGTAATGAGTACATTTCTTTTCTTTTTTTGGACAATGTCATCCCTTCACAATTTTGACAAAATTATTTAAAAAAAACAAAACAAAACAAAACAAAAAACAACCTCCTAGTCCAGGGACTCTTCCGTTCTGGGGTTTCCCAATGTTGAACTGGAAAAGCAAGCCTTCCATTGGTTTCAACTCCCTTATTGTCTAAGTGTCTAGAGTCAAAGTGGTTCCACAGGGTGATCTGGCTTCTTTCTCTCTAGATCTTTCTCTCTGTGTGGTGTATATTAGACACCCTAATATTTCCTGTATTACGAGCTTCAAATTTCTGTATTCAGGGCAGAGTAAGCAAGACAGACGAGTAATTTTTTCAACATCACACAGGGCTTAGCGGAATGTAGACAGGGATTTAGACCCTGATGTGATTCAGTTTCGGAAAGCAAATACTGTGTATACTCTTTTTTTGTGTGTTTTGTTTTATCCTCTTCAACAGGGAGCTTCGGTTCCTACACACACACACACACACACACACACACACACACACACACACACACACACACACACACACACACACACACACACACACACACACACACACACACACACACAAAAGTAAAAAGAAAAGTCCTCATTCTAGTGACTTGGCACACAGGGAACACATTTATCTCTACTAAGTGTCCTTGACGATACTGCCACTTACCAGCTGGGGTCATTTCACCCTCGATGCCAAGGGACACTACTGCCACTGACCATCGGGGGCCCGCGGTGCGCCCCGAGTTGCGGAGAGCGACAGCTTCAAGGCCCACGGGGGTGAGGAGTCCTTGGGTCGTCACCCCGGTGGGGCTGCCATTGACTGGGGCGTCCCCGGCGGCCACGCTCTCTCCCACGTCCGGGCCCGTCCGTCAGTGGGGCACGACGTGAAGAGGATCCCCAACATTTCAAGGACGGACTGAGGACAAGGAAGGCCCGCGCGCTCCAAAGGGCGTCCCGGGAGACTCCAGGGGCGTGACGGAGCGTCTCTCCGGAGGCAAGTCCTCCGTCATCCCAGAATGCCCCGTTTCCAGGAAGTGCCGCCCCCCCCGGAAGTGCCGGGCTGGCTGACAGAGCAAGGGCTGGAGGTAGCGCTGCAGCTGGAGGGTCGCGATTCGGGGTCCAGAGTGACATTTGGAGGCTCAAGGCTGGTTGGGACGAGGCCCTCTGGGGATCCAGTGGCAGGATGATGGAGGAGGAGGAACTGGAGTTCGTGGAGGAGCTAGAAGCCGTGCTGCAGCTCACGCCTGAGGTGCAGCTGGCCATCGAGCAGGTGAGCATCCCACCCCCGCGGAGGGCCTGAGCAAGTTACGGGGACTGAGGAGGCCGCTCCGGGCCTTGGGACTTGCTGTCTGCCGGGTATGTGTGTTGGGGGAGGCGGGTATCTTTGAGGAGAAAGCGGGGGCCCAGGCGCAGAAGGGAGGTGGGGGTGGGAAGAGGTTCTTAGCCACGCCAGGGGAAGCATCCTTTCTAGGCTACCTCGATTGTCTTTGGAAGCTGGTGCGTCGTGGCGGGCTTGGGCAGAGCAGCTGTGTGTTCCGTGAGGGTGACCCTGGAAGAAGGGACCCCCGAGAATGCAAACTCAGAGTCTAGGGGATAGTAGGGTTTCATGCATTTACCAGGTGAAACTTATTGCTCCCATTCCTCTTGTGAGTCGCTCGGAATTAGCCATTGCTGAAGCGAGCGAATGGTAGGCCGAGGGACACAGGAAAATCATCCCTTTGTCATACTTAACAGTTGAAAATTTCCTGCAGTTTGAGTTATCTTGGAGAGTATTTCCAAGAGTGCTCTCTTCTCTGCAGGAACTCTTTAGTTTACTAAATTCTCTCTGTAAGTTTATTAAGAACATTTAAGGGTAATTAGAAGTAATGATTTAACCTCTTTGTACAGGATTTTGCTCCTGAAAAAAAAGAGAAAAACTCTTTCTCAAAGGAATTGCCCTGGGTTGTGATTTCGGGGGTGGGGTGGGGTGGGGGGACGGTTATAACTAATGACCACTGGGAACTTTTCCGAAGTAAATATTACCTCTATTAATATTTAGCATATATTGACCATTAATACCATGTACTCTTCCACTGTACTAAGTAGTGTATTCTACTACTTTATTTAGTAATGTATTTATATTGTCCAATTTATTTACTTTTGGATATGAGTTTGCAGCAGAGTTTGACTCTATTATATGAACTACATACTAGACTGATGGGCAAAACTTAGTCCACACAGTTTCACCACCCACTTCCTTTTGCAGCAAAAAAGACATACATTTCAGTTATGCTTTGGACCTAAGTGGGCTCTAATGGAAGAAACAATTCAGAAAAATTCAGAAAAGTTAATTTTTTTTCTGTTTTAAAGAATTTTTGCTGTTTTTTAAATCTAGAGATTTACCTGGTAAGTAGACATCTTTACTTTTTTTTTTTTTGGCCAGTCCTGGGGCTTGAACTCAGGGCTTGTGCACTGTCTTTTAGCTTCTTTTGCTCAAGGCTAGTGCTCTATCACTTGAGCCACAGTGCCACTTGCAGCTTTTTCTGTTTATGTGGTACTGAGGAATCAAATCCAGGGCTTCATGCATGGAGGTAAGCACTCTACCTACCAGTAAGCTACATTCCCAGCCCACATCATGATGAATGTAGAACTTTTTTGTACTTTAGTGGTCTGATTGAATAAAGTTCTGTGAACAAGTATACAATAGCAAACTTATAAAGATTAATGATGTGTAAGGAGTTAAGAGGGTTCATATAATGGGATCACATTTTACCCAGAGACAAGCTTCAAAGCCATTGCATAAAGTGAAAAGCCCTACAAACATGTTAATCTTAAAATTCCTTAAGTTGCTTATAAAGTACAGTGTATTACTATCTCTTATTTTTTTCCTCTCCTTTAAAAAGACTTTTTTCCTCTTCAAGTGACTTTTTTCCTCTTCAAGTGATAGAGGTTAAATCCAGGGCATTGCACATGATAATCTAGGCCTCTCCTTCTGAGCTACATCTCCAGTCCCATAAACATCTCTTTGATAAGTCTAGCATTAAGGCCAATCACTCTTTTTTTTTTTTTTGGTCACTTATGATGCCTGAACTTTGGGCCTGAGCACTGTCTCTGAGCTCTTCAGCTCAAGGCTAGTGCTCTACCACTTGAGCCACAGCACCACTTCCAGCTTTTTCTGCTTATGTGGTGCTGAGGAATCAAACCCAGGGCCTCATGCATGCAAGACAAGCACTCTACCACTGAGCCACCTTCCCAGCCCCCAATCACTCTTTTTATAGTTACCAGTGGATAAAGTAGTTGGCTTCAGTAAAGGGCTTTTTATACGAAAACATTAAAACCTAGGATTAACACTTAGGGACAGTAAGAAGATGTATAAGAAGATGCCCTAGCACCATTTTTTTCATATATAGTTGCAGTGTATTTTAAACTTATTTATCTTCCATCTTTCTTTTTTCCTTCTTCTCTTCCCATGAATATGAATGTCTTTTAGGTCTAGTTTCCACATATGAATGAAAACCAGCTGAAGGAAATGAAGTATTGGGCAAAACATACGTTTTATTTTTATTTATTTAGGTTGGTAGTGGGGCTTGAACTCTGAGCTTGGGCACTGTCCCTGTGCTCTTCAGCTCAAGGCAAGCACTCTACCACTTGAGCCACAGCGCCACTTCTGGTTTTCTAGGGGTTTATTAGAGATAAGAGTCTCAGGGACTTTCCTGCCAGGGCTGGCTTTGAACCGAGATCCTCAGATCTCAGCCTCCTGAGGAGCTAGGATTATAGGCGTGAGCCACCGGCGCCCGGCTTAAAACTTATTTTATATTATGTTCACACTGAGGCATAGATTCATGGCAGGCCTGATTCCCATCACTCCCTCTGCTGAGAGCATATAGTTGAGAATGTGTAAATTATATTTACCTGGGATATATCTCTGCCATATGTTTCTGTTATTGAAACTGAAATGCTAGGTGTTTAAAAGAGTTAATGTTTATTTTCTTCTTACCTTCCTCTTCTTCCTTCACTTCTCCTTGACATCAGGGAAGCCCTAAACATTTCTAACAATTGTCTTTTACCTCTCTTAAGAGTCATTTTTGATTGTTCGGCATTGTATTTCATATTATGAAATAGGGAAGGCATCTTCTCTGAAGAGGTTGCTTCCTAGAATTTGAATTATCTTAGACTGGTAAAAACTCAGGATCGAGAGGATAACGGCTTTTATAATCCATCTTGTTACAAGTTCATTTAGGTTGTGGCTTTTGAAGGTAGTTAGCTGGTTAGCTGTATTTCTTAGAAGGTAACTTGCTTTCTTCTGTTAATCTGAATGCTAGCAATCCATTTCTTATTTTTTTTTTTCCTTTCCATATTGGGGTTTGAATTTAGGTCCTCATGCTTGCCACCTTCATCCTTTTTTTGTTTTACTCAATTTCCAAGTTGGATCTGGTGATTTTGCCCAGAACCCACCGCACATAGATATCCTTCCACTTATAGCCTCTGTGTGGCACCATTCCCAGCTTATTGATTGAGATAGTGAGGAGGGGCAGGTTGCAAGAACTCTTGCCTGGGCTGGTCTTGAATCTTAGTCCAACCAACCTCTTGTTTCCAGAGTAGCTGGGATTACAGACATGAGTTACCACATCTGGCCCTCAATGTCCTTTTTTTTTTTTTTGTCGGTTGTGGAGCTTGAACTCTGGGCTTGGGCACTGTCCCTGTGCTCTTCAGCTCAAAGCAAGCCCTCTACCACTTGAGCCACAGTGACACTTTCAGGTTTCTTGTGGTTTGTTTATTGGAGATAAGAGTCTCACGGACTTTCCTGCCTGGGCTGGCTTTGTACCATGATCCTCAGATCTTAGCCTCCTGAGTAGCTAGGATTATAGGTGTGAGCCACCAGCGCCTGGCTCCTTGATGTCCTTTTTTAACATTGTCTGAAGCATAAAATTTGCTTTAATGCAGGCTGGATATGTAGCTCAGTGGTAGAACACTTGTGTGGCATGCACAAGACTACCACCATTTTCCCCCCATACATAGATCATGTATTTTCTTTTTTTTTTTAATTGTGAAAATATGGTACAGAGGTTACAATTACATGGGCAAGGTAATGAGTACATTTCTTATCAAGCATTGTTGCCTCCTCCTTTGTTTCCCCTTCCCTTCCCATCTCCCCCCTCCCTCCCTCCCCACCAAAGTTGTAAAGTTTGTTTTTCGACATAAGGACTAGAACATCTCATTGTTGCAATTGGTCCACCTGTATCCCTATTTAAACGATTTGTTTTTGCCCTTCCCCTCTACAAATTATACCAACATCAAATACAATGAAAGCAGGGGTTATACCATGGGGGAGGGACATACAGACAACAAAGAAATCATCTTTTTTTTTTTTTTTTTGGTCAGTCATGGCCTGAACTCTGGGCCTGGGTGCTATCCTTTGGCTCTTCAGCTCAAGGCTAGCACTCTACCACTTCAGCCTCAACGCCACTTCCGGTTTTTTCTGTTATGTGGTGCTGAGGAAGCGAACCCAGGGCCTCATGCATGCAAGGCAAGCACTGTACCACTGAGCCACCTTCCCAGCCCAAGAAATCATCTTATAAATATGTTAGAAACAATTGCAAGGAAGAAAAACCATTTGAATACTTACCTTGGGGTTCATTTCACCTAACTTCAACTTATCTGACCTTTTCTGCTTGTTTCAGACATATACTAGTTGTTGCAAATAAGGGAAAGCATGGGACCTATGTTTCTTTGGGCCTGGCTTACTTCACTTAATATAATTTTTTCCAAGTCTTTCCATTTCCTAACAAATGGGGCAATGTCATTCTTTCTGATAGAGGCATAGAATTCCATTGTGTATATATACCACATTTTCTTGATCCATTCATCTACTGAGGGGCATCTGAGTTGGTTCCATATCTTAGCTATGGTAAATAATGCTGCAATAAACAGTTGTGCTGGTAGCTTTAGTATGTGATCATTTGGGTAAATGCCCACAAGTGGGATTGCTGGGTCATAGGGGAGCTCTATGTGGAGTCTTTTGAGGAAGATCATGTATTTTCAAGTTGTTCATCCTCCATCTTTCTTTTTTCCTTCTACTCTTTTCTTTCTCCTCTCCATGAGTGTCTTCTTGTTCTAGTTACCACATATGAGCAAAAACATATATTGGACTAGCACCATTAAAAAAAACAAACAGGTGGCTCATGCCTTTAATTCTACTCTGAAGGTGGATGGTTTAAGTCCAGTCCTGGCAAAAAATTCCCTGAGGGAGGGGATGGTAGGGGGAAAACAATGGAGGGGGTAACAATGTTCAAGAGGAAGTGTACTCATAACCTCACTCATGTAACTGTAACCCTCTGTATAGTAGCTTTACAATTAAAAAAAAAAAAAATTCCCTGAAGAACCTCCAATCCCATATCAACCAATAAAGCTAGGTATGGTGGACTGAGCCTATCATCCCAGCTATTCAGGAAGCATAACTAAGAGGAATGCAGTCTAGGCAGGTTTGGATATAAATGAGAGACCCTGTTTGAAACATACGTAAGGCAAGAAAGGTTAGGGACTTGGATCAAATGTCAAAGTGCCTGTAATTTCAAAGCTCTGAGTTCAAACTCCAGTATTGCAAAAACAAAAAATCACAACAAAAAATTCATCTACTGGGGTTGGGAAGGTGGCTCAGTGGTAGAGTGCTTGCCTTGCGGGCATGAGGCCCTGGGTTCGATTCCTCAGCACCACATAAGCAGAAAAAGCTGGAAGTGGTGCTGTGGCTCAAGTGGTAGAGCACTAGCCTTGAGCTAAAGAGCTGAGGGACAGTGCCCAGGCCCCAGAGTTCAGGCACCATGACTGGCAAAAAAAAAAAAAAAAAAAAAAAATTCACCTACCTAAATGCATAATGAATTTTACTCTGACACATCACCGAGTCATTGTATAAGTCTATTATCAGGACTTTCTTAATACAAGATATTATCATTTGGCTTAGTCTACTAGTAGACATACCTGCTGACATATCCTTATCTCTGAAATTTTATTGGTATCTGTGGAACTTTTTACATTTGCATTCTGTTCACATTACTAAAATGTGAACACTACAAATGTTAAAAATTAAAGATTTGCCTCAGTAGATATTTTGTGGAGTATTTATTATGTGTGAAGCATTATAAAGTGAAAAAAAAATGTCTTCAGGTCATTTACTATCTAACAGGAGAAAGAAAAAATATATAAAATAAGGTAGAAAATCACAGTTATTTTTAATCTCCTATTTAAAAAAAATTGTTGCTGGTTTGTTTTGTTTTTGTGCTGGTCCTGGGGCTTGAATATAGGGCCTAGGCGCTGTCCCCGAACATTTTTGTTTAAGGCTAGTATTCTTATCTCCAAGAAACTACCACTTGAGCTACAGTGCCACTTCCAGCTTTTTCTGAATAGTTTGTTGGAGAGAAGAGTGTCACAGCCTTTCCTACCTGGGCTGGCTTCAAACTGCAATCTTCAGATCTCACCCACCTGAGTAGCTAGGATTACAGACATGAGCCACCAGTGCCCAGCAAAAAAATTCTCTTTTAATCACAAAAATAATTGCTATTTATGATGTTTAACATGATGTTTTGCCATGTTTTTATGTAGGTATTTCCAAGCCAGGATCCTCTAGATCGAGCAGACTTCAATGCTGTTGAGTACATCAATACCCTGTTCCCAACAGAGCAAGTAAGTATTGAGTTGTAGGTTTCTTTCATTTCAGTGGCTTCTGGCTCATTCTGGGAGTATAGTTGTTGTGTTCTACTACAAAATCTAAAGGCCATTGATGAACATGTAAATGTGAGTTCAAATCAAGTCAAGCTAACTGTGGTAAAGTAGAACTCTTTGGTTAGTAAGCATATTATTAAAAATCAGGTGGTAAGGATCCCCTCCCACCAAAGTTTATGGGGCAGGCTGGTTAAGCACTGAGTCATGAACCAACTTTCATTCCTATTTCAAAAACTAAATTTTTATCTTTTTTGTCTTGTATTGTTTTGTTTGGTCCTTTGTCTAGGCAGATTTTTTTCTTTTTTTCACAGTAGACTAGAATTAGTAGCAGCTGAGTTGGGAGAAGGGCAGCTAAAGTTTTCAGTTTTTCATTTGTTCATTTAGCAAATATGCAGTGGACACCTATCATGTCAGTCTCTGCCCTGGGCTCTGAGGTTACAAAGATTAATGAAACCCCATTCTTGCTCTAGAGGTACATGGTCTCCCATGCTATAGGAGAGGTATGGAACAATACAATAAGGGACAAAAGAATAATTCTGCCTATGAAAATCTAAACCTCAGGTAATCTTGTGGCAGATCTTGAAAGATTTACTTATTTAGTCAGTCAGTCAAACTTAGCAATTATTTATGACATGTCCACTAAATACCAGGCGTTGTTTTAGAAGTGGGCAAGAAATGAAAATGGTATCCATAATAGGGTAGTTCTTAGTGTTAGGGGGTCTCGTGTGGAGAGGAAGACAAGAAATAAATTACTGAATATTCATGGCTCATATCTGTAATCCTAGTTACTCAGGAGGCTGGGGTCTGGAGGATTGTGGTTTGAAGCCAGCCTGGGCTAGGTGCTGGTGGCTCACGCCTGTAATCCTAGCTATTCAGGAGGCTGAAATCTGAGGATCGTAGTTATAAGTTTGAAACCAGCTGGGCAACAAAGTCTGTGAGACTTATTTCCAGTTAACCACTGAAGAGCTGGAAGTGGAGCTGTAGCTCAAGTAGACATGAATCATCCTTGAGCAAAAAAGCTAAGGTACAGTGTCCAGGACCTGAGTTCAAGCCCCATCTCCCCCATCTCCAATCAATCAGGAAAAGCTGGGGTAAAGGTGTGACTCAATTGGTAAAGTACCAGCCATGAGCAAGAAAGCTAAGCCTAGAATGGGGCAAGGGAGAAAGAAAAATGAATAGACAGAAGTCAGGAAATGATTTGCTGGAAAGTACATGTAGTCTTAGAGTACAGTGACCTGGGTAAGAGAATCCTTTCAATTAAGAAAAACAAAAATAAAAGATCCTAAAGCGAGGGTTTCTCTGCCACTGTTCTGGTTAAGCTGAGACCTGATAGATATGAAGGAGGAGCCAGGCTTGTGGCAGTCTGGTGGACTATTATTCTAGGTGGAACATCAGTTAGGTACATCTTCCAGGTATTTGAAGGAAGAGGATCATTGTGATCAGAGGAGGCAGGAAGCCCAGTTAGGAGGTTAATGCAATAGGTCACTACAGTCTGAGAACTTCTTAGGAGACAAAACTTATCCAATTTGGTACTGTAGGAGGAAGATAAAGGTTCATCTAGAATCTAAATTTCATTTACTTACTCAATTAAAAAAAAAGAGAGAGAGATCTACTCTGTCTACCTCTGTAAGAAATTCAGTGGGGCTAGGGATGCTGTCAGTGGTAGAGTACCCACTTAGCATTCTGGAAGCCCTAAATTCAGTCCCTTGCAGAAAAGAGAGAATGGAGGGGCAGTTGGGGGGGGGGGGGGAAATAAGGGAAAAAAATTCTGGGATAAAGGAGCAAACAAGACAGAGCTTGCAGTCTAGCATAACAATTATACCATTTATGGATAATGGGTAAATTCTTGTTCCTTTACTATATAACTATCACAACAGTTAACATATTTTGGATGTTTACTATGCACCAGTCATTATTCCAAGCACTTAACTGTGATAAATTCTCTACTCACTTGTCACCCTTGTTTGCAGTGAGAATAATGAAGTATACAGAGATGAGGAACACTCAGCTGAGGTACAGCAGAGTTGCCAGGAAGGAAGTAAACTGGTCCCAGTAAGAGCAGACTGGGGAATCCAAAGAGGCTTTGCTGGGGAAATGGTAGTGTGGCTTGACAGGCCCAGTTAGAGATTTTGAACTTTGATTTCTAGCCTGGCAGACGGGGTAGGTGTTGTTGACATCTTTACCCACTATTTATTGAGAGTAAGAGGAAAAGCAGGTTTCAGTGAGAGGTAGAGTCAGAGGAAGGTGGAAACATGAGTACATTTGCGTATGTTTATTCATCCTAGTGGAAATATGTAGTCGAAAACTTGTATATGTAGCCTGTCATTATTAATATAGTGACATACATCCTTTCAAACTTTTCTTCTTTTGAATTCAAAATATCTTTTTTTTTTTTGCCTGTTTTCTATTTGTTTTGTTTTGTTTTTAATTGAACTACCTTCCCAGCCCTTGTTTGAACTCAGGGCCTCATGCTTTCAGACACTTTGTCACTTGCGCCATATCCCCAGCCCCTAGTCTGGCTTTTTAAAATGCATTTTTGCTAGGCACGGGTAGCTCATACCTGTAATCCTAGTTATTCAGGAGGCTGAAAATCATAGTTCTAAGTTCAAAGCCAGCCAGGCAACAAAGTCTGTGAGACTTATTTCCAGTTAACCACTAAAGAGCTGGAAATGGAGCTATAGCTCAAGTAGTCATGAGTCAGCCTTGAGCAAAAAAGCTAAGGTACAGGGTCCAGGACCTGAGTTCAAGTCCCAGTATCAGAGCGCGCGCGCACAAACACACACACACACACACACACACATTTTTATTTTAACTGACACACAGTAGTAGTACATATTTATGGGGTGCATTGTGTCAGCTCATATATTCAATGTATTTTGGTCTGGTCAGGGTGATTGATATCTCTGTTGCCTCAAATATTTATAATTTATTTGTATTGGAAGCATTCAAAATTTTTTCTTAATTCTATATTGAAATATACAAATAATTGTTACTATCCTGCTGGAGCTGTAAAACATACATTAGAAGTTATTCCTGCTGTCAAGCTGCATCCCCTTCCGAACTTTTCTAATGAACATATTAATTTTTAAATAAAGCTTTAAAAATTATGTACTGTGTGATTGTCTTTTTGGAGATTTCATAAGCAGCCTTTATAGTTCAACATTTTCCGAGAAGGGAACTTTAGGAATTACTAGACACAGATACATGGTAACAACTCACATAAGGAAAGATAGCAAATCTGTCCATGTCAATGTTTCACTTACCTCACCTTGTCAAGAACCCTGACACAACTAAACAAAAAAAGAAGTGTTAGATGGAAAATTCCATAGGAAACTACCCTGTTCTCACCTTTTTCTGAAACAATTGTGTATCTAATTGGTTTTTAAATTGTGGAAGGAAACACAAGACTTTGGTTATTTCAAAGATTCAGTTATATAGCTTATCTAAGTATGCCTTCACGTTTCTGATTGTGTGTAGTGTGGTTTCTTAGATTATCATTAAAAGTGTATGTATGACTCAGGATGGTTTCTGTTTTCCTTTCTCCAGTTACACTTTACATATAGTTCATCTACCAACCTATATTCCCATAGACCTTCATGAAAAAGTAATAGAAAATAATATCCTAACTTGCCATTTCTTTTAACTATTGCTAAATCTTGGTCACAGCCTATCCCATAGATTGCCAATTAATGAGGGTAAGTAAGTTGTGTAAAAGATGTCTGCATATCAAGAATGTGTGGTTTATTGTCACTCTAAGAAGAATGTGGAGGTACTTCTGTTAAGTGGCAGGTGTGGGTGTCTGGTTGCTGGAGACTGGAATGGGGCCCTAAAGCACATTCTTGGATGTCTCTTTTACCAGGTTCTGGTAAAGGGTGAAGGAGGGGTTTCTGAGAGAAGTTTAGCCTTCTAAGTTTAGCCTTCTTTGTTCACCAGATCTCCCACAGGGTGCTGAAGAGTAGCCAGGTTGGATAAAATATTTTTTAATTTCTTAGGAGTAAATTGAAGATAATCATTTGTCATGTTTTTATTGGAAATTTGATTAGAAGAAACTAAATGAAAACTTGTAAAAATATAGTATAATCCTAGCATTCAGGAGCTAAATACACAGGATGATTATTTGAGCCAAGGAGTTTAGGAACAGCCTGGGCAACAGAGACTCTAGTATCAAAAAGAGAGAGAGAGAGAGAGAGAGAGAGAGAGAGAAGGAAAGGAAGGAAGGGAAAGAGGGAAGGAAGGAAGGAAGACAGGCAGGCAGGCGAAAAGAAAATAGTACAATGAAGGGTTTTGAAAGAAAGGAAAGAGGGAAGGAAGGAAAAAAGGAAGGAAGGAAGGAAGGAAGGAGAGAGAGAGAAATGAAAAGAAAATAGTACAATTAAGAATTTTGCAACAAGCCGGCTGCCAGTGGCTCACGTCTGTAATCCTAGCTACTCAGGAGGCTGAGATCTGAGGATCACGGTTCAAAGCCAGCCTGGGCAGGAAAGTTCGTGAGACTCTTATTTCCAATAAACCCGCTAGAAAACCGGAAGTGGTGCTGTGACTCAAGCGGTAGAGTGCTCGCCTTGAGCTGAAGAGCACAGGGACAGCACCCAAGCCCAGAGTTCAAGCCCCATGACCAACAACAACAACAACAACAAAAAGAATTTTGCAACAGAGTTGGCAGCATGGCTCAGTTGGTAGACCTCTAGCCAATGAGCAGAGTGTTAGGTACCAAGGTTAAGCCCCAGTCTTGCAACAAAAGAGGGAGTTATGTGTGTGTGTGTGTGTGTGTGTGTGTGTGTGTGCTCGCGCGCGAGTGCATGCGCACGCTGGTACCAAGGTTTGAACTCAAGACCTCTTGTTCTTAATTGGTTTTATCATTCATGGCTGGTACTCTACCACTTGAGTCATGCCTCCTTCAGACCTCAGTCCTCAAATCTTAGCCTCTTAAGTAGCTAGAATTATAGGGGTGAGCCATCAGCATCTGGTGATATATGGAGCACTTTAATAGTATTTCTAATAACATTCAGAATGCTCTAAATCTATATTATTATGTAGGGAAAAAACCCTAGGTATGAAATTACTTTCAATCCGTTTTAGTTTTTTTTTTTTTTTGTCGGTTGTAGGGCTTGAACTCTGGGCTTCGACACTGTCCCTTAGCTCTTCAGCTCAAAGCAAGCACTCTAACTCTTGAGCCACATTGCCACTTCCAGTTTTCTTAGTGGTTTATTGGAGATAAGAGTCTCACAGAAGCCGGGCACCGGTGGTTTACGCCTGTAATAGTAGCTACTCAGGAGGCTGAGATCTGAGGATCACAATTCAAAGCCAGCCTGGGCAGGAAAGTCTGTGAGACTCTTATCTCCAATAAACCACTAGAAAACTGGAAGTGGTGCTGTGACTCAAGTGGTAGAGTGCTCTCCTTGAGCTGAAGAGCGCAAGGACAGCGCCCAAGCCCAGAGTTCAAGCCCTAGTACCAACCAAAAAAAAAGAGTCTCACCCATTTTCCTGACTGGGCTGGCTCTGAATCATGATTCTCAGATCTCAGCCTCCTCAGTAGCTAGGATTACAGCATGAGCTGCCGGTGCCCAACCCATTTTAGTTTTTAAAAAGCCGTATATTTTCATACAAAAAAATATACAAAAGTACTACTAGTAATTATCTTCTGGTGGCACAAGATGATTTTATTACTGAATTTTTTCTAACCAGTATGAGTCATCATTAAAATCAGGGCAATGTTTGTCAGTAATAAAAACATTTAAAATGTATCCGATTGTATGATTCCATTACAATTAAGCCAGAAGAGTGAATCTCACAGAGAGGTTATACCACTTCCCCCTAGGTAGCCCATCCAGAGTCCCACAAAGCTGGCCCCCAATTCCAGAGTAGCCCTGCCCTACACTTGAGCATTCTTGTCACAAGGAGGCAGAAAACTGGTGTCTTGTCAGATGTTTTGGAATGTAGAACAAGTAAGCCAACAACTGTTGTATGACTTGTGCCTGTAATCCAAGCTACTCAGGAGGCAGAGTTCAGGAGGTTCAGGTGTGAGGCCAACCCAGGCAGAAAGTTTGTGGGACCCTACCCCAACCAATAAAGAGCTGGGCATGGTGGTATAGCTTACAAGGGAAGTGTAAATAGTTCATGGTTCCCACTGAACTAGGCAAAAAACCCCCAATACCTTATTTGAAAAATACAGCAAAAAGGGCTGAGAGAGTGGTGGGTGGTAGAGCACTTGCCTAGCAGGTTGGGGCCCTTGAGTTCAAGCCTCATATCATACACATAAGAAAGAAAGAAAGAAATCATTATACAAGGGGTAACATTGCATGGAGAGCAGACACTTCTGTCCGTCGTAGGGCTTGAACTCTGGGCCTGGGCACTGTTCCTGAGCTCTTCAGCTTAAGGAGAGTTTTACCACTTGAACCACAGCACCACTTCAGTTTTCAGGTGGTTAATTGGTGATAAGAGTCTCCTGGACTTTCCTGTCTGGGCTGGCTTTGAACTGTGATCCTCCAATCTCAGCCTCCTGAGTAGTTAGGATTACAGATGTGAGCCACCACAGAGACTTTTGAGTCAGACAAACTCCCACTGACTCACTGTGTGAGCCAGCTCTTCAGCCTTCAAGAGTATACTTCCCAAATCCCAGCTTGGAGAGGATGAATGGTGTGCCTCAGATGAATGAGAGTATTAAGAAAAATAATTTCCTTTTCCTTTCTCTTTTGTGCTAGTGGTGCAGTTTGAACTCAGCCTCTCACTCTCACTTGGCGTTTTTGCTAAGGGCTGACACTCTACCACTAGAGCTATACCTCTTCTTCCAGTTTTTTGATGGTTAATTGGAGATGAGTGTCTCAGTTTGATTGCCCAGTCTGACTTTGAACCAAGATTCTCAGATCACAGACTCCTGAGTAGCTAGGATTGTGGGTGTGAGCCACCAGTTCTTGGCATGGGAAATATTTCTGTCCACTGTCTAGAACAGTGCTGTCTAATGAACCCACCTTAAATGTTAGCACTTTTCCATTTGTCTTCCCCAGAAGAAAATCTGGAAAATAGAAAGAAGTCCCCACAGGGTCTGCCTAACTGCTGATCAAGCACTGGAATAATAGGATATTTCTTGTTCTTTTAATAATATAATTTATGGAGTTTCTAAGAGTTTATTTTTGGGGGGGTGGGGGGGTCTGGTCATGGGGCCTGAACTCTGGGCCTGGGCACTGTCCCTCAGCTCTTCAGCTCAAGGCTAGCGCTCTACCACTTGAACCACAGCACCACTTCTGGCTTTTTTTCCCTCTGCTTATGTGGTGCTGAGGAATCGAACCCAGGGCCTCATGCATGCAAGGCAAGCACTCTACCACTGAGCCACTTTCCCAACCCTTCTAAGAGGTTTTTTTTTTTCAGTCATGGGGCCTGAACTCTGGGCCTGGGTGCTGTCCCTTGAGCCACAGTGCCACTTCCAGCTTTTTTCTTACGTGGTGCTGAGGAATCGAACCCAGGGCCTCATGCATGCAAGGCAAGGGCTCTACCACTGAGCCACCTTCCCAGCCCCCCCAAGAGTTTTTGAAATGCTTTTTTTTTCCTTTCTTTTTGTTGTTGTTGTCGGTCATGGGGCTTGAACTCTGGGCCTGAGTGCTGTCCCTCAGCTCTTCAACTCAAGGCTAATGTTCTACCACTTGAGTTACAATGCCACTTCCGGTTTTCTGGTGGTTTATTGGACTATCCTGCCAGGGCCGACTTTGAACTGTGATCCTCAGATCTCAGCCTCCTGAGTCAAGCTAGGATTACAGGCGCCTGGCATAAATGCTTTCTATTTGTTAACATGGTATCAAAGCTGTCCTTTCTTTGTTAACTTCCTTGACCAGTGTCTTTTACAAGTGACAGGAGGGTCAATAAATCATTTCCAATAGTATGGCCTGATTTATTTGATTTTTCTATTTAGGGGAATTTTGGTTGTCTCCAGGTCTTAAAAATTACCATGGTTTAAGACCATGTCTGTGGATTTTTAAATTGAAGAAATGGTTATAGTAAGTACCACTATTGACTGATATACAATGATCTCCAAGTTACACTGTGACATGAAAAAGAATGGTGTTGTACTCCTAGGGAGATACCTTTAACACAAAGGCTACTGAGAAAAAAGAAGAAACTGGGTGTTATGGTTCATACCTGTAATTCTAGCTACATATAAGGCTGAGATCTGAGGATAGATGAAGCCAGCCAAGCAGAAAAGTTCAAAAGACTCTTATCTCCAATTAACAAGCAAAAAGCTAGAACTGGAGGTATGGCTCAAGTAGAATACCAGCCATACAAGGCCAAACAGAAACACAAGGGCCTGCATTCAAGTCTTGAAAGGGGAAGGGGAGGAAGAATGGATTCCATCCAGCAGAGATAGGGGCTATGGACTGTTATGTCTATTTGCATATGAGGAAATAAGAACTCAGAGATTGCCCTCAAATTCTGCATTAGAAATGGCAGAGGTGACTTGGTAAGAAATGTATGCATTTTCCTGCCCATGTAATTGTAACCCCTCTGTACAGTATGTTCTCAAATAAAATAAATTTAAAAAAAAAAAAAACAAGAAAGAAAGAAATGGCAGAGGTGAGCCAAACTGATGACCCAACTGCTGTTTACATGTGTGGTGGGGATTTCAATTACATGCAGTCCAGATTTGACACCATCAGATTGGATTGAATCAAGTTGAATTAGATTTTTCAATGAAAGTAACTTCTTTCCTTCTGAGATTTATCTCTATTTCAGACAATGGTTTGATATCTGAAAATTGTGAGGAGTTGTAGCTTGCTCCAGTGATGAGATATGAACAGCTCATTATGACATCTCAGATACCCATGACCTGTTTCTCTTACCAAAACTGCTCCTGGAAGGCTTCTGTACTCCTCATGCCAGCAAAGGGAGCTGGGAGCTATTTATTTCTTTTGTATGTATGTTTATGTGTATTTATTTTGGTGCCAGTCCTGGGTCTTGAACTCAGAGCCTGGTTTGGGCTCTGTCCCTGAGCTCTTGTTCACAAGGATAGCCCTCTACCATTTGAACCAGAGCTCTACTTCTGAATTTCTGCTGGTTTATTGGAAATAGAGTCTCATGGACTTTTGCTCACAAGCAGGCTTCAAACTGAGATCCTCAGATCTCAGCCTCCCGAGTAGCTAAGAAAATAGGTGTGAGCCACTAGACGGGAGCCATTTAAAACCGCAATTCCCATATCACCTCCAGTTCCTTTTGAGGTGGAATATCTGTTAGAGGAGAAGGAAAGCGGATTTACAAAAATATTTTGAAAACTTTTTGAGTTGAAATGCTTCTTCCTCTCCTCCAGAGTTGTATTCTCTATCCTCCAGTAGAGGGCACCATTTCCTTACATTTTCCCATTTCTAAGGTTAGAAATGATCTGTTTTTGTCATCTTAACAAGAAAACCTTTATTATAATTTCAATACAGTGCATAATCAGTGTATAATAATTAAAAGCAACCATAGAAAAAAAAGGAGAAAAACTTTTTATATAGTAAAACTACTGGTTTCATAGATGATGACCATTAGTATTACATCATTAGGATGTAACCTTCCAGACTTTTTCCCCCTAGTAGATCTACATACCTTAAAAAATAAAGTTATTTGGTGGTTGAGATATAACATGCCATAATCTTTTTCTTTTCTTTGAGACAAGGTCTCATGTAACCCAGGCTGGATCTGTATTTTCATTTTTCCTTAGCTTCCTGAGTGTAGTAGTGGTAGTACCTAAGCAGGTACTACCACACTTGGCTTGAATTGGGAATTTTTTTTGTTTGGTTATAGGGTTTGAATTCAGGGCCTCAAGCTAGGCAAGAACTCTACTATTAAACCACAGTTTCAGCCCATTTTTGTGCTGGTCATTTTGGAGATAGGGTCTTCCTTCCTGCTCTGGCACATGCCTGAATTGTAATCTGCCTGTTTTAAGTGTCTCATTGTAGCTCAGGATAACACGCACACATCACCAAACTCGCTCTCCATTGTGAAAGACTTGAAAACTTTTCTGTCCAGGCTGGTCTTGAACTGTGATTCTCCAAATCTCAGTTTCCTAAGTAGCTAAGATTACAGACATTAGCTATCAGTACCATGTTTACTCATATAACTTAATTTTTTTTTTTCCAATACTGGGGTTTGAACCTAGAGCCAAGCACTTCCTTGGCTTGCTTGCTCTAACATTCTACCACTTGAACTAGGCCTCCAGCCTAGATTTTGCTGGTTCTTTTGGAAAAGGAATATTGTAGACTTTCTGCCCAAGATGGCTTTGAATTTCAGCCCTCTGAAATCTAGCCTCCTGAATAGCTAGAATTATAGTTGTGAGCTACCAACACCCAGTCAAAAAATAAATCTTTTTTTTTGTTTTTTGTTTGTTTGTTTGTCGGTCGTGGGGCTTGAACTCTGGGGCTTGGGTGCTGTCCCTGTGCTCTTCAGCTCAAGGCAAGCACTCTACCACTTGAGCCACAGTGCTACTTCTGGTTTTCAAGTAGTTTATTGGAGAGATAAGAGTCTCACAGACTTTCCTGCCCGGGCTGGCTTTGAACTGTGATCCTCAGATTTCAGCCTCCTAAGTAGCTAGGATTACAGGCGTGAGCCACTGGCGCCCGGCAAAAAGTAAAAATCTTTTTTTTTTTTTTTTGTCAGCCGTAGGGCTTGAACTCTGGGCCTGGGCGCTGTCCCTCAGCTCTTCAGCTCAAGGCGAGCGCTCTACCACTTGAGCTACAGCGCCACTTCCAGTTTTCTGGTGGTTTATTGGAGATAGGAGTCTCACGGTCTCTCCTGCCCGGGCTGGCTTTGAACCGCGATCCTCAGATCTCAGCCTCCTGAGTAGCTAGGATTACAGGCGTGAGCCACCAGCGCCCAGCTGGTAACTTTTCATGAAGTGAAAGCAGCATTATGAGCACCATAAGTATCTTCAGCGGGCCTTTCTTGCCTTTTCACAATCATTTTTACTCCTAACCTTAACCACTATTTTGCCTTCTAACATGAAAGAGTAGTTCTAACTATTTCTGAACTGTAAATGTAATCATATAGTATATACTCTTGATTCTGGCTCTTTTCTTTAGTAAGGTTTATTCGTGTGTGTGTGTCATAATAGTTCATACATTTTATCTACTAATTTTGTTATATGAATTTGTCATAATCCTGTATACAAGGGGTTGGCAAACTTTCTGTGAAAATCCAGATATTAAATACCTTAGGCTTGGTAGCCATGCAGTATCGCCTTGACTTCAGCTTTGCTTTTGAAGCTCAAAAATAGCCATCAACAGTGTGTAAGAAAATGGACATGGCTGTGTTCGTTATTTTAGTTAAATTTCAAAAAAATAGATCTGGTAGTAGTTGCCAACTTTTGCTTTTCTTTAAAAAAAAAAAAGCCAACATGGGATCATACTGTGAAATTAAACTTTTAAAATTTCATAAATAGAAGAATTCTACCTAGGTTGGTGTCAGTAGCTCACACCTATGATCCTAGATACTCAGAAGCCTGAGATCTGAGAATCAATGTTTGAAGCTACCCTGGGCAGATAAGTCTGTGAGACTTTTTTTTTTTTTAGTCGGACATGGGGCTTGAACTCTGGGCTTGGGCACTGTCCCTATGCTCTTCAGCTCAAGACTAGTGCACTACCACTTGAGCCATAGCACCACTTCTGGTTTTCTAATGGTTTATTGGAGATAAGAGTCTCAGGGAGTTTCCTGCCGGGCTGGCTTGAACCATTATCCTCAGATCTCAGCCTCCTGAGTAGCTAGGATTACAGGCATGAGCTACCAGCGCCCAATTTCTGTGAGACTCTTATATTCAGCTAACCAGCAAACAGCTGGAAGTGGAGCTGTGGCTCAAGTGGTAGAGTACATTCTTTGGTAGAAAAAGCCAAGTGAGAGCATGGGGCCTTGAGTTCAAGCCCCAGTACTGGCACCAAAAAAAAAAGAAAAGAAAAGAAAGGAAGGAAGTGGAGGGGGGGGGTGAGAGGAAAGAGAGAAGAAGAAGGAAGGAAAGAAAAAGAATTTTAGGTGATATAACAGCTTTGTATTCTTTTCTTTATCTTAGTCTCTGGCAAATATAGATGACGTCGTGAACAAAATTAGACTGAAAATAAGGTAAGTATTCTCATATGATTGTTAATGAAGGAAACATTGTTTAGTTAATCACTTGCTGAATTATAGTATTCCATGAGAACACTGAAATCTCAAATGAAAATGAACAATCACCATGTATGAGGGTATAAGCCTATAATCCTCAGGATGTTAAGAGGAGAATCTCAGGTTCAAGGACAGCCAGATCCTATCCCTAGACAGACAGATAAACAAGGTCTAGGAATATAGCTCAAGGGCTGGGAAGGTGGCTCAGTGGTAGAGCACTTGCCTTGCATGCATGAGGCCCTGGGTTCGATTCCTCAGCACCACATAAGTAGAAAAAGAAAAAAGCTGGAAGTGGCGCTGTGGCTCAAGTGGTAGAGCGCTAGCCTTGAGCTGAAGAGCTGAGGGACAGTGCCCAGGCCCAGAGTTCAGGCCCTATGACTGGACCCCCCCCCCCCCCCCAAAAAAAAAGACTATAGCTCAATGCTAGAGCATTTGTCTACCATGCCTGAGGCATGGGTGCTAGTCTCAGCACCACAAAACAACAAAATAACATGCAATAACCTTGTTATGCTGGTTTCCAAATGAATCCTGTGGTAAGCCACTTGGTTCTTTGACTGGTCTTCAATTATTCATTAAAAAGGAAGAAAGCTTCTGTTCAAAACAGTTAGCTATAAAAGGAGACAAAAACAATATTTTTAATGGCTTTATTTCCCTAGTGGCTTTACCTTTTTTGTATTCCCAAGGAGCAATTATGGAGCTGAATTTAGATTGTCCATCTGTTGGTTACCTACTAGCTAATCTATTGGTTGACCTGGATGATAGTCTGGAATTAAACATTGTGATAGCTAGGATTACAGGCATGAGCCACCAGTTCCCAGCCTGCTTTTAACTTTTAATGTGGGAAAACATCCATTTTGAATCCAGGAAATGAGTTTTTTCCCTATAATCTTTGGGTCTTTTAGTGTAGGCCTCTGCCCAGGAATGTTTTGTTCCATTGGTGCATTAAGTAGCCGAAAAGATTTTGAAGACTGCAGTTAAATGACAGCCCAGGCAAAAAAGTTCACAAGATTCCTTCTTAACCAAAAGGTGGGCCCAGAGGCATGTGTCTGTTATCTTAGGCACAATGAGAAACCTAATATAGACAATAGTGCCCAGGCATATGCCAGGCAGGATATGAGACCTTCTATCTCAAAAGTAACCAGCAAAAAACAGGACTGGAAGTATGATTGAGCTGTATAGCACCTGCCTAGTAAGAATGAGGCCCTAAATTCAAACTCTAAAACCACCCTTCCCCCCCCCCCCCAAAAAAAAAGAAAGAAAGAAAGAAGAAGCTTCCTTATTGTTTTGTTGGACTTCAGCTATAACAGTTTTTGTGAGACCTCAGTCCTCAGTTCCAGAGTATGCTTAGACACGGGAAATTCCTTGATGATTCTAAGATCACTTGTGATCTTTTCTACCTTTTCACTACCATATCATGAATGGATTCGTCAAGTGAATAATGAAACTGACTGATACACATTCCTCTGGTTGAGGTGCCATTCAATGGTCTATGTTAAGCCACAGGGAAAAGAGGATCTGGAAGCCAGAAATGGATCTCATACACATTGCATGTGTATGAGCACTTACTCCAGAGAATAAGTGCTGATTTCATACATCATCCTGGCTCCTTCTAAGGTCATGGAGGAAGGATTTTGTTGGGGGTAATTTGAATTCTCTGGCTTATTCCTATAAAACTTCTGCAACTTTGTCATTTCTGATTTACTCCATGAAAAACACTAAAGTTTTATTTGTCCTTCCGGACAGCTCTGAATATTGAATAAAAACTGCCATTTTTTTTTTTAAAGACAAAGTTGATTCATCAGTCAGTCTGCACTAGGCTTGGCTTCTTAGACTGCTGTTGCTGCCTCCTGGGTCCGAGGCTTCATTCTCAAATCACTCAGGTCTGGTGTTAGGGATAAATAGTTACAGTCTGCAGAAATTTTAGATAAATATTTTTTTTGGTCTACCTACGGTAGAGATTATTTGAATGATTTGTATCTTTTAACTTGTTTTGCCAGGAGACTGGATGACAATATTCGAACTGTTGTAAGAGGTCAGACAAATGTGGGACAGGATGGAAGGCAAGTAAGTAACGTATTCCTCCATATTAACTACATTCCCCTAATTCTTTTTTTTTTTCCAGTCCTGGGGCTTGAACTCAGGGGCTGGGCACTGTCTCTGAGCTTCTTTTGTTTAAGACTAGCACTCTACCACTTGAGCCACAGTACCACTACTGGCTTTTTCTGTTTATGTGGGACTGAGGAATCAAATCCAGGGCTTCATGCATGCCAGGCAAGTATTCTACTACTAAGCCACATTCCCAGCCCTCCCCTAATTTTTGAAGACACCAACGGCAAGGTGGCAGAGCATTTGCCAAACATTTTACTGATCTGTCCATGTATAGCATGACCTCCCACACCTGCATAGGAGCAGTAGGCTACCTAGGCCAGCCATGAGTCCCACTCCATGTCCTCCAGACTAGGGTTATATGGGCTGGGGCTTAACAGCTACAGTAAACTAACTGAAGTGTCTTTGTCTTTCATCTTAGTGTCAGAAGTCTCTTGTGCCTTCCTTTATTTCGTGTTCTGTGGCTAAATCAAATCACTGCTTTTGTCTGTCAGCTATGTTGTTGGGAGTTTTGCCATTACTTTTCTGCCACAAAAGACAGTATAGCTAACAGCTACAGTTCTTTATACCTAGCTTCTTTGGCCAACAGGTAACTGGATTCCTTTCAGAGTTTTAAGGTTCTTTCCAGTTCTAGGGCTGTTGTGAAGGAATAGAGGGACAAAGAAGCACATGAGGGGATAGTCCTCAGTGACTAAAAGGCCAGATGTTATCTATTAGCCATTTTCTTTTTTATTTGGATTCAGTTCTTCTTGTTAGGTGTCATATTTCAGAAATTGCTGTTATAAAGAAATGCTGAGCAAGCCTTTCCTCTCTGGTGTCTGGTTCTTCCTTCAATACGGATTGCACTGTTGTGAGTGCTTCAGTACTGTTATTTGTCTTCTGACATTTGCTAGTAGAGCTAACTTCTGAAATGTTCATTATGCTGCTTAGATGCAGGGAAGCAGACTATACCGTTTTTCCTTTGCTAATGGATGCAGGTGTTATAAGTTTCTTTTTCATTTTCAGATTTATCTATTTTTCCTACATTATATGACTTTGTTTCACTCTTAATAGTCCTATTGTCCTACTAACTAATAAGTAATCTATCTTCTTGGTTAGCACCTATGCGTTTATTTATACACAGGTTAATTTCTTAAAGTATTTCCTAAACTCTGCGTGGTCTTTAGTTTTTTGTTTTATTCTCATCTACGGAGTCTAGAAGCACTATATTTCTGGCTGACGAACCCATGGAAACATGTCCCTTAGAGATAATAGTGTGCCTGCAGAGCTCCTCATTCTGCTGATTAACTTTTCCTAATACATGTCTGATCACATCATCAACCTCCTCAGAAACTTCACTGTCTCCTGGCATATCAGTGACATCATATGGGTTCTTTCACTTGCTGGCTTATCCCATCTATAAAACTCCTTTTGCTCCTTTTGTCTTGTATTCACACTGAAAACCCGGTGTGCTACATGCATGCTTGTGCCTTTGCTCCCATGCTCTGTGCTTTCTACCTGGAATGTTTCTTCTCTCTGCAATAAAGTACTATTACTTTTTAGTGTGCATCAGCCTAGATTGGCTGACTAGAAACCTTAAAACATTTATGAGAGTCTCAGAGTTTTATTCTTTTGTTTTTGTATATGCTGGCCCTGGGGCTTGAACTCAAGGCCCGGGTTCTGTCCCTGTGCTTTTGTGCTCAAGGCTAGCACTCTACCATATGAGTCACAGCTTTACTCTGGCATTTTTGGTATTTAACTAGAAAAAAGAGTCTCATGGACTTTTCCTGCTCAGGCTGGCTTTGAGCCATGATCCTCAATCTCAGTTTCCTGAGCAGCTAGGATTATAGGTATGAGCCACCATCACCTAGCAAAATGTGCCAGTTGTTAATAGTGAATGACTCATCAGATTTTTTTTGGTTGGGTCATAAGACACATAGACAGATGGACAGACAGGCAGACAGACAGATATCAGGGACAACACCCAGGTTCAAGTTCAAGATCCAGGACTGAAAAACAAACAAACAACCTTGGTTGCTTGCATTTTAACATTGGTCACAGAGTAGCAGTATTGGAGAAATCAGTCAGCCTAGAAATGGTCCGGCAGGCTGCAAGAATGTCCACCTTCACATGGTAATGGGTTACAGGTTGCTGCTGCAGGGCAGGTCATATTTCAGAGAGCAAGACCACATTTTCAAGAATGTTTAGATAGCATTTCAATCTGTGATGGAATTTTGTATTCGTCTCCTTAGAACCCAGACAGAAAGGAAGCCCAGAAGAAATAATTGCTTTTCCTGTCATCTTCTCCATCTGTCTTTTCCAACAGTTTGTAATGCAAACTGAAGTGGAGCTTTTTTTTTTTTTTTCCAGGGAGCTTTGGGCCCTGTCCTTGTCAGCTCCTAGGGTTAAAAGCTTTACTCTGGCTGGTGGTTTACTAAGGGAGTCTCTTTTTGACTGGCACAGTCTTGGAAGAATTATGGATGTTCCAAAATATTGAGTTTTATAGGTCAAGAGGCCCATGTTCCCCTGTTCCCTGTAACACAGGAAAAAATTTGTTTTCAGAACTTGCTTCCTCAGCTTCTGGGCAACCTCAGGAGGAGAGTGATAATATGGACAAAAGGAAGTTTTCTCATAAACAGATGTGAATTTTAGTCTGTTTGAATAAGGAAACATGCTTACTTTGTATTGATGTTATCTTAAAAGACTTTTTTTTTGTCGGTCATGGGACTTGAACTCTAGCCTGACCACTGTTCTTCAGCTCAAGGCTAGCACTCTACCACTTGAGCCACAGTGCCACTTCTGATTTTCTGGTGGTTTTTATTGGAGATAAGAGTTTCACTGCCTTTCCTGCCCAGGCTGGCTTTGAACTGTGATCCTCAGATCTTAGCCTCCTGAGTAGCTAGGATTACAGGTGTGAGCCATCAGCACCCAGTTTAAAAGACATTTTTAGCAGAAAACTTACGTTAAAAATTAAGAGAGAGGAGGTAGTTTAGAAATTGAAGATACTATGTGGCCATCTCTTGAAATTCCTGAAATGCGGGGCTGGGAAGGTGGCTCAGTGGTAGAGTGCTTGCCTCGCATGCATGAGGCCCTGAGGTCAATTCCTCAGCACCACATAAGCAGGAAAAGCTGGAAGTGGCACTGTGGCTCAAGTGGTAGAGTGCTAGCCTTGAGCTGAAGAGCTCAGGGATAGCACCCAGGCCCAGAGTTCAGGCCCCACGACCAAAAAAAAAAGAAATTCCTGAAATGCAAGCTGCCTGGTTAGTACTCTGCTAACCATTTTATAGTCTTTGAATGTCCTATGTGTGCCAACTTTGAAATGATCTAATCCTGGAGATACTCTGTAAGAGATACTCTTACAGAGATTATATGGCACCAAGTCCTTTGTGTGTGTGTGTGTGTGGTGTGTGTGTGTGTGTGTGTGTGTGTGTGTGTGTGTGTATGCACGTGCATGCTCGTGCACGTGCGTGTATGTGCACATGTGTGTGAATGTGTACTGGTCCTGGGGCTTGAACCCAGGCCTGGGCCTTGTCCCTGAGCTTTTTAGCTCAACTACTGGCTTTTTAGTGGTTAATTGGAGATAAAGAGACTCATAGACTTTTCTGCCTGGGCTGGCTTTGAATTATGATCCTTAGATCATATAATCCTAGCTAGGTTTACAGGAATGAGATAGCTGCTAGCTCTCAGTGTCCTCTCTACTTTTTTTTGTTGTTGGTTGTAGGGCTTGAACTCTGGGCCTGGGCACTGTCCCTTAGCTCTTTAGCTCAAGGTGAGTGCTCTACCACTTGAGCCACAGTGCCACTCCCAGTTTTCAGGTGGTTAATTGGAGATAAGAATCTCACAGACTTTCCTGCCTAGGCTGGCTTTGAACTGTGATCCTCAGATCTCAGCCTCCTGGGTAGCGAGGATTATAGGTATGAGCTACTGACGCCCAGCTTCTCTTCACTTTTATCTATTGAAATCATCAGTCCAAAACTTTTAATTAATGACCATATGTTTGAAACTTTGTGGATAAAGTGAGTCAGTTCAACCAAACAAGTATATGATCTGGCACTATGAAATTCACACAGCTTCTCAAGAATTAAAATGGACAGCTGGAAAGTAAGTAGAAAGAGCTGTGAACAGAAGAGCCATTTAAAGGGGGAAGAAGCTGGCATGTAAAATATCAAGACTGGCTAGACCTTGATCAATTTCCAGTAAGTTTTCTGTGAATCACCAAGATTGCCCTTTTAGGCTTCCATCTACATTACTAATTTTTGTCTCCTCTAGTGCTGTATCCATACTGAAGCTTAGCCTTGTGCCCTCGGTTCCGTGCTGTAGCTGAAATGTTTCTTCTGTCTGTAGTAGAATAGCATTGGTATAGTTGCTCAGCCACTAGGTTTCTGTTTCTTCAGTGGATCTTGGCTGCATTGTGATCATTTCTTTGATAAGAGATTGTACAAGGTTTGGGAGGAGAAGAGAATTATTTCCCTCTCAGGTTCTGCTCACTAAACTTTAATTTGGAAGATGCATTGGATAATTGTCGAGTAGGCTTCCACCCAGTTCAGGAATTCTTTAGATAACTTCTCAGACAATTCATCATCCAGTAGAAACATGGATAGTTACAGCAGTGGTAAACTAACTCACTACTTTATTAACCCATAGGACATACTATTCCACGTTTATACAGCTTTAATTGTAAGAGACTTCTTTTTTAGACTGACTGGAAATAGTGAAATAGACTTCTTTGAAACTGTTCTTGATCTTGATTCTGCCAGTTAAGCCACTGTACTTAGGTCTAATTCCTCTTCCTTATCACAGCTTCTGAAATTTAAAGTAGTTATTGTGTTCCTTTGTAACGTTCTTTTTTTTAACCTGACATTTTAAGTTTCCTTAACTTTCTGATACAATTTTCTGTTAGCAGTTTGTTAGCGTCTCCCCCTTAAAATGTGTTTCCCAGGAATTAACATACTATATGACAGACAGAAGGACAATTCACCTGGGCTGGGAAGATGGCTCAGTGGTAGAGTGCTTGCCTTGCATGCATGAGGCCCTGGGTTCGATTCCTCAGCACCACATAAGCAAAAAGAAAAAAGCCAGAAGTGGAGCTGTGGCTCAAGTGGTAGAGTGCTAGCCTTGAGCTGAAGAGCTGAGGGACAGTACCCAGGCCCAGAGCTCAGGCCCCACGACTGCACCCCTCCCCCCCCAAAAAAAGAAGGACAATTCACCTACTTTTTAAGAACAAGGAGGGTTCTTTCAGAGGATCTGCCAACTCCTTGAAACGCATGATAAATTATTATCATTGGTCGGTCATGGGGCTTGAACTCTGGGCTTGGGCACTGTCCCTGCGTTCTTCAGCTCAAGGCGAGCGCTCTACTGCTTGAGTCACAGCACCACTTCCAGTTTACTAGTGGTTTATTGGAGATAAGAGTCTCACAGATTTTCCTGCGTGGGCTGTCTTTGAACTGTGATCCTCAGAGCTCAGCCTCCTAAGTAGCTAGGATTATAGGCATGAGCCACCAGCGCCCGGCTTGCTGTTATATTTTTTGGTCAGTCTTGGGCACTGTCCCTGAGCTTTTTTGCTCAAGGCTAGCACTCTGCCACTTTTTTTCCCCCAGTCATAGGGTTGAACCCAGAACTGGGGCACTGTCTCTGGCTTTTTCTGTTTACGTGGTACTGAGGAATCGAATCCAAGGCTTTGTGAATGCTAAGCAAGGACTCCACTGAGCCACATTCCCAGCCCAATGCTTTTCCACTTTGAGCCATGGCTTCATTTCCCATTTTCTGGTGATTGGAGATAAGAATTTCACAGACTTTCCTGCCCAGGCTGGCTTTGAACCACAATCCTCAGATCTCAGCCTCCTGAGTAGCTAGGATCTAGGTATAAGCCACCAGCACCCAGCTGAATTATAAATTTTTATATGTGCATAATTGTTTCTGGAAAGAAAGCTCATTGATTTTTCTAGATTCTCTAAGGAGTCTGCAATTCTTCCGAAGTTCAAAGCCACTTGTTTAGACACTGTTCTTCTATTCCCTAGCATTTGGTAGAATTTTTGGCAGCCGTATCACACTATTGCCTTCTATTGAGCTGGCAGTCATCTGCAACCCTCAGGTGAAGACAGAGTGGTAGATACATTCCCCAGAGATAAGAAAGCAACCTAAATGGCTTTAGCAGGCTGGTAAGTGATCCATACCCACCTTCTGGGGGAGTGAATATATCCTTCCTGAAGTCAACAGTCACACATCAATCTAACTCAACTGTTGTCATATCTGAATGCAGTCGTGGTGTTGCCAGATCTATCAGCTTTTCAAGAGAAGCCAGAAATCTTATGTACCTTTCTCAGTTTTCAAATGTTGGCTTAGTATTTTCATAAACACTGCAAAGGCCAAACAAAACATATCATGGGCCAGCAGTTTGCAATACTGCCCTAAGTCTTTTTTATGTGAACTCCATTTAAACTTTCTCCTCCTTTATTTGTGTGAGAGATTCTTTGAAATTAAGTGCCAGGCTTCATGTGTCTCAGCCTTGGTTTTATCTTGTTAAATTTGCTTGATGGTTCCAACCTATTGGCCTGTTGGAATCTCAAGGACCTCCCAATTTTATCTCTAGCAGATATCCCAGATGTACCCTGGATGTCTTCAAGTTATAGATGGAAAGAATGGTAGATCAGTTTGGGTTCAGAGCTCTGTGACATTCCATTAGTGCTTTCCTATTCTTCTCTTCCTCATCATCAATGAAATGCCTGTGTAAAAAACAATTTCTTTTGTCCAGGGCAGTATTTTCGTATCTTTCTGTTTCAGTTTTCCCCAGGAAAGGAACTAAATTAGTAAAGCATATGACTTCTAGAGAGATAGAATTCACTGCTTTTCATCATGTAAATTAGCACATCATCTCATTCAAGCATTCAAGAACACAAATAGCATTCGCCCGGACTGAAGTAGGTAGGTAGTGGGACCTCACACTGTTGTCATGATCCCTATTATATGAGAGCATGAATTTATTATCAGCTCACTAGCAAGAAGCTTTGTGTTCTTACACTCTATCACTTTAAATGTATTCTTTTTGTCATCTTCTCTTGGGAAGGAAATGAAACACATTAGTTGATAGAAATGAAAGAAAATAATGGCATTAGGCACTGGGGCTTATTGTTTAAATGTTGTCTTATTGTTTTTGTTTTCAAGGCCTTGTGCTTTTGCTTAGCTTCTTCAGTCAAGGATGAAGCTCTACTACTTAAACCACAGCTATACAATCTGGCTGGTTAGTTGGAGATAAGAGTCTCACAAACTTTTCTGCCTGTGCTTGCTAAGATCCTCAGATCCCAGCCTCCTGAGTTTCTTCTAGGGTTACAGATGTGAGCTACAGGCACCTAGCAACATTAGTTTTAAAAAAACACAAGTGTGCCAGTAGGGGTAAGCCATCAGTACCTGGTTTATCACTATGTCTCTTTCTGAAATTTATTTATTATTCCCACAGAAAATTTGTGAACATTAAGAAATAGCTCTTCTAGTTTCATGTAACCTTTAATTTCTTCCCTATCCCTATGAATTTGCCTATTCTGTGTACTGCATATAAGTGGAACGTAACAATTTTGGGCCTTTTGGTTCTACTGAATTTCATTTACAATGACTTTAAGGTTTATCTATATTGTAGCATGTATCAGAACTTTATTTTTATGGCTGAATAATATTCTATTGTATGGCTCTTCTTCCTTTTGTTTTTCTGTTTACCAGTTTGTGGATACATGGATTGTTTCCTGCTTTCAGGTAGTATAAAACCTTGCTATGAACATTGGCATACAAATAACCATTCGATCCTTCTTTCAAGGAGTAGAATTACTAGATCATATGGTAATTTTTTTTTTTTTGGGTCCAGTCATGGGGCCTGAACTCTGGGCCTGGGCGCTGTCCCTCAGCTCTTCAGCTCAAGGCTGGCGCTCTGCCACTTGAGCCACAGCGCCACTTCCGGCTTTTTTCTTTTTGCTTATGTGGTGCTGAGGAATCAGGCCTCGAGCATGCAAGGCAAGCGCTCTACCACTGAGCCACCTTCCCAGCCTCATAGATCATATGATAATTTTAAAGGATTTTTAAATTTAAACTATTGGAAACATTGTTTCTGTACTGTTGTGAACTTTAATATATACTTAACATTTTTCGGTAAACAAAATGTTAACATAAGAATGCTTCTTCCTTTCTCTTCATTCATTCCATACAAACTATGTTTAAGAGAGACTGTAATTCTTAAGCTTTGAATTCAATGCCTAATAATAGAGATGGCTTTCCCTACACCAAATAAAACCACCCGTAGTTTTTCTTTTATTTAGTTAACAAGTCCTGAAGTTGGGCTATTTCCTTCCTGACCTTAGAAACATAAGTCCTACTTGTCTGCAACATGATTATTTAAAACAGGTTTAGGCAAATGTGTGCCAAGAAGGAACACTGAGGTTTGTTATTTTTCTGAGCCATCTCCATCTCCATTGGCACTCTCCAGGAGCCAGGAAGGGAAGGTCAAGTGTACTTCTCCATCTCCCTGTGTCCATGTTAAAGGTATGCATTAGTTTAAACTGGACTCTGTGCATCTAAAGAGGAAAATGGCATCCTTCACTACTGTAACTGCTCTGGTTCTTTCCCAGGTCACTCTTGCTTTTGATTGCTGGTAGTCAGAGCTTTGTTAAGGAAAATTTCATCCTCCGTTTCAGGTTGTGCATTTGAAAAATTGCAATATATCTGCTGACAGGGCAAAGCTTTTCAAACCCTTGACACAGATATTCAGATATGTTATAACAATGGATAAGAATTTGAAGCTCTCCCTTTGCATAAGAAATTGGCCTTTTTTTTTTTCCCTTTTCCCTCTATGATTCATGGAAATCGAGTGTTTAGAGGATGAATTCAGGGCTGTGGTTGTCCTGTCAGCATTTCCATTAATAGCTCCCTATGTTCAGGAGTCTGTAATGAAGCTATAGAATTTTCTTTGCATCCATTCAGGCTCTAAGGTTTCCTCTGGAAAGAGATTAATTTTGTAAAACCACAGACAATGCTTTTTAAGTCATTTTGGTTTGGTGTTCTACACTCATCTTTCTTAAAGCTTTATAAGAAAGTTTTCATCCTCTAATATTGGATCACGTGCTAGGAAGGATTCTGTTTTCTGTTGTAGATAGACTCTGAATAGATTCATTCGTTTTTTAGATATTGTTGTGACACTTATAATAGGGGTGTTTGGCAAAATTTATTAGGGCTACTTTCGGAACAGCTCCCAGTTAAAAGGGAGAGATTACTTCTGTACTTGTACCTATTGACAATTTGATGTTCCAAATCCTGTCTTTTATAAAGCAAGAGAATATGCAAATTAAAGTGTCTTTACTAACCCTTCTTTTTCATGTTTTTTGTTTGTTTCTGGAATGAGAGCTTATGTAGTTCTTTAACATTAATAGCATAAGTACTGCTTCTGTTAAGGCAGAAGTGGACACTTTCTCTATTTTTCATTGACTACTTGACCTTAGATTTCTGTGACTAAATCAGCCTTGCGTGCACAGATACCTGGGCTATTTATCCATCCTGCACCTTTCCAGATCTCTAGAATCAGGAATGTACTGTTATAAGACTAATATGTCTTGTGGTTGAATTACGATAAGCAAAGATACATTTTGCGTTGTTTGGCAGAACATATATTTTAAATCTTTTGAATCTGTATTCCTAATGTTTTATTATGATATAAATGCTTATCTTACATTGTCCCAAATGTTAATATATATGTTATTAGATCCTCACAAAGATGTGAATTAGGCCATGTAAAAGTTGTCCTTCCTACACTGAAGATGAAGAAACAGGCTTAGACAGTGTGTCTAACCATGGATCCATTTTTTCTTCCATTCCCCTCCCTTCTTTTCCCTTCCTATCCTCTCTTCTCTTTTCTCCCCTCCCCTTCCTCTTCCCTACCCATTTCCCCTCCCTTTCCTTTAAGGTCTTGTGCTTGCCAGGCAGTTAATCTATGATGGCCTGAATTGTGATCCTCCTATTTATGCTTTTGTGTCTGAGAGGACAAGAATGCACTACTTTTTTTTTTTTTTTGCTGGTCATGGGGCTTGAACTCTGGGCCTGGGCGCTGTCCCTCAGCTCTTCAGCTCAAGGCGAGCGCTCTACCACTTGAGCTACAGCGCCACTTACGGTTTTCTAGTGGTTTATTGAAGATAGGAGTCTCACGGACTTTCCTGCCTGGGCTGGCTTTGAACATCGATCCTCAGATCTCAGCCTCCTGAGTAGCTAGGATTACAGGTGTGAGCCACTAGCGCCCGGCAGGCATGCACTACTGTATGTAGCTTTTTATTGGTTGAAATGGGGTCTTGTGAGGGTTTTTATTGTTGTTGTTGCTTTCTTTTGTTTTTGCCTAGCCTGTCCTTGAACTATAATCCTCCCAATTTCTGCATCCCAAGAAACTAAGATATAGACATGAGCTACCATGCCTGGCTAGATCCAGGTTTTCTTATTCTTAGTATTCTGTATTTTTGTCTGTACAAAATTCACTGTTGTTTATTTGTTAGTTTTTGGGAGCTGGGAATGGAAGAAACCCAAGGCCTCAAGCTTGCTAGGCAAGCTCCATATCACTGACCTACATCCTTGGCCCCAAATTCTCTTTATAAGCAGTGATGACAGATGCTTAAAAAGAGATTTGGGAATCACTTTTTTCTGATTCCTCAAGGGATCCAGGAGTGATCATGGCTCCATTCATCAGCTGGTTTCTCCCAGAAACTGCACTGAGCAAAGGACCTGAGGATAAAAGAAGAAGTATATGTGTGGACTGAAAACATAGGAGTCATTGAGCTCTGATGAGAATGAATTAAACTGAAAGAGAACAGATCATTAAATGAAGTCCCAAGAGAGTCCATTTCAAAAGAACATTTGGAACAGAAGGTGTCTCTAAAACTCAGCTGCAAGAGACATCTAGGTGACGCTAAAAGGATTGTTTCTCCTGAATGAAGACCCATAATACAGATGAGAGTTACTAAATGATACTGATTAGAAGTACTAGTAGAAATGGGAAATTAGAATGAAGTCAGTAACCTCTAACTTGGCAGTTAGAAGTCATAGCTTTTTGAGGGAAGTTGACCTCTTTTAAACTTGGACAAGTTATTTCTTTAAAAGTGCCTCATTTCCTAAAAGCATTGAATTTCTGTACCTTTTATTCAGCAAAAGCAGCTGAGGCTTTTGCTTAAAGATTTCCTTCTTCCACCATTTAGACTAGCTGCTTTAAATACCCTCATCCTCAGGGTTACATTTCATCAGGGAAGCTATGACAATGCTTTCATGTCTCCTCTGCTCCCAGTTATTCCATGGCCAACAGATTTTGAGCTATGGGTGATAATAGATATAGGCAGAACTTTATAATGTAAATGTTTAGTCTTGTTGGGCACTGCTAAATGTGTGTCACAGCCTCATCTTGTGATGTTAACTTCTGGCTTGTCTCCTAAAAACAATAAAAAAAATGAGCTCTTTGGTTCACATTTTCAGTGACTATGGTGTACAGAAATCATAAATAAAAGTAACTTAGGTGGAACCTTTGAAAAAAATAAGGTGAGAATTACTCCCTTTGCTCCTTACATTTTTTTTGGTTCACAAACTTGGAAAGAAAGCCATTCTTTAAATAAAACCTTCTTTATACTCTAGGCTTCTGAATAGAGGAACCATTGTTAACAATAATCATCCAGTGGGCATCAACTGGCATCTGACCAGGGCTGCCAGTCCTAGAAAGAGCCTGGGGTGTTGTTGGATGCAAGGAAGCATGATGCTGTATACACACAGCCATCTGTGGCTGCAAAAGGCCTGAGCCTCGGCTACTGTTAAACAACATCATGGGGAATGGGCAGCATTGTATTTTTGCTGAGCCTTCTTAAAGTACCTCTTCCCCGGCTGGGGATACCCTGTTTCCACAGCAACAGCTCTCAGTGGTGCCAGGATAGCTATCAATATCAGAGGGACTTTCCATTAATAGAAGCTACTTAAGCTTAGGTGTCTACCTTCAACAGATATTGTCTAGGCTTGTTTAGGACTCATCAGATGTAGCCCTCAGCAATTTCTGCTTTCTTGAGAAGTTGCTTACTTAGGAAATGATGCTGAATGGTTTATTTCTGCCTTGGCCTCCAAAATTCTGGGATTATAGGTATATACCACTGTGTTTTAACAAGCACTCCATTTTATTGAAGGAATGAACAAAATTTAAACTTTTTCTGAAGCATGTTTTATTTTCAACATGATTCAAAATGACATCTTCTTGATCCACAAGTTATTCTTCTGAAATACTGTCAGGTATTGAATATTGCCAGTTTATTTACAAAGTTCTTTTACAGAAAGATGGATCAACAGTCTCTGGCAATTAGAAAGATAGTATTGTGTAAAATACTGTATTGCATCTGAGAGAGGTCAGGGATTTGTATTAATAGCTGCCATTTAGTCAGCCCTTTCCAGATCTGAAGACAGAATCCCAGTTTACACTGTGTTACGGAAAACAGGAGATTATTTGGAAGGATCCAGCTGTGTCTTGTTTTGAAGGAAGTTGAACAATCTGATTGAGGGAAGACAAACTGGGCTTGTCAAATAGCTGAAGCCCAGGATTAGAATGGTACTCTGTGTCATTCTGTTTCTGTGACTCTTCATATATTGGCTTCATTTCTCCTTACAGATCACCCTTCCCTGTTAGGTTTTTAAAAAGAGATAGCCGAGTAAGAACTGCACCATGCACGTGGTATTCAGGTAAGGGGTAGGTTTATTTAGTAGACCTGCTGGGACCAGGCAAGGTTGGCACTCCATGTGGCTGGGAAAGGCCTGGGAAAGAGCAAGAGCTGGGAAAGAGAGGAAAGAGAGAGAAAAGAGCTAGAAAAGAGCAGAGAGAGAGCGCGTCTGGGAAAGGTGGGAAAGAGAGAGGTAGGAAAGAGAAGGGAGCTAGAAAAAAGAGAGGGAAGAGCTAGAAAAGAGCAGAGAGAGCGCAGAGAGAGGGCATCTGAGCCTGGGCTAGGCCTTATCTAGGGTATGGGCGGAGAAAGGTGTGGCCACATCAAATTCAGATGTGACCTCAGCGGATGCAGATGTGACCTCTTCCAGGTGTCCCAGTTGCCTAGGTAACGCAGGTGCTGGGTGGAGACTTTGCAGTGAGGAGGGTGGAGTCTGCTAGCCATCCAGGAGCGGACCTTACATTCCCCACTCATCTCTCTCCCCCTTTTTGGGTGGTATTGGTGTTTGAATTCAGGGCTTTGTACTTTCTAGGCAAATGCTCCACCAGTGGAGCCACATTCCTAGTTTGAGTTACCTCCCTTACTGGGGAGCCTCACTACTATCTAACTCAGTCTCATATCTTGAAACTTAATTAATTAATTCCCAATTCTATCCAGTTCTGGAGAATTCACAGGAAACCTCTGATCATCCCAGCTTGAACAGCTGACTGTAAGACTACCATGAGGAAAGATTGACAGATGGGAAAAAGACTAGGTCAGCAATTCCCAAATGTTCACTGCTGAACCCAGTGTTCCTTCTTACCTATAAATCTTTGAGATAGGTGGTGGTATTTCTATTCTGGAAATTGTGGCACAATCCCTCTTAGAGGTCAAGTGGCCAGACAGAGTTCACACAGTTAAGTGACAAAGCCAAGCCTCAAATCTCAGTCTGCTGGTACAAAAATCCTTGCTTTTCACTGATAGTAGGTTGCTTTTTCATGCAATAGAAAGGAAAAGGGAACCAGCAAATAGGTATAAAATGGAAAGTGGAAAGTGACAATAATAGCAGAATGGTAGAAAAATCTAATTTTCTTCCCAGTAACTGTGATCCTTAGCACCTTATTTTTTCAGAGAATAGTCTAAAGCTATGCCAGTTCTTCTGAAATCAACAGCCTTTCCTCTTTCCTGCATTGGCAGCAAATGGAATCTTAGCTTAAAATCTCCAAGACTGCCTGAGGGCTATAGGATAAATTCAATGTAATTCTCTGATAGAGCAAATTATAAAATTAGATGCATCCTAGAGCCAGAAGGAATGTTTATTTCTCAAGGCATTTCCATTGGGTCAGAGTCCTCTGTGGACACAGGTGGCAGACAACAGGTCTGGAAAAAGAAAAGGAAAGGAAACAGAAAGAAGAAGTAGAATGAGTGCCAGATCCCATGCTGCTTATCTTCTATGTCCATGACCTGCTATGGCTTTTCGAGCCTATTCATGGTCTACTTCAGAGGGCAAGGGAAATTTAGAGTAATGGTTGTGGAAATACCCAGATATTCTAATAGGTTTTGTTAAGTTTGGAAGGCTGTCTCATGAGATGCTTTGAATCTTCTAATTAGAGATTTCTAATTACTAAAGACAGCTACGTTAGTAACTACTGCCTAATAACATCATTAGAACCACATTCTTGTTTCAAGTCAGACTCCAGGCAGAGGAAAAAGCTCAACATGGATTGAAAGCAGGCATTTCAGAGTGATTAATGCTGTTTTTAATCCACATGCAGTTTGGAATGGAAAAGTAGCCACATTCTATTTTAAAGAGTGTCTAGGGACAGTGCCAGATTCTTTCTTTGAGTACATTTTCTGGTAGTAAAAGTATTCTTGTAGTTCTTAAAAAATAAAATCCTTTGGTTGGTCTTATGGTTATTGTAATGTCAAAAAACTCTTCCGTCTGTGTTATCGGTTATTAGAGGTTAGGTAGCAAATATTTAGGGTATAGGTTGACAGTGGACTTGCTTGATAGAGTGGCTGTTTCAGAAGAAGAGTTTTGACTCTGGAAAATGAATTACATTATATTCACCAACTTTCATACATTATTATAATAAGCCAAAGTATTTCAGCCTAAAAAAAATACTGGCAGACAGTTTATCTTTCTTGAAGACTGTGAAATGTAAGCTTGTGTGAATCTTATTTGTTTTCTGGAAGAAAGAAATGGTAGCTTCAGTAGAGACAGTTCTGGTAGGATGCCAACTTGAGAAGACAAAGCTAGAGTAGGAAAGAACCTTTTCTCTCAGAAAGGATGAGACAAACATCTGCAGATTTAGATCTCAGTGCAGAACATGACCCTTTTGCCTTGCTAACTGAGTAGCATATGTTTTAGGATGTTTGTCACTGTGTCATAACATGACCTACATGTCCGAATTCCGTGCAAGCTGTGCCCAAAAAGCCAATCCATTCTAGGGGTCAGCTGCCTCCAAAGCTCCTCTCTGGTGCTTTTTCATGCCATAATAAAACGTGTTTTAGAAACCTCCAGTGGATTTAGGACTCACTTACCTTCATGCAACATTTCTGACATTAGATCACGTTAGCCAAATAGTATTGCTAGAACGTGATGCTGAGCTTTTGAACTACATACTACTTGTGATTGTACCAGGATTGTTAGCTCACCTCATGCAGAGCCTGGTCTCAATGCTCCCACCCATTTATGCACCCTGGTGTTTTTAAACCATTAGCAGTGATTGTTGAATTCCAGCTGTGCTTTAGATTTGGCCACGTGCTATAGATAAGGTAACAGATCAGCAAAGTGACTTTTTTTGTGTATATGTGCCAGTACTGGGCTCGAACTCAGGGCCTGAGTGCCATCCCTTAGCTTTTTTGCTTAAGGATGGTGCTCTACTACTTGAGCCATAGCTCCACTTCTGGCTTTTTGCTGGTTAATAATAGTCTAGTGGACTTTCCTGTCAGGTCTGGCTTTGAACTGAGTAGCTAGGATTACAGATATGAGTCAACAGTGCCTGGCCAATCACTTTTGAGAGTATCACAGAGCAACTATTGATACTGAGATAGTAATCAAATACTGCCTGTAACCCAGCAAGGCTGGTTGACTTAACCACAGGGCATAAAAGAAAACCTTCTGTCCTTGGTACTTATTCTAAAGCATACACATAATCCCTGTAGACTGCTAATACTTATATATCCAACAATTCAAAAACACTATTTTTTAAATGAATTTATATAATGTAAGACATAATCACTTGCCTCTTTCCAACAGTCGTGTTGGTTTTGTGATAAGCAGTCATTGATTTTCTCTCATGTTAGAATGGCTGAAGGCCCAACTCTGGGCCTCCTCTCCTTTTCTCTCTTCTGTTTTCCTTCCCTCCCTTCTCCTCCCCAGGTATATGGCATGTATTAGGGATATTACTTGTGTACTGGAAAGAATGAATGAAATCCTGATTGGCGTGGCTAAACTCTTGATTACTAAAGGAATTCAAGGCAGCAGTTGGTCTATAGGTCATCTTCGGTCACAGGACTAGGAAGTACAAGTGTCCTACATGTGTATACCTTTAGCACTTGTTCTCCTGAGTTACTCCTCTTCTACTACTGCCACATTATTCTGAAAATAATGTGGGTTGTAATTCTTAAAATGTGTAACATCCATCTCTGTAGGTTTTTATTTCCATAGAGACATTTGGCTCACTATTAGCTTCAAGTATTCCTTTCTGACTTGATTTCATTGGTTCCCAAATGGGATACTATAAATGTCTTCAAGATTTGCCACAAATTTGGAGACCCCATACACAGTGCTGACTTTTTTTTGATAGTGAAATCTTTAAGAACTTGCAGCCGGGCGCGGGTGGCTCACGCCTGTAATCCTAGCTACTCAGGAGACTGAAATCTGAGGATCAAGGTTCAAAGCCAGCCTGGGCAGGAAAGTCCGTGAGACTCTTATCTTCAATAAACCACTAGAAAACTGGAAGTGGCGTTTTGGCTCAAGCAGTAGAGCGCTCACCTTGAGCTGAAGAGCTGAGGGATAGTGCCCAAGCCCAGAGTTCAAGCTCCACCACCGACAAAAAAAAACAACTTTCAAACCCAACGAAGTCACCTATCTACAGACTTTGATGGTAACTGAGCACAAATACGGAGACATCAATAATATATGTAATAATCACTGATAAGGAAATAGTTTAGTTCTTACTGTAAAACTTTATGATGCAAATTGGGAGTCCCTAGTATTAACTTGGCTCCAAATGCTTGACTCTTGCTCTCCCTCACTACTATTTTGGTACAATATAATTACCAGCCTAAGTGCAGTGAATCAACAGAACTTTTGGAGGCTGGAATTGATTACAGTGTAGTGATTGGTACTGTTCTACATAGCTTCTCATTTTTCACTTATTTCTCCTACTCTAGGCACTTGAAGAGGCCCAGAAAGCTATTCAGCAACTCTTTGGAAAAATCAAAGATATCAAAGACAAGGCAGAAAAATCAGAGCAAATGGTGAGTTTGTTTTCCTAACTTTTTTGTACTTCAATAGCAAGTGTTAGTTTCTCATCTCGTCATTGCAATTAATGGGCTTTTTCCTCCCACTTCTGGCCAGCTACAGTCATCCACTTTCTAGACAACCCTGGGAGCCCATTCCTGATCAAGTGGAGTTGCTGGTGAAGATTCATCATTCCTGTCCTATACTCGAAGTCCTGCTTTTAATGTTTATTTATTTTTATCTTTATTTTAGTTTTTTTGGCCAGTATGGTGCTTGAACTCAAGGCCTGGGCTTAGCTTTTTTGCTCAAGGATGGCACTCTATCACTTGAGCCACACCTTCATTTCTAGCTTTTTTGCTGGTTAGTTGGAGACAAAAGTTTCTCTGATTTGTCTGCCTGGGTTGGCTTCAAACTTCTATCCTCAGATCTCATCCTTTTGAGTAGCAAGGATTACAGACCTGAACCACTGGCACCTGACTTTGCATTGGTTATTTTTGAAGTATGGTCTATCTTTATGCCCAAGCCAATCTGGACAATGATCTTCCTGCTTTTGCTTCCTTGTTTCACTGGGAATGACATTCACACTGCACCCAGCCATTGTATTTCCCTTGTAGCTAGAATGATAGGCATGTGTTACCATGCCTATCTATTGATTGAAATGAATCTCCTAAATTTTTTTCCTAGGCTGATTTTGAACCATGATGTCCTAATCTCTGCCTCCCAGGAAGCTAGGATTACAGGCCTGAGCTACTGCATTAGTCTAGACTTTTCTAACCTTATCAAGGAGGAGATGTGCTGAACTTGGTTCTTATATCCTCTGTGCTCTAAGTTAACTTACATTACTATTGAGAGTGAATAAATGAAGTTTATTTCTTTCTTATAACTGGAGGTTTTGTGACCCTAGGTCAAATCTGAAAATATGCTAAAGTAAAACGAGTTTCTAGTGGGGGGCTGGTGGCTCATACCTGTAATCCTAGCCAATCAAAAGGCTGAGATCTGAGGATTATGGTTTAAGCCATTGTGAAGGAATGTCGGTGGGACTCCCAATTAACCTACCAGAAAGCCAGAAGTGGACCTATGTCTCAAAATGGTAGAGTACTAGCCTTGAGCAAAAGCACTCAAGGACAGCACCCAGGCCCTGAGTTTAAGCATCACGGAAAAAAAAAAAGTTTTCTTTTAATTAATTAATTAATTAATTAATTGTTTGTTTGTTTGTTTGTTTTGCCAGTCCTGGAGCTTGAACTCAGGGCCTGGGCACTGTCCCTGAGCTTCTTTTGCTCAAGGCTAGCACTCTGCCACTTGAGCCATAGTGCTACCTCTGGCTTTTGCTGTTTATGTGATACTAAGGAATCAAACCCAGGGCTTCATGCATGCTAGGCAAGCAATGTACCACTAAGCCATATTCCCAGCCATTTTTATTATCTTTAAGTTGTATAAAGGAAGTACCATTTAACAAAGCAGTTTATGAATACAATACATCATCCCCTTCAACATTCTCACCCCGCTTCAACCCACCCTGTTCCTTTTCTTAATTCCTTCCTTCCTTCCTTCCTTCTTTTCTTTCCTCCCTCCTCCCTCCATTGCTCTTTTTTTCCTTTCTTTCTGAGATAGGGTTTGACAGTTCTGTGTAGCATAGGCTGGCTTCAAATTCATTGTGTAGTCCTAGCTAACCTTGAACTTGCAATCCTCATGCCTAAACATTTCCAATTTGGGATTATAGGTGTGCACCTCTATGCTCAGTTCAAATTAAATTTGGAGGGTATGATCAGAAATTATTGTGATTGTTGTATTCTAAGAATGGTTTGGGTTTTTCGCGGACAACAGGGTAAACCGAGCGCGCGCGCACGTGTGTGTGTGTGTGTGTGTGTGTGTGTGTGTGTGTGTGTGTGTGTGTGTGTGTGTGTGTGTGTGTGTGTGTGTGTGTGTGTGTGTGTGTGTGTGTGTGTGTGTGTGTGTGTGTTGCTTCATGTGCATTTTTTTTTTTTCGCCAGTCCTGGGTCTTAGAATCAGGGCCTGGGCACTGTCCTTGAGCTTCTTTTGCTCAAGGCTAGCACTCTACCACTTGAGCCACAGCACCACTTCTGGCTTTTTCTGTTTATGCGGTACTGAGGAATTGAATCCAGGGCTTTATGCATGCTAGGCAAGCACTAAGCCACATTCACAGATCTCATTTGCATTCTTATAGAGCAACTCCTGGTTTTATCTTTGTTAACTGTCCTCCTTTATCTCCTGTTGTTTTTCAATATTTAGGTAAAGGAAATCACCCGTGATATTAAGCAATTGGACCATGCCAAACGCCATTTGACCACATCAATCACAACACTGAACCACCTACACATGCTGGCTGGTGGTGTCGACTCCCTTGAGTAAGTAATTCTTTGTTGGACCCACAGGAAATCTATCACATACATCATGAAAACAGCTTCATAGGTTGTTCACTTTCTAGCCCAGGAAAGCTGTCCTACCCTACTTTTGACAAATAAGCCACAAGTCTTCAGTCTTTTTTTTTCATTATGCCCTCTAGAATTCAAAACTTAACAAAAAAGTGAGGTGGTATTAATCTAAGAAGAACCCAGAAGACACAAGAAAGTGACCCCAAGAAAGATGTCATTTACATGTGATTGATCTAGACCATTAAGTCAGACAAGGTGACTCAGGCCCAAAATCCTTCCCCACAGCCTCTGTCCTGGGAAGTTTTCCTGCCTCTCTTAGGCTGAGTTACACTGTAACCAGAAATCACTTGAAAATAGATTTTTGATGTATCCCTCAACCCTCTGAAAAAAAAGACAAAACTCCAGTTTGGCTTATAGAGAGAATGATACCTAAACACAATAGAAATAGTATCAAAAGAAGCTGCTGATTATTAACTACTGAGTAGTAATCCAAAGCCTCCTTTACCAACATTCTAGTTCATCTCTGTGGTCTACCCCAGTCTTAGTGTGGTTCTGCATATGGACAGAGAAACAGCATCTTCAAAGAAATATAAATATGGCAGTGGAGGAGCAAGCTGAACCAAAGAGGAGGAGCAGCAGACTCTTTCCTAAGTTCTTCTATAGACAGTTGCCTGGGTAGCAGGGGGGTCATGGTCTATTCTGCAAGAAGTGATCAGTCAGGGGGCTGGGAAGGTGGCTCAGTGGTAGAGCTCTTGCCTTGCATGCATAAGGCCCTGGGTTCGATTACTCAGCACCACATAAGCAAAAAGAAAAAAGCTGGAAGTGGTGCTGTGGCTCAAGTGGTAGAGCGCAAGCCTTGAGCTAAAGAGCTGAGGAACAGCGCCCAGGCCCAAAGTTCAGGCCCCACCCCCACCCCCCCACTCCCCTGGAAAAAAAAAAGTGATCAGTCAGGACAGTAGGCCAGGGAGAGTGGAAGAGTATTCTGTGTTAGCAGATAATGGTAGCAACATAACACCACCTTGGCTTGAACTTGCGCCTCTCTCCAAATGCCTTTTAAGGGAAGTAATAAATTACACATTTAATGCAAAACCCAACCTTAATAAAATTTAGACCTAATAGTTTGTACTTCCTTGGCTGTATGTAACTGTTGACTTTATTCATATCATTTATTTAAACTTCACTAACCTAAGCAGTAGGGCAAGTAGACATCTATGATATAAAATTACTGTCATTGGCTCAAAACCTACACATTTAATACGTAGAATGCATACAAATGTCCCTTGTTGTATTCTAGAAAAATGCTGTTGTCCTCAGAGAGTAACATCATTATGCTGGTTGGTCTTTAAAAGTCCACTAGTCCTATACTACCCAATCCAAATCCAGGCTACCCAGATTCCCCTCTCCCACCCAATGAAAATCCATCACCCACACGTTCTTTTATAACCCCATATCACATAACTCATATTTTTATTGACAGTTTAATTCAACCCACTGTCGTTAGATACATACTGGATTCTCTCCATTAATGGGGTGTAGTTACCTTGGGACCTGGGCCCAGTCTTATTTACTTCTCCCCCAGTGAACACAGCACAATATGTATTCAGCACTTGGTAAGCGTTTATTAAATCAAATTGATGTCTTTTAGAGCCAGAATAGATTTTTCTACATCTGCATCTTGTATCCTTAGTGTTTTTCTAGTTTTCAACTTCATATTTCCTTACAGAGCCATGACCAGACGCAGACAGTATGGAGAAGTTGCTAATCTCCTTCAGGGTGTAATGAATGTTCTGGAACACTTCCATAAATATATGGGAATCCCACAGATCCGGCAACTTTCTGAAAGGTAAAACATCATTGGAGAAAATTGTCTTTCTTAAAGGAAAGATGGTTCTAGGCTGTGCTTTGTCACTTAGCTCAGTTTGTTCATTGTAGAGTTCTTTCTAGGAAGCAGCTCAGTGTTCTCTGATCTTACTTTACATTGGCTTCTTTACTGTGTCAGATAGTTGCAGTTGTATGTGTATTTGACTCTCAGTTTTCCACATGTGAAGGAAACTGTTTCAGTTAGTTCCTTGCAACAAACTACCACAACATGTGTTAGTCTAAAACAGTTACTTTGCTTATGGACGTGGGTCTGGCTTAGTGTGAACAGTTAGTCTACGCTCCATGCAGCATCAGTAAGGCAAATGAAGTGGGGCCTGTCGCACTCCCATGCCTGGCATCTTGTGCACACTATCATGTAGGGGCTCAGCTAGTCTATGAACTCAGATCCTATTTTCTTCCATGGGATTTTTGAACTTTCTCATGCCAGGATGGCTAGGTTCCAAGAATGAGCATCCCAAGAGACTGGCTTGCAAGTCACATAGCTTCATTTCTGCCATAGTCACAAGATAATCAAGATTCAGGAGGAAAGAATGTGTCTTCCCCTACCCTTCCTAATGAAAGGATGTAAAGTCAAATTGGTAAAAAGAGTATGTGGGAAGGGATATATGACTGTGCCCATTTTTAGAAGATGCTTTGTGCCTCTCAAACTTCAGAGATGACAAAATGATGACTTTCTCCCTAACGTTATTCTTTACACCATGGTTGAGTTTTTATCCTGGATTCAGATCCAATGGAAAGAAAAGCAGATCCCTAGAGAGAAGAAAGATGAGGATCCTAAAAGGGGATGTATTGGAAACACAGTGCCTATTTCTATTAGTAGTAGTAGTAGAAAGAGCACCAGAAGATGATACAATGATGGACAAATCATTACCTTTCTTTTTTTTTTTTTGGTTGGTCGTAGGGCCTGAACTCTGGGCCTGGACACTGTCCCTCAGCTCTTCAACTCAAGGCTAGTGCTCTACCACTTGAGCCACAGTGCCACTTACTGCTTTTTCTGCTTATGCATCCAAGGCAGGCACTACCACTGAGCTACCTTCCCAGTCCATCACTACCTTTCTTGAAGCATAGTACGTATGAAGAGGTGGCCCTTAACAGCACTTGTTTTTTAATCCTGTCTTCTTAGGAAGGCCTGACTGCTATAGGCTTCTAATCTAAAAAAAATTTTTTGTACTATTCAAGTAATACGTATAAATACTTCCTTTTATTTAAAAAAGTCCAATATGCAGATAAAACATTTCCTTAAATTCTATTATTCTTCCTAGATGTAGTAACTATCAGCAATGTAATGGATATCCCTCTAGATGTTATAGTCTGCACTTTTATAAATCTGTAGTTCTGTTATGCTATGTTCTTCTGATACTGCTTTTTGTTTTCAACCTCACAATGTATTTTAGGGCTTTTTTTCCACATCAGTATTTATAGACTTTGTGTTAGGTTTTTGTCACTGTGACAAATTTTTGAGAGAAACAACTTAAAGGAGAAAGGGTTTATTTTGGCTCATGGTTTCAGCTCATGATCCCTGGTCTCCATTCATTCTAGGCCCATGGTGAGGCAGAACATAATGGCAGGAACCACATAGTAGAGCATAGTTGCTCACCTCATGGCAACCAGGAAGCAGAAGAATGCCTATACTAGCTGGCTTTCTCCTCCTTCCTCCTTTAGTTATTCTGGGCCCCATTCACAATAAGTCTTCTCCCTAGTTAATGCTCTCAAATACCCAGATATGTGCCTTATCAATCTAATCAAGGTGATAAGCAAGGATCTACCTCATTCTATGCATAGACTATCATACTGCAAACATCACAGATTAGTCATTTTCATATACCAGGACATTTATTTCTAATTTTAAAAGTATACCTCTTTTTACACATATAGAAATATTTTCTCTAGGGTATATTCTCTATTAAAGAATTATGTGTATTGAAAATTTTGATAGTCAGGCACCGGTGGCTCACACCTATAATCCTAGCTACTCAGGAGGCTGAGATCTGAGGATCACAGTTCAAAGCCAACCCGGGCAGGAAACTCTGTGAGACTATTATCTCCAGTAAACCAAGCTTGAGCTGTGGCTCAAGCGGTAGAGCACTCACCTTGAGCTGAAGAGCACAGGGAAAATGCCCAGGCCCAGAGTTCAAACCCCACGACCGACAAAAAAAAAAAAAGAAAAGAAAATTTGAATATTAGAATTACCCTTTTGCCTTCAAAATAAAGATATATACTTATTGTACTATCTGTATAGCATGTAAGTGTCTATTTCCCCTTACTCTCAACAGATTTGATATTGTCAATTCTTTTCTTAAAATTTTCTGTTGTTTGTTTTATGCTAGTATTGGGGCTTGAATTTAGGACCATGAGCTCTCCTTGGTATTTTTTCACCCAAGGTTGGTTCTCTAGCACTTGATCCACAGCTCTGCTGCTGGCTTTTTGCTGGTTAATTGGAGATAAGTCTTTCAGTTTGTCTGCCTGGACAGGCAGGAATCCTCAGATCTCAGTCTTCTGAGTAGCTAGGATCACAGACTTGAGCCAACAGTTTTTTTTTATCAATTAGTTGGAAGGAAAGGAATATATAGTTCTTTTAATTTTTCATTTTCTTAGGAACTAATGAGATTTTCATTCTTTCCATTTGATGATTTTACATTTACATTTTCTGTGTGAAGTGTCTGTTTATATCCTGGCTTAGTAGTCTGTTGAGTTATTTATCCCTTTCTTACTGATAGGAAATCTCTATATATTCTGGATATGAATTCTTTTGTCAGATCTGAGTACATCTTTCTTGTACTGTATTATCTATTTAGAGACAGGTCTTGACTACCCTTTCAACTTATTTTATGATAAAGTTCTACTTTCTTTTTTTTTTTTAATCTTAAAAGTTGTGGTGAATCAGATTCCCCATAATAACCATTTTTGTTTGTTCATTTTTTGGCACTGGACCTTGCACACAAAAAATATATGCTTTAGCCAGGTGCAGGTGGCTCACCCCTATAATCCTAGCTACTCAGGAGGCTGAGACCTGAGGATCACGGTTCAAAGCCAGCCAGGGCAGGAACATCTATGAGACTTTTTTTGTGGGTTGTGGGGCTTGAATTCTGGGCCTGGGCGCTGTCCCTCAGCTCTTCAGCTCAAAGCTAGCACTCTACCACGTGAGCCACAGCACCACCTCAGGTTTTTCTGAGTGGTTTATTGGAGATAAGAGTCTCACGGCCTTTCCTGCTCAGGCTGGTTTTGAACCTCGATCCTCAGATCCCAGCCTTCTAAGTAGCTAGGATTACAGGCGTGAGCCACCAGCGCTCAGCTTAGGAGACTCTTATCTCTAATTAACTACCAGAAAATGGGAAGTGGCACTGTGGCTCACCTTGAGCTGAAAAGCTCAGGGACAGCACCCAGGCCCAGTGTTCAAGCCCACGACTGACAAAGAAAAAAGAAAACATATGCTTTGCCACTGAGCTATATCCTCAGCCACATTTTAACCACTTATAAGAGTGCTGTTCAGGAAATGGTGCTGTGACTCAAGTGGTAGGGTGCTGGCCTTGAGCTGAAGAGCTCAGGGACAGTATCCAGGCCCAGAGTTCAAGCCCCATGACCGACAAAAAAAAAAAAAAAAAGATTTGAAGAGTGTTGTTCAGTGGCAATTAAGTACATCATATTGTACAGCCATCACTACTATCTATTTCTGGAGCTTTTTCATCATTCCAAACAAACTAGGTACCAATTAAGCATTAACTCCTCATTTGTTTCTTTTTCTGTCTCTATGAATTTGTCTATTCTCATTACCTTATATAAATACAATCAAATAGTATTTCGTCCTTTTGTTTCTGGCTTATTTCACTTAAAATGCTGTTTTCAGATTCATTCATGTTTTACATGTGTCCAAATTCCATTCCTTTTAAGGCTGAGTTTTTCATTGTATGTATATTCCACAGGCTTTATCTGTTTGCCTGTTGATAGAGACTTGGTTGATGCCACCTTTATCTACTGTATTGCAGAACAGGCAAATCTGTGGCATTGTATTCATTGCTGTCTACTAAAAGAAAGAAACAGATGAGCTGATCTATTTTCATTTAATTTTCTTTTGCACTGAAAACATTTTGAGATTCAGAGCTGGAAGATGGCATTTATAGGATGTCTTTTTTATTGGTGTTGCTCTGTTCTTATTGTGTTTTTGATCTAAAGAGTTTTTTAAATTGTAAGAGAGTTCTCTTTTTTTTCCTTTGAATTGTCTTTGTAATATTTTTTCCCTAGTTTCTCCTTGTAGAATTCCTGTTACATGAATATTGGAACTTCTAAGTCTGCTGCCATCTTCTTATTTTTTTAAGGAAAAATATTTTCCGTCTCTTTATCCTTTTAGACTGAATTCTGAAAGAATTCCTCAACTCAGTTTTCCTGTTTTAATTTATTTGTCCCTTGTGCCCATTCTGCTATTTGGCCCATCTGTTCAACTTTTATTTAACAATCCAGTTTTTTAATTTCTAGGATTTTTAGCTGATTCTTCCAGGTCATAATAATACCCTCTGCATCTTTCAGAGAATGTAAATTGTTTGTGTTTATTTGCCTGTTTGTCTATCTTTTGATGTATGGTCTTTAGTTTGTTGCACATTGTGTCTCTCTTGGAAATAGCATTCTTTACATGCTTTGTGATTCTCAATTAACAACTTATTTTTTATCTTTAACCTTATCTGTTACTCTCATCAGAAGTACACTTTACTGCCATCTGCTAATGGGGAAAAAGTGGGATATAGAGCTTAGTTAAGTATGCCGCACAGATATTTTTTTTTCTCTTGAGACAAGGTTCTGTTTTGTAGCCCAACCTGCCCTTGATTTGCAGTCCTCCTGCCTCAACCTCATAAATTCTGGGATTAGAGTTGTTTGTCACACACTTCTTCTGAAGAAAGGTAGGCTACCAGGTAGGTGTGCCAGAGACTGATCTTCTGGACTTGGGAGTCTTGAATGTTGTTGGCACCTCTATCTAATGCTGAGGTTCTCAGAACAAAGAGCCCATACTCACTGAGTGAGTGAGCATGCAAGGTAAAGATGCAGATGTTGATAGTGGCTTAGGTACCCTTGTGGCAGGGGTGAGCCCCAGGACCCTTCCTGCTCCTGGTATTCATCACTCCATACCTTTCCTTTTTGAGAAGCTTTCTTAAGCATTGATTTCCTTCTTTAAGGAGTCCTCAGAGTGTCTAGTCTACTACCTTTTTTCTTACCTGGTTTTGGACTTTAACTCAGGTGGTTTTTTGGTATGTGTTTTTTGTTTTGTTTGTTTTTAATAACTTCTTGAGCTCTGAAGCCAGAAGAGAAGGTTGCAACATGAGCTCAATCTGCCAAGGACCTATAAGGAATGTCTTGGCAAAGTGTTAGGAAATCACCACCCTTTCCCTCATCCTTCCTAACCCCTTCACACTTAGAGCTGGCTAGTTGCCATATCAGAATGGGAAGAAAGCAGCCAAGAAAGCCCACGCATAGCACTTTATGAGCTATAAGAAAGACACTTGGATGGAGAAGGCAGGCCTGCTCTCCATGAGTGGGGAAGAATGAGGAAGGCAGAGATGGCCTGTTTTCCCCATTCATTGAGTCTTCCCTTCATCTATCTAACAGGCATTTACTATGTACTTTCTATATCCTAGGCTCTGTGCTGGGGAACTGAAGGCATAAAGGTAAATAAGAGTAAAGAGTTTCACAATTTTTGGATAGAGAAGAAAGAATAGAATGTTCTAACAGGAACTTATTAAGTTGAAAGGATAGTCAAAGACTTGCCTCTAAAATAGGCAATACAGTCATAGAAAAGATCTACTCAGCTCTCACAAGAGGACTGATAAAATATATATATGTTTTTGTTTTTTTTTTTTGTCACTTGTGGGGCTTGAACTCTGGGGCTGGGCGCTGTCCCTGAGCTCTTCAGTTCAAGGCTAGCATTCTACCACTTGGGCCACAGTGCCACTTCCAGTTTTCTGAGTGGTTTATTGGAGATAAGAGTCTCATGGGCTTTCCTGCCTGAGCTGGTGTTGAACCGTGATCCTCAGATCTCAGCCTCCTGATAGCTAGGATTACAGGCACGAGCCACCATCTCACAGCTTTTTTTTTTTTTTTTTTTTTGTCGTGGGGCTTGAACTCTGGGCCTGGGCACTGTCCCTCAGTTCTTCAGCTCAAGGTGAGTGCTCTACCACTTGAGCCACAGTGCCACTTCTGGTTTTCTGGTGGTTTATTGTAGTTCAGAGTCTTATGGACTTTTCTGCCAGGCTGGCTTTGAGCCATGATCCTCAGATCTCAGCCTCCTGAGTAGCTAGAATTACAGGCGTGAGCCACCAGCACCTGGTAACAGGATTGATATTCAGAATATATAGAGATTTCCTACAAATCAGTAAGAAAAGAATAAATAACTCAACAGACCAATAGGTCAGGCACATAAATAGGTACTTCATAGGAAACACAAATGGCTAATCATCAAACAGAATGCAAATCCTACTAGTTCCCAAGAAAATGAAAATTTTAAAGAACTATATACATCCCTTTCCTTCCACCTGATTGATAAAAATGAAAACTGACGGTATCAAGTCTGTGAAGCGTATGAACAACTAAGAACTCATGTATGATATAGATGGTGTGACTGATAGATAATAGCCATTTTGAAGGCAAATGGAGATAGAACCCAAGTCCTCTGTGAATACTAAGCTCTCATTGTCTTTCCCTGAGCTACATCCTTAGTCCCATTAGACACTTGTCTTTTCAAATGTTTTTGATCCACAGTTGATGTGGTTAATAGAGACCCATAGGTGTAATTTCTTTAACCCATTCGTCTATCAGTGGGCGCTTAGGTTGTGTCTGCATCTTGGCTATTGTGAACAGTATTGTTGTGAACCTGGGAGGGCAGATATCTGTGATTCTGGGTGTTGCTTTCATTTCCTTTAGGTATAGACCTGAAGAAGGGATTGGTGGGTCCTATAGTTCTTTTGTTTTTAATTTACTATTTTCCCATAATGGCCGCATCAATTTACATTCCTATCAGTGGTATACAAGTGTTCTAATCCCTATACTCTATCAACACTTACCTTTTGTCTTTTTATTTATTTTTTTAATTTTTTTGAGGGAAAGCTGGGCGCTGTCCCTCAGCTCTTCAGCTCAAGGTTAGCGCTCTACCACTTGATTTACAGCGCCACTTCTGGCTTATTTCTTTTTGCTTATGTGGTGCTGAGGACTCGAACCCAGGGCCTCAGGCATGCAAGGCAAGCGCTCTACCACTGAGCCACCTTCCCAGCCCCACCTTTTATCTTTTTAATAGTTATACTAATGAGTATCAAGTAATATCTGATTGGAGCTTTTATTTACATTTCCCTGATGATTAAGTGATATTGAACTTTTTTTTTTCACATATTCTTTCAGTCTTTTTTAGCCCTGTTTGGGGAAAATGTCTATTCATGTCTTTTGCCCACTTAATTTTTTTTTTTTTTTGTGCTGTTGAGTTATGTGAGTTCCTTTTATGGTGGGTTGGACATTCACACTTTTTCAGATATGGTTCCCAAATATTTTGCCCCCTTTCATTTGGGGGATTATTTTCTTTGCTATGCAGAAACCTTTTCATGTGATGTGGTTGCACTGGTTTATTTTACTTTTGCTCCCTGTGCTTCTTGTGTGCTCTTTACCTTTTTTTAAATAACATTTTCCAAAGATAGACTTTTATAAATTTGAAGAAACTCTATGATCAGAGTTAGAATGACAGTCCATTTAAAATAAGAGAACACAGTATCCTTTCAATATCGAGTCCTCCAAACATATATTACATGTGGAGTACAAACATACATTAACATGTAGTGCTGCAAATGCATGAGGATTTACTTTTTTAGTTCACACCCTCTTTGCAATATATTTTTTTAAGTTTTACTCAGAATCTGCTCCTTAAGTAGTACTCAAAAAGAATGTACCTGGCACTGGTGGCTCACACCTGTAATCCTAACTACTCAGGAGGCTGAGATCTGAGGATTGAAGTTTAAAGCCAGCCCGGGTAGGAAAGTCTGTGAGACTCATATCTCCAATAAACCACCAGAAAACCAGAAGTGGTGCTGTGGCTCAAGTGGTAGAGTGCTAACTTTGAGCTGAAGAGCTGAGGGACAGCACCGAGGTTCAGTGTTCAAGCCCCATGACCGACCCAAAAAAAGAATGCAAGATGAGAAAGCTTATTTTCAGTGTTTGACTACAATAGTTTTTAGAGGTGCTAAAAGTTTGAGAAATGTCCAGACTTCTTATTTTTAGCATCATTTCTGGTGAATTTTCCTCCCTATGTTTACATAGCAATGGTAGAACCATCTGGAAGTGATAGGGAGAGTTGTTTGCATGGAGGGAGGAGAAAGGCAGGAGAGTTACGCCCTATGCATTGCTGCAGTTTAACCTAATATCTTGCTGTCTATAAATCGTAGAAGTCACAAGGAAAGTTGCATTTTAAAGTCTTTGCCTGCACATTTGAAATATGAAGTTCATGGGTCTTGATTTGCTATTTCTTCCAACTACCTCTGGCAATGCTTAAATGTTTAATGTAGCATTGAAGGAAAGATTTTTTTTCTTTAGTATCTTTATATTTCAAATCCTCCTGGCTTAAGCATGTTCATGAAAGCAAATGTTTCTAGTCAGTTAGTATTTCCTGAGAAAGAATGGAATATTTTGCAGTGATTTATTTTGAAAACCTTGAACTAAAATGTATTTTTCAGAACTATGTCTAACGTCTCAAAAGGGAGAGAAGCTTGGCAGGTTGAGGTGGGTGGGTAGGAGAAGTGGGGGAAGGGAGGAATGGTGGTCATATGGGGTAGTGAAAAAAAAGCTGAACTAGAGAATGGACAGGCCTATCTGGCTGCTTGACAAGTTCTTTCTTGGCCTCTTTTTCAGTTTAAACTGTGAGAACTCTCCTATCTTTGGTGATCTCAAAAGCATTCTTTGGAATCCTCCAAATTAAAAGCATCCCTCAGAATGCTCCAAGTTTTTAGGCTGAGGTTCTTTATAATGTCTGTTGGAAATTCCACACCTGGCTGGCTACATAGTCATTCTGTTCAGCATGGACTGTGTATTTGGAAGGAAACTGTTGAGGGTATTTCCTTTGGGATTGTCACTCACAAGACCAAGTGTCAGGGTTACTTACTTATAAATGCCAAGATATTTTCCACAATTTAGTGTCCCTCTGCCACTATTCCTTATGAAAAACCAATAACAAATTGAGGGAAAGGCATCTTTAGACAAACCCTGATGTCATATAAGACTGAGGATACCAGAGACCACTTTTCTTTTCTGGGCAGGGAAATGAATCTACTTCTACTAGGACTAACCAACTTTGGGTAACTATCATACAACAGAACAGACGGACCTTCTTTGGATGCTAGGAAATTTTTTTTTCATGATCTGAACTTAGGATATTGCACTTGCTAGGCAGACTCTACCACTTGAGCCATACCCTGAAGGAAAAATACTTAAATCTCTTCCGTTCTCTTTTAATTGTGGAATAACTAGGAAATCGTGGTAGTTTAACTCATGTATTTGCTCTGCTGAAAGTCTTCTTTGATCTATCATCTCTTTGCAGTAGGGCTTTTTCTTTGTTAGAAGTTCTAAACCAGGGAAGAATAAGAACTGATAAATATTCTTTTAAGTCTCTTGACCTATTTCTAGCATCCTGTTTAGGCTATTGATTGTTGTGTTAGTTTTTATCACTGTGATAAAATATCTGAGGGAAAAACAAAACTACTTAAAAGGAAGAGGGGCTGGGAATGTGGCTTAGTGGTAGAGTGCTTGCCTAGCATGCGCGAAGCTCTAGGTTCAATTCCTTAGTACCACATAAACAGAAAAAGCTGGAAACAGCGCTGTGGCTCAAGTGGTAGAGTGCTGGCCTTGAGCAAAAGAAGCTCAGGGAGAGTGCCTAGGCCCTGAGTTCAAGCCCAGGACTGGCCAAAAAAAAAAGGGGGGGAAGAATTAGCTGGGTGCTAATGCCTTACACCTGTAATCCTAGCTACTCTCTGTGTTCTGAGGATCACAGTTGGAAGCCAGCCCAGGCCTGAAAGTGCAGGAGACTCTTATCTCCAATTAATCCGGAAGTATTGCTATAGCTCAAGTTGTGGAGCGCTAAACTTGAGCAAAAGGAGCTTAGGGACTGTGCTCAGGCTAGAGTTCAAGGCCCAGGACCAGCAAGAAAAAAAAAAAGGATGAAGATTTACTTTGGCTTAAAGTTTCAGAGGTTTCAGGCAATGGCCACTGAGCTGTCACTTCTGGCTGGGCCCATGTATTGTCAAACGGACATCACTTCAGGGAGCATAGGTAGGCACTAAAAAATGACAGGAGGTGGGGAGTAGAGGAGGGTTGAAGGGTCTAGGACAAAATATACCCTTCCAGGGAATGCCTTCTCCTGTGGTCAGCTTCTTTCCATTAGGCCAGCAGATTATGAATCCATCCACAAATTAATTCGTTGAGAAACTAAGTGCCCTCAAGATCCAATCACCTCTCAAGAGTACCACCAGCTGGGGACCAAGCTTTTAACACATGAGCCTTTTAGGGAGATACTTTATATCTAAGCCAATAGTTGTAAAACCTATAGTTGATATGCCATCCTGAAAATTCCTGTGGTTTGTGTTGATAGATACTAGCAGTAATATGTACAAGGGAGTGGTTGTTCTTTTTTGGGGGGCGGGGGGAGGGGTCTGGACGTGGGGCCTGAACTCTGGGCCTGGGCGATGTCCCTCAGCTCTTCAGCTCAAGGCTAGCACTCTACCACTTGAGCCACAGGGCCACTTACGCCTTTTTTATTTTTGCTTATGTGGTGCTAAGGAATCGAACCCAGGGCCTCATACATGCAAGGCAAGAGCTCTACCACTGAGCCACCTTCCCAGCCCGTGGTTGTTCTTTCTCATGGGTCTCCATGAGAAACAGTATACTACTGGAAGCCTTTATAGGCACAACTTATTCTTCCGTCCCAGCAATTATACATCCTACTTGGGCTACCTGTAAAGATGAATGCTGTTGCCAGCTAACAGAAGAACTTGAGTGTTGGGGAATAATCACTGCCAGAAAGGACACTGAAAGACATCTAGAAGAGGCCTCTGTCCTCACCCTTGTGTGTTTCACAACAGTTCTTAGTTGTGGCCCATAAAAATGAAGTGACATTACATGCGGTTCACTGACGATATAGCTACATCTAGCCTGTCGCAATAAGGATTCTGAACATAAGCTGAAGACCTTATAAATCGGAGCCTGGTAATTCCCTGTCTTTTGTACAAAGACAGCACAAAGTCTTATTGTGGGTTCTGGTTGTTCTCTCAGTGCTCAGTGTCAGACTTGGGCAATATCATAGAGATTGGGAGTGGTGGAAGAGGCATGGGGGTGACAGAGACAGAGCTAGGCTCACTGGAGTCATTGCGGTGGTCAGCAGCCCTGAGTTCATGACTGACTACCTCTAACCAGGGCTGACACCTTTTCTGCAGGAATAGTTCCCCTGGCTGAGAAAGAGCTGATACTCTATTTCCAAGAACAGGGTAGGATCTGAGGGCCTGAGCCTGTGGAAGCAACATGGTATTATCATGGGACATAGCTGCTGGCTCATTCTTTGGGAGTTGCAAGATGCCTGAGGTAAAGTTTTATGGAAGCACATTCTTTTCTCCATCAGAATTCATACTGGTGGGGCACTGGTGGTTCATGCCTGTAATCTAGCTACTCAGGAGGCTGAGATACGAGGATCATGGTTCAGAGCCATCCAAGGAAAGAAAGTCAGCAAGATTCTTTTTTTTTTGTCGGTCATGGGGCTTGAACTCTGGGCCTGGGCGCTGTCCCTCAGCTCTTCAGCTCAAGGCGAGCGCTCTACCACTTGAGCTACAGCGCCACTTCCGGTTTTCTGGTGGTTTATTGGAGATAGGAGTCTCAAGGTCTCTCCTGCCCGGGCTGGCTTTGAACCGCGATCCTCAGATCTCAGCCTCCAGAGTAGCTAGGATTACAGGCGTGAGCTACCAGCGCCTGGCAAGCAAGACTCTTATCTCCAGTTAACCACCAGACAATCAGAAGTAGAGCTGTGGCTTGAGGCGGTAGAGCACTAGCCTCAAGAATAGCTTAGGAACAGTGCTTAGACCATGAGTTCAAGTCCCATGACCAAAAAACAAACAAACAAAAGAATTCATAGTGAAGGGGAGTTTCCCATTCATTGTCTGTTGAATGTATTGGGGTGGGCAGCCCTGATTCTGATGGGGTAGGGACTATTCTAGCACAGCTTTATCTTGAAAACTGGCTTAAGGGGCTGTAAACACAACTATATAAAGTACTTGAAAAAGTTTTGCAGGTAGTGGGAAAACCCTGGAAAGTATTTGGAATAAAGCATAATTATAACTATGCCCCAGGATAAAACATATTGTTCTAGGTCATGCCTATCCTCTCACTAACAAAATCCTATCAGGTTGCCAGGTATTCTGTAGTAGCCAAAGAAATTGTGGTTTTGAGTTGTTCGCTATTTCTAGAAACTTCATAAAGTTAATCCAGAAATAGCAGGGTGGAGACCAAGCTAGGAAGCATGCTATTTTATGGTGCTTTTAGCAAAGGTAAGTATTTGCCTCAGGATCAGAAAATTACCAGCTGCCTCAGAGCTGGGTGGGCAGCTGGAGGAGAACTTGAAGGACAGAACTGATGAGTTGCAGACTTGTTATGTACTTCTTTTTTTTTTTTTTTGGGTCCTGTCATGGGGCCTGAACTCTGGGCCTGGGCACTGTCCCTCAGCTCTTCAGCTCAAGACTAGCGCTCTACCACTTGAGCCACAGCGCCACTTCCGGGTTTTTTCTTTTTGCTTATGTGGTGCTGAGGAATCGAACCCAGGGCCTCGAGCATGCAAGGCAAGCGCTCTACCACTGAGCCACCTTCCCAGCCCGTGTTATGTACTTCTAGCTGCTGCTTCTCTCTCATTCAAGCCAACAAATATTTCTGAGTCCCTGTGTAAACTTCCATTAAATATTATCCTCTCTTTGCTAACTGGTTGTTCTTGCAATTCAGTCTTCCTGTTCACAATCTCTTGAACTTAAATCTTCATTCAGTGGCCTTTCTTCTTGATGAACAGTTCATTCCTTTGGTCATTGGGTGCTTTAAAAAAAAATTTAGAAGCCGGGCATCGGTGGCTCACACCTGTAATCTTAGCTACTCAGGCTGAGATCTGAGGATCATGGTTCAAAGCCAGCCCAGACAGGAAAATCTGTGAGACTCTTTTTTTTGTTTTGTTTTATTTTGGGTCCGGTCGTGGGCCTGAACTCTGAGCCTGGACGCTGCCCCTCAGCTCTTCAGCTCAAGGCTAGCACTCTACCACTTGAGCCACAGTGCCACTTCTGGCTCTTTTTTTTTTTTTTTTTTGCTTATGGGTGCTGAGGAAGTGAACCCAGGGCCTCAAGCATGCAAGGCAAGCGCTTTACCACTGAGCCACCTTCCCAGCCCTGTGAGACTCTTATCTCCAATAAAAACCACTAGAAAATTGGAAGTGGTGTAGTGGCTCAAGTGGTAGAGTGCTAGCCTTGAGCTAAAGAGCTGAGGGACAGTCCCCAAGCCCAGAGTTCAAGTCCCATGACGGACAAAAAAAAAAAAAAAATAGCATTCTTTTTGTTCATTTGCTTAAAGGCTAATTTATGGTCCTGTGTTTGGTTTCTAGGTTAAAACACACACACAAAAAAACAATTCCACCATGAAGCAATCTGTAACCCTCTTCCTATTCTGTATCCTGTGGAGTAGGAAAGCAGTTTTATACCTGTAATCCAGAACGGATTGATGTTTGATCTGGTGCTGTTGTACAACATTTTCCTGAAGCTCAGTGAAACTTAACTATGCTCAATAAAAAAAAAACAACACATTTTTTTTTGCCAGTCCTGGGCCTTGAACTCAGGGCCTGGGCACTGTCCCTGAGCTGCTTTTGCTCATGCCTAGCACTCTACCACTTGAGCCACAGCACCATTTCCAGCTTTTTCTGTTTATGTGGTACTGAGGAATCAAACCCAGGGCTTCATGCATGTTAGACAAGCATTCTACCACTAAGCCACATTCCCAGTTTCTCAATGAATTTTTTTTGGGGGGGATCAGTTCTGGGTCTTGAACTCTGGGCCTGGGCGCTGTCCTTCAGCTCTTTAGTTCAAGGCTAGTGCTCTACCACTTGAGCCACAGCACCACTTCCCCTCAATGAAATTTTGTAGAGATTAATTTATATATTTATATAAATATAACACACACACATATATATATGTATATATAGCTCACAGCAGGTGAGGAGTAGTCTAGAAGAACTATGAGGATTAGAAAAGCCAGGTACCTGAGATCTGAGGATTGCTATTTGAAGCCAGATTGGGCAGGAAAGTCCATGAAACTCTTGCCTCTAATTTACCACCAAAAAACTGGAAGGGAAGCTGTGGCTCAAGTGGTAGAGTGCTAGCCTGAGCAAAAAAACCCAGGGATAGCACCCAGACCCTGAGTTCAAGCCCCAGGACTGGCACAAAAAGAAAAATAAAACAACTACCACCACCACCAACAGAAAATTTATGCTGAGAATAAATCAGAGTCCAGGATCCTAGTCCTAAATCTGCTACTATCTAGTGTGTGACTTTCTTTATCTAGCTGTACAGCCGTAGGTGATGGCCTGGATGATCTCTAAAGACTTAAGCATTTCCGACCCCTTTATATGTACGTATTTGAAAATTATTCTGAGCATTAATATGTTCCCTTTTCCACACAGAGTGAAGGCTGCTCAGACAGAGTTAGGACAGCAAATCTTGGCAGATTTTGAAGAAGCTTTTCCTTCCCAGGGCACCAAGGTATTGTTTTGCATTTTCCCTGCAGGCTTTAGATATTATCCCCATCTTCTCCATGGTTCATGGTCACTATAGTAGTCCTTTAAGCATATTCCAAAAGTTTGCTGGCAGTGGCAAATCTGTTTCCTGACAGTTGAAGGTAATGAGACCACCCTTTATTTTAAATATCCCAAAGCAATGTCATCTCAGCATCAAAAAATAAGGAATTGTTTTGGTTTAATTTATATATGTCAAACCTTATATTCTGTCTGTCCTGTAAAGTCGTCTTTTTATTTTAACACGGCTATATTTAAATTTTTCAAAAGTCTTCAAGCCACAATGTTTTTTAGGATTGTTATATAACTTACTGGTTTCAGTTTGGTGAAAACTACTGGGAAGAGTATCGAGGGCTTATGTAACTCTCAGATCCACAGGAGAAATTCATTTTTAGTGATCAAAATCCTGTTCTTCAGAATTAATGCCTACTTTGATCATTTGTGGTATGGCTATTTGTGTTTGTTCGCAAAGCCTCAAAGCTTTCATTTGTGAGCTGTTGTTTCTACTTGTCACATCTCTACTCTCTCTCTCTTGGCTGTCACTGTGCTGGACAGCTGCTATTAACTCCATCTTTCACATCCTTGTAGCAGATGTCATTCTAATCCTTCTCATGTGTCAGTGTGAGCAGAAAGCTCAGAAGAGTTTCTTCTCTATTCATCAAGCTATTTCAATAGAGAGAACCCTTGAAGGTAGAGATGAATTGAAGCATCCAGGTCAGCAGCATTCCTCACTCTGTTTTGTGGGTGGAGATGAGGATATATTCACTTAGGAGCCAAGGCTCATTTCCTGGATCTGCTCTATAATTCAATAACTGGAAATATTTTCAACTAAAAGAAACGTAGGAAGTTGGCGTTGGTGGTTGCTCTAGGTTCAGGAGATTACTTTCTTTCTTTCTTTTTTTAAATTTTACCAGTCCTATGGCTTGAACTCAGAGCCTGGACACTGTCCTTGAGTTGCTTCTTCTTCTTCTTCTTCTTTTTTCACTTATGACTAGCGCTTTACAACTTGAGCCATAGCTCTGCTTCTGGCTTTTTGGTAGTTAATTGGAGATAAGAGTCCTAGCACCCAGCTGGGAGATTATGTTCTATAGGAAACTTGCTCCTGATTTTAATGTCTTCTTATTTTGTGGCTGATCGCTAATAAGCAGGAATTTATTTGTGAAGTACTTTTTTTTAAGAATCTCATCTTCCTGAGTCCCTGGTGTACCTCAGGGAGGGAGTATCTGTTGGAAAACCATTATTTTTTTTGGCCACAGAGAAAACCAAGGTCAGAAAAATAAGGAAGTATTTATTGTAAGTCTGATTGTGACCATTAGGCTCTTCTTAGACCAATCTGCTTTCCTATGCTCTACTATCCCAGACCACTTCAGAAAGTTTCAGAAGATGTGAATGAAGACCATCTTCATTATTTAACCATGGCCTACTTTATAAGTTTTCTCCCAGATTCCACCAAGTCAGGTGAAGTTAAATGCTGTTCTTTAATGCTCTACCTCCCTTTTTTTTTTTAAAGTTATTTTATTGTAAAGGGGTTACAGTTACATAAGTAAGATAATGAGTACATTTCTTTTTGAATAGTGTTACCCCCTCCCTCATTTTCCTCTGTTTTCCCTCTCCCCTCTTGACTCCCCCGCCCACTTCCCCTTTCTCTGGCTCAGTGACTGACTTTGTTGTTATTGTTGTTAACTTTTCTTAAAGGTTTTGTGTTTCTGTTTCTGTTTGCAAATGGAATCAAGATGCTCAAAATATATTTCCATCTTTTTCATAAATGAATTTTTTTTTTTGGTCGGTCATGGGGCTTGAACTCTGGGCCTGGGCACTGTCCCTCAGCTCTTCAGCTCTAGGCCAGTGCTCTACCACTTGAGCCACAGAGCCACTTCCCATTTTCTGGTGGCTAATTGGAGATGAGAATCTCAACAGACTTTCCTGCCCAGGCTGGCTTTGAACTGCAATCCTCAGATCTCAGCCTCCTGAGTAGCTAGGATTACAGGCATGAGCCATTGGTACCTGGCTTCGTAAATGAAATTTTTTAAATTTGTAGGATTTGGCTTCCATGGCTTCTCTATCAGATCAAACAAATGTATCCAGATTCCAGAGCTGAGCAGCCAGTGTGGTAGCCTAAGGTCTATTCAGTCTGGAGCAGGTTGCATGTTAACAGTTAAGGTCTCCAGCAGCTGACCAGACACTTGTGAAACACTTGGGCTTTAATTTAGGTAGGTAACATTAACATTAGCCAGAATTGGCCAAAATTAATAATAATATTGAAGATTCAGAAGAACCTTATCCTAATTCAATCCCATTATTTTTCAGATGATATTGAGCAACTTCTCAAAGCTAGGAGACTATTTAGCTCAGTCATGAATAAATTCCAGATGTTCTTTGTATCAGCAAGACCTCATTCACCACATTTGTTCATTTGTTCACTTACCATACAGAAAGGCTCAGTGAGATGGAATTATCTTTGGTTGTAACAGAGACTTCCATCATGATGCATCCTTGCAGCCCCAGTTCTCTACCACTGATCTTTTCAGTATTACAACTTTGGTCAGCTGGGTTGTTGACTATCAGTGAAACAGGCCGATGTTTGAGCATCTGGTTTTTGCTTTGTTTATTTTGTTCTTTTGTGTGTGGGCTTGAACTCAAATCTTGGGCGCTGTCCCTGCGCTTCTTTGCCTAAGGCTAGTACTCTACTGCTTGAGCCATAGTTCCACTTATGGCTGTTTTGGTAGTTTAATTGGTAATCATAGACTTTCCTGCCTGGGCTGGCTTCCAACTGTGATTCTCAGATCCTCAACCTCCTGATTAGCTTGGATTACAGGTAGAATGAGTCGCTAGTCTCCAGCCTGGTTTTGTTTTAAAGCTAACCACCTTGTTTGAGCTTTTAAGAACAAGAAAGGTAAAGTTTGTTAGGGAAAAGTGGTACAACAGAGTTTCTAACACTGCTTCTAGCGCTCTGCTTTTTTAAGCCTCTCTCATTTTTGCTATTCAGATGGCAAGATTTTCTGTGATCCTAGTTGGTCCTGTTTTCTACAATGTCTCACTGCTAATCACAGAGTAATTTTATGTTGGCTACTGTGAGACTATTTTAATATTCTTTCACTAAGGAGCAAGTAACTAAAATATCCATATACAGTAGAAAGAATGAGTGTCCAGGGAGAGGGAGTAATAACAATAAGAGAAAAATAAGAAGCAGCAGCTGTCAGAAACTGTGATATTTAAAGGTCATTTCTGATGTTTGAACTGGTGTGTGTTGTTTATTTTACTAGAGGCCAGGTGGACCCAGCAATGTCCTGCGAGATGCGTGTTTGGTTGCTAATATTTTGGACCCCAGAATCAAACAAGAAATCATCAAAAAGTTTATTAAACAGCATCTGTCAGAGTATCTGGTACTTTTTCAAGAAAACCAAGATGTAAGTACCGACAAGATGAGGTCTGATGTATCACTTGAATTTTATTGAGAAACAAATGCTTTCAAACCTACTGGTCTATGCTTTGTTACTACAACTGTGTGATAATGCTAATTGTTAAACAATGAATTGTAGGGGCTATAGTTACAGGTCAGTGCTTCTGAACCATGTTGAGATCACTGTCCTTTTGGAAAAAAATCTCCTGCCCAGCAAAGTGCACCTATACATAAACCTTTCCTGGAAATTTATAGACCAATGTTAGATACTAGGTTAAAAACCTCTGGTTCAAGTAAATAAGGGTAGCTTTTTCTTGGTTCTATGTTTTTTGCTTGTTTGACTAAACCGTCATCGCTATTTCTAAATACTGGGGTGGTTTTCATTCCCTACCTTCCTGAGGTCGCCTGGCTAGACAAAATTGATAGACGATATGCCTGGGTGAAACGCCAGCTTGTGGATTATGAAGAGAAATATGGCCGGATGTTTCCACGGGAGTGGTACATGACTGAGAGAATTGCCGTAGAATTTTGCCATGTGACAAGGTAAATTGCAACTCACTGTTGGTTCTGGTGCTGATTAAGGTTTCAGAATCAGTCTTCTGGTTCTACCATTTCCTGTAGATTGGACACCACTACCAGATTGCATGAAATTCTACCTCTTTACCTCATACCAACTGTACACCCAACTTTGGTTCCCTGCTTGGCTCCAGACTTCCTTATGGCTTACTTTAACAACCAACCAGTAATGATGTATCTTTCCTATATTCCCCTGCATCTGTATTGAATATGTCACTGTGAATGTGTGTGTGTGTGTGTGTGTGTGTGTGTAACCCACCTTTATTTTGTAGAGACAGGGATGGTTTCTACTCAGACACTCAGGAAATATTGGTTGGGTAAATTTCCTTAATATGAGAATATTAAGTTATTACAGATTACAAATGTTGGTATCTCAAAGAGGATATTTTTTGGAGAGGAACACAAAGGGGTGATTGCCTACATGCATCTGATTATATAAAATAATGTTTATTGAAATGAACTCCAGGAAATGGAAATGAGGTCTTTTTCTTTGTTGCTGTTTTTATTTTCTTTCTTTCGGGGGAAGGGCAAGAGGGGTTACAGGAACAGAGAGACAAAGGGTGAATGAATGCAGCAGTGATACTCACTAGACACTATGTTGAAAATGAACCATATAACTTGTAGGAGGGAAAAACTGGGAGAGAGCAAGAGAAGGAGTGATATTGTCCAAAAAGAAATGTACTCTTTTTTTTGTTGTTGTTGTTCAAAGTCAGCCCAGGCAGGAACATCTATGAGACTCTATTTTTTTGTGGGTTGTGGGGGTTGAACTCTGGGCTTGGGCGTTGTCCCTGTGCTCTTCAGCTCAAGGCAATTACTCTACCACTTGAGCCATAGCGCCACTTCTGGTTTTCTAGTGGTTTATTGGATTCTCACAGACTTTCCTGCCCAGGCTGGCTTTGAACCGTGATCCTCAGATCTCAGCCTCCTGAGTAGCTAGGATTACAGGTGTGAGCCACTGGTGCCTGGCTAAGAAGAAATGTACTCTTTATCTTACTTATGTACTGTAACTGTGCTGTATGTCATTTTTATAATAATGATTTTTTTTATTTATTTATATTTTTTGCCAGTCGTGGGCTTGAACTCTGGACCTGGGCACTGCCCCTGAGCTCTTCAGCTCAAGGCGAGCACTCTACCACTTGAGCCACAGTGCCACTTCTGGCTTTTTCTGTTTATGTGGTGCTGAGGAATTGAACCCAGGGCCTCATGCATGCAAGGAAAGCACTCTACCACTGAGCCACCTTCCCAGCCCTAATAATGATTTTTAGAAATCATTTTAAAATGTTGGTATCTGAATTCAGATATTTATTTATTTATTTAACTTATTATTGGTACTGGACTTCGAACTAAGGGCCTTCTATTTGCTAGGCAGGCAGCTTTCACTTGAGCCATGGCTCAGTCCTTCCTTGCTTTAGTTATTTGAATAGGGCCTCATGTTTTTGCCTGGGGTCCTCCTATCTATGGCTTCTGGAGTAGCTGGGACCACAGATATGTGCTACCACATTTGTTTTTATTTTTTTGCTGATAGCAGGGCTTGAATTTAGGGGCCTTGCAATCTCTTGACTTGTTTACTCATGCCTGGCTCTCTACCACCACTCATACCACCAACCCAGCTTTTGCTGGTTACTTTGGAAAAAGTTTCATGGACTTTTCTTCTGGCTGGCTAGCTTTAAATTGCAATCCCCCAGGTTTCAGCCTCCTTAGTACCTAGAATTTCAGGCATGAGCCACTAGTGCCCAGCATATATCAGTATATTTGTTAGGATGAAGTCTTGCTAACTTTTTGCCCAAGCTGACCTTGAACTGTGCAATTCCTGATCTCCACCTCTCAAGTAGCTGGAAGAACAGATGTCAGCTACTGTGTCCAGCCTTTCTAATCATTTTAAAGTCCTTCTCTCATTCATCTTTTCTGAAGTATCGGTGAGTATAGCCCAGTCACACAGTCTCTTCGTATTAGAACATTACAGCCCAGCAAGATGAAATTAATGTATCTATGACAAGTGGTGCTGGAACCAAACTCTGTGTGTGTGTGTGTGCGTGTGCATGTGTGTGTGTGTGTGTGTGTGCAGTTACATTTGATTCAGTTACATTTGATTCTAGGATAATAAGCCCAGAGCTTCAGGTAGACTAGGTAGCTGTCTACCACTGAGCTGTATACCCCACCTCAAGTCTTCCACCAAATCACTTAAAGTACCTTCAAGTTGCATGTTTTAAATACATTAGGGATAATATGTTTTAAGTGATATTGGCTTTATTTTTTTAAAAAACAGACTTGACTGTTTAGAGCAATTTTAGAGTAATTTCTAAATTGGGCAGACGGCTGCTGCTACACACAACAGCCTTCCTCCTTTACTCATTTGTTATGATAAAACCTTTACTCTGAGCCCATAGTTTACATTAGGATTCACTTTTGATATTGTGCCTTCTAAGTAGCTATTGTTTTAAGAAATAACATTTGCTATCTTAGACTCAGATTCTCTATATAGTATTTTATGAGTATTTATTCAGTTAATTGTAGTTGTCACTTTCTAAATCCCAGTTAGCAAAGGAAAAGTGGATTCCTTAAGAACATGTTTACTCATTCTCTTTAGTTTTAGACTTGCCAACAGGCATGTGAGAATTCAGGCTGCAGGAGACTGGAGGTTTCCAAAGCCAGCCAGTGATCCCTGTGAGCGCCAGGACCTGCTTTTTTCTCCAGCAGTGTTGCTGCCAAGCTTTTATTGTTAGAATTTTGGCTCACGTCCTACAGATACATCACTCTCAGATAAACTTAGAGGCTCTTTGTTTGATTTTGCTTTTTATTTGTGTGGGAAGATGATGACAGCTTAGTACTTACCAATAACTCAACCTTGTCACTGTTCCCTAATAACCTACATTCTAAAACAGAACCCCTCCATAGTGGCCAACCATCTACATGTCGACTTTTGAATGGACATTCTGTTGTTCATGGGTATGTCTAGAGTACCAATTCCAGGGGAGAAGATGCTGATTGAACTCTGGAAGATGTAGGATTTTGTCCTTCAGAAACTTACAATTTGTGAAATTATATAAGACATAAACATTTTAAAATACTAAGTGCTTCATGTATATCATCAATAAATTACTGAAAGGTTTGAAGATATAAATGTAGTAGTAACCATGTTATCAAATTAACATGAAAATCCCTTTTAACTGGTATATAATTTTACCTTAATTTTTTACTCCCCCCCCGCCCCCCCGCTAGTCCTAGGGCTTGTACTCAGGGCCTGGGCCCTGTCCCTGAGCTTTTTTGCTCAAGGCTAGCATTCTGCCACAGCTCTATTTCTTGCTTTTTGGTAGTTAATTGGAGGTAAGTGTTTTATGGACTTTACTATCCAGGCAAGCTTCAAACAGGGATCTTCAGATCTCATTCTCCTGAGTAGAATTACAGGTGTAAGCCACCAGCGCCCAGCTTAAAATTCTTATTTACTACATGTATAATAATTATCCCTTATCTATTGTTTCATTTCAGGGCAGAATTCTACAAATAAACAGTCCATACATTTTAAGATAACGTCCATCATAGTATGTTATTATAATTGTTCTATTTTATTCTGAGCTATTGTTGCTATTCTCCTAAAATGCTTATAAATGACAGTTACCATAGATAAATTCATATACAGGAAAAAAACGTAGTACTTGTGGAATCTGATGTGTTTTCATGGTTTCAAGCATGGACTGTGTCTACATGTCACCTGTTTATTTTGTCTTATTTTACATGAATGATCAGTTTGTTTGAAATGTTCTTATCTTTTTATTTTGAAGGGCAGAACTTTCCAAGATCATGCGTACCAGAGCTAAGGAAATTGAAGTGAAGTTGCTTCTTTTTGCAATTCAGAGAACAACTAACTTTGAGGGGTTTCTTGCAAAACGTTTCTCTGGCTGTACCCTAGCCGATGGAACCCTGGTAAGACCTTTCTGAAGTAGCTGGATAGAAAACCAATGTCTGGGGTGGCTGGCCTTTATTTCTGTCCTTTGGAGCTCCAAGATCACAGGCAAACAAGTGGTACTGTTGAATATGATGAATCAAGTAGTTACAAACTTGAGTCTGTTCTGAGACACACTGGAGTTCTCACCTGCCCAAGAAATCCCCCAGAGGTTGAAAACACTAAGGTAGTATGGGCAGTAGAGGCCTCTGTTGACAAGGGCAGAGACCATGAAAAACTGATGTGAACTTTGCTTTAGTTTGCAAAGACAATGTTCTTTTGTGGAAAACAGGTAAGGCATTGTCACAGTAGCAGTTGACTGATTGTCAAACTCCCTTTTTCTCAAGGGGCAGAGTGGGAAGTGTTTGTTTCTCAGGGCAGCAGGGCCCCTGTTCATTTTAACTCCTTATACCAGGTACAGGTATCCCAGCAGCTGCTCTGCTCTGGAATGGTAGTGGTTCCTGGTCAGCCAGGAACCCTTGAACCTTTCTCCTCAGTCCTTTCCTGTCTGGTCTTCTGTTTGAAATTCTCTAGCAGAACATTTGTAAATCTCCCTTCCAGTTATTCAGATGCTGTCTCTTCTCCTGTCAAGTTTGTAAGAGAATTGCAGATTATAAATCCTTGATGGGGAAATCTTATTGAGCTCAGCTCTCTCTTTTCACCTCACTCATTTGTCAGCTGTCTTCTCCCAATCATTCACTTTTCTAAGGAAGTTCGGACTCTTCCCCAGACTTCTATGTCCAGATGTTATGATCTGCCTCCAGTCTGAGTACCAGCTTCTGACAGTGGGTACCCCATGGCCTTCAAGGATTTTCCTTGAGGGATGTGTCTCTGTAAAGACAGTAGAACCACTATGGCCTCTTCAACTAGGCAGTCTGGTCTGGCTGTGGGAGATGTTCAGGTCTTTACTATTGCTGATGTTTTACTATAGCTGAACTGGGCTCAGTCTGGGCTGCTAGGGGTCACCACAACTCTCAGTGGAAGGCCATGGAGCATCAGTCATATCCATGGACCATGTGTACAGCAGAACATGAGGAAGAGGTCACTGGATTCCCAGTCTAGCTGCCAGCACCCAGCTAAAGACTTGCTTCTTCCTGGCCCCTTGCCTTCTCCTATGCTCATTACATCCAGGATAGACTTTAAAAACATTTTTTGGCCACCATTTTGTTAGGGCTTCAGAATTGCCTATGACATGAACCAAATTATAACTTGATATACTTTAATATATGCCACATTTTATAGAAAGCTAGCAAATGAATCTGGCAATAAGTCAGCCAAGAAGCCAAGTTGACCAGAGATCCTGCCTTGTTGCTTCTTCCCTGGCCAATACCTACCCTCAGCACTACTCTCCCTTGCCAGCTTCCCTGTGTCATACAGGACCTTTTAAGCCCTGATGTCTTAGACAGTGGAACAGAGACAATAATCTTGAAAGTGGCTAACTCACCAGAAGCACTTGCCACAACCCAGCTTCTTCCATCCAAGGGCTGTGAAGCATTGTCTTGGCTCTTTCTTAAGAGTTGCACTTTAGACTTAAGGACAGGCTTGCATTGTCTTTGCTGTACCAGTGCTGTCAAGTTACAGCACATCCTCCATGTCCAACATTGAGGGAGGGAAGGAGAGAGAGAGGGACCTGCCAGTGCTTCTTCCTGTTTCCTCAACTCCTGACCCTGTAGGCAGGATTCAAGGTAGTCTGAAAATTCAAATGCTTTGAAATTAAAAGCAAATGTCTGGATGTGATTGAACTATATCCATGTGCATTTTGAGTGACTTGATGATTAGATTGAAGGTGAATGAATTATATTCAACTTCTGCTGAAAGTAGAGTCGATGGGGTTAGGTTTTTAAGACTGCCTTACTGAACTTGAGAGGGTTTTTTTTTATTTCATCCCCCCTTTTTTTTAATAGAACAATTTTTTCCCATTGCATGCTATGGGATTTTCTTTCCTCTTGGCCAGTGCACAGGTTTCCTGTCCAAACAGAATTGTCATTGGACTTAAAGAGATCATCTTAATATTCATGTTTACTAGCCTGGTTTTTATTTATTTATTTTTGTCAGTTATGGGGCTTGAACTCAGGATCTGGGCAATGTCCTTGAGCTCTTTCACGCAAGACTAGTGCTCTATTACTTTGAGCCACAGCTCCACTTCTGGTTTTCTGGTGATTGGAGATGAGTCTCACAGACTTTCCTGCCTATTCTGGCTTTGCACCATGATCCTCAAATCTCAGTCTCCTTAGTAGCTAGGATTATAGAGGTGAACTACCAATGTTGGCTACTAGCCTGGTTTTAAAAATTATAGAGAAGCTGCAAGAGCAATTTTCTGTTTTGTTTTGTTTTGTTTTTGAGACAAGATCTTCCTATATAGCCCAAGCTGGCCTCAAACTTGTAATCCTCCTGCTTCAATCTCCTGAGTGCTTAGGACTACAGGCAAATACTACCATCCCCAGTTTATAGTTCCCAACCATGCAATTTGAGCACAAGAACATTTACTTATGAAAGCCTGCACAGAGCATCTCACCCCATACCTCAGTTATCTTACCCACTCAGCAAGTACATTAGGGTAATGGTTTAAAAAAAAAAAAAAAAGGGCTGGGAAGGTGGCTCAGTGGTAGAGCGCTTGCCTTGCATGCATGAGGCCCTGGTTCAATTCCTCAGCACCACATAAGCAGAAAAAAAAGCCAGAAGTGGTGCTGTGGCTCAAGTGGTAGAGTACTGTCTTTGAGCTGAAGGGCTCAGGGACAGCTCCCAGGCCCAGAGTTCAGGCCCCATGACCAGCAAAAAATAAATTAAATAAATAAATAAATAAAAAAGAAGTGGGACTTTCCCAAGACTTCTGTTTTGAATAAAGGAATATCTCTCCCTTACCCATTGAATTTCCTATAAGTGGGAGTTTTTTTTTAGGGGGAGGTGGGGATAGTACTGAAGTTTGAGCTCAAGGTCTCACACTTGTTAGGTAAGTTCTCTACCACTTGAGCAAACCTTTTGTTGAGGCCAGTCTCAGATCTCCGTTCTCCTATCTATGCCTCCTGTATAGCTGGGATTACAGATGTGCATCACCATGCCCAACTTATTTATCAAGATGAGGGTCTTGCTTACTTTTTGTTCAGGCTGGCCTGGAACTGATATCCTCCTAATTCCCACTTCCTTTGTAGCTGGGATTAAAGGCATGAACTGGCCAGTATGAAATATTTTATAAATGGCTTTTTGATGCTAAAGGAATTTCTTATTTTATTTTTCGAAGGGGAAATTAACTTCTATTTTTTTCCCAATGAGAAAGCAATCCATAGTTAAGAAAGAAAAATTTGAAAAATTATAGGCAAAAATAGAGAAGCAGGAAAAAAGGGCATTTGTTTTCCTATCAGAAATGAGGATTTTGTTTTGTTTTTTAATACATTTTATTGGGGTTTGAACTCAAGGCCCCATGCCCACTGAACAGGCAGTCTATTACTTGAGGCTTTCCAAGCCTAGACATTGTATTTTAAATACATTTTTCCTGAACTTGTTTTAATTTTTAAGTTGAGATATAATTTCCATAACAAAATTTCACATACAAAAATCTCATGCTTTCAAGTGTACAATGTAGGGATTTTAGTATATTTATAAGGTTATGCCCTCAAGTCAACAGTATAATCCCAGGACATTTCCATTAACCAAAAAGAAGTTCCCCATAACACTTGCTTCCTCTATCTCTGGGAAACCACTGCCCTATTTTTTAATCCAGTTTTACCTGTTCTGGATATGTCACATAAGTGGAATCATACCATGTGTGTCTTTTGTACCTGGCTTCCATCACTGAGTACAGTGTTTTTTTTGAAGACTGTCTGTGTTTGTTATTTGTCAATACCTCATTCCTTTTTATGGCTGAATAATATCCTATCAAATGGATATGCCACATTTTATCTCTTTATCAGCTAGTGAACAGTTGGATTATTCCCACTTTTTTGCTGGTTTGGTTTGCTTTGTTTTTGTTTTGAGACAGGAGCTCCCGGTATAGCCCAGGTTGACTTCAAATTCACAATCCTCCAGCCTCTACTTCCTCGGTGTTAAGATTACAGGTATATGCTACCGTGTCTAGTTGTTTCTACTTCTTAACTACTGCAAATGTTAGTGCCTATGTTTTTAGGTAAACATGTTTTGTGAGGATATACCTCAGCGTGTAATATGACAACTCTAGGATTCACTTTTTGAGGAACTGCAACACTTTTGTACATTCCTACCTGCAAAGCAGTTGAGTTCCAGTTTCTCCACATTCTTAACAACACTTGTTGTTTTCCTTTTCTTAAGTTACAGCTATGCTCTTCATGTAAAGTAGTAACTCACTGGGATTTTAATTTGCTTTTTCCTAATGATCTGTGACACTGAACATCTCTTCATATGAGTGGGTCATTTGTGCATGCTTGGTTGATAGTCTTCATCAAGCTCCTAGCCCATTTTTTTAAAATTGTTTTTATTCATTCGATCATTTATTTACTAATGGATTGAGAGATTCATTGCAGTGCTAGGGACTGAACTAAGGTAAGTACAATATCACGTGAACCATGCCCTTATTCTTTTTCTTTTTAGTCTGTCTTTCAGGTAGGGTCTTATATTAACTTTGCCTGCACTAACCTTGAACTCCAGTCCCTCTATTTAGGCCTCTTATATAGCTGGTACCATAGGTATGCTCCACCAAGGCTGGCCTTTTTTTTTTTGTCGGTCCTGGGGCTTGAACTCAGGGCTTAGGTGCTGTCCTTGAGCTCTTTTCCTTAAGGCTAGTGTTCTACCACTTGAGCCACAGCTTGACTTTTGGTGATTAATTGGAAATAAGAATCTTATGAACTTTCCTGCTTGAACATCTAGCTATTGTCTTTTTTTTTTTTCTTTGCAGTTGTGGGGCTTGAAAGCAGGGCCTGGGTACTGTCCCTGAGCTATGAGCTCAAAGCTAGTGTTCTACCTCTTTGAGCCACAGCTCCACTTCCGGTTTTTTGGTAGGCTGGTTTTGAACTATGAGTAGCTAGAATTGCAGGTGTGAGTCACCAGTGCCCTGCTTTGTTTCATTATGAAATGTCTCATGAATTTGCATGTCATCCTTGTACAGAAGCCATGCTAATTTTCCCTGTATTGTTCCAATTTTAGTACATGTGCTGCTGAAATGAACTCTGGCTTTTTTTTTTTTTTTTTTTAGTGTGGACCTTAAACTCCAGCCCTGGGTACTGTCCCTGAGCTTTTTCACTCAAGGCTAGCGGTCTACCACTTTGAGCCACAACTCCACTTCTGGTTTTCTGATGGTTAATTGGAGATAAGAGTCTTACAGACTTTCCTTAAACCACAATCCTTAGATCTCAGCCTCCTGAGTAGATAGGATTACAGCTGTGAGCCACCAGCACCTAGGCATTGTCCCTCAGCTCTTCAGCTCAAGGCTAGCGCTCTACCACTTGAGCCACAGCGCCACTTCCAGTTTTTTTTTTCTTTTTGCTTATGTGGTGCTGAGGAATCGAACCCAGGGCCTCAGGCATGCAAGGCAAGCGCCCTACCACTGAGCCACCTTCCCAGCTCTCACTGACTTTTTTTCCCAGGTTGCCCTTGAGCCACAATCTTCCTGTCCCCATCTCCAAAATAGCTAGGAATACAGGTTTAAAATTTAATTTTTACCTGATAACATAAAAACAGAAAAATTGGGTCTCTAAGGGGCACCATAAAAAGTCTCCATACTTATATATACTGTTAAGTGCTTTAATCAGGGTTAACGTGTCTGTCAACTCTTGTCACTTCTCCATTGTGAAAATATTCAATCCTCCAGAGTGCTCGTGGCTCACACCTGTAATCCTAGCTACTTAGGAGGCTGAAGTCTGAGAATCACAGTTCAAAGCCAGCCCAGGCAGGAAAGTCTGTGAGACTCTTACCTCCAGTTCACTACCAAAAAGCTGGAAGTGGAGCTGTGGCTCAAATGACAGAGTGTCAGTTTTGAATAAAAAGACCCAGGGACAGGGTGCAGTCCCTGGATTCAAGCTCTAGGACTGGCACCAAAATATAAAATAAAATTTTAAAAAGTTCACTTCTTTCTCCTAGCTTTTCAAATACATGGTACATTATGGTTCATCTTTCCTCCAGTGCAGTGGTGTGTTAGAACCTATCCTGTCTTGCTATAGCTTAGGACCTGTTCATCTATTTGAGTTGTCTTTTTATTTATGAAATATAGGAGTTCTTTAAATATTATATACCACACATCTAATTTGCAAATATTGTTTCTGACTCTCTGGGCTTCCTTTTTTCCTTTTTTTGGACTAATACCAGGGCTTAAACTCAAGGCCTTCTCCTTTGGCTTTTTATACTCACGGGCTATTTCTCTACCACTTGAGACATGCCTCCAGTCTGGCTTTTTGCTGGTTATTTTGGAAATAGGATCTTGCAGACTTTGCTGCCTGGGCCAGCTTGGAGTTGTGATCCTCGGATCACAGTTTTCTTTGTTTTGTTTTGTTTTGTTTGCTAGTCATGGTACCTGAACTCTGGGCCTGGTCACTGTTCCTCAGCTCTTCAGCTCAAGACTAGCACTCTACCACTTGAGCCACAGCACCACTTCCAGCTTTTTCTACTTATGTGGTGCTGAGGAATCAAACCCAGGGCCTCATGCATGCAAGGCAAGCACTCTACCACTAAGCCACCTTCCCAGCCCCTGGGATCACAATTTTCTGAGTAGCTCAGATTACAGGCATAAACACCAGTGCCTAGCTCTCTGGGTTTTCTTTTCACCCTCTGGGTAGTGTCCTTTGACACACAGACTGCTTACTTTTTATGAAGAACTGTGGGCCTTAATATATTGATTTTGCTTTTATAAGTAAAACCATATCAACATTTTTGTGAGCAAGTGTTTGTTCACATTTGAGATTGTTTTCTGACAATACAAGTAGATTGTAAGGCATTACCAAATTTCATACTGCCTCTGTGCTGCACTACTTTCTAAATTCTTATAGGTTCTTACGAATGCAATAGCTGTTTCTCCCAGCACTGATTCTTGCTACTAGGGGTTATTTGGCTTTTATTTTAGTGTTTTGGGGATAGGTTGTAGCCCAAAATGTCCTGGATCTCCCTATGTGGCACAGTCTAGGATTGAACTTAGGATCCTCTTGCCCTAGCCTCCTGAATACTGGGATTGTATACTTGTACCATCATACCTGGCTTGAATATTTTTTAAACTATCAGTGTCTACTCCTAATTGTACACCTAAGAAAACTGAAAAGATGTGTTTTTAAAAAAATAAGCACTTGTATATGAATGTTCCTGGCAGCGCTATTCACAGCCAAAAGCTGGAAACAACCCAAAAGTCAGTTCATGGCCAAAAATGATCTGTCCATACAATGGAATATTATCTAGCCTTAAAAACTAACACGTACTGCAACACAAGTGAACTTTGTACTGCTAATCTAAAGAAAAGAAGCCAGCACAAGAAGTCTTTTACTGAAGTGTATGAGCAAGTCTGTGGAAACAGAAAGATTTGGAAAGGGGAGGATTGTGAACCAACATTTAGTGGTATGGGATTTCTTGAGGGAGTGAGAATGTTCTGGAATTAGATAGTAGCCATGGTTCAAGAACTTGTACATATACTAAAACCACTGAATTGTAAATCACTTTTAACTGGTAAATTTTGTTATATGTGCTAAACTGCAACTTCAGGATTTTACAGAATACTGTAGGCATTGAATTAGAAATCATTATTCTTCAGATATATATCCTTACTATAGGCATTGAGTTAGAAATCATTATTCTCCAAAAACAAACAAAATGCAAAAGCCAGAAGTAATATCTGCTCTTGAAATAAAATCAAAGAAAGGAAAATATTTAAAAAGAAAGATCCAGGGCTGGGAAGGTGGCTCAGTGGTAGAGTGCTTGCCTAGCATGCATGAAGCCCTGGGTTCAATTCCTCAGTACCACATAAGGAAAAAAAAAAAAAAGCAAGAAAGATCCAAGAGGTATCCTCAGTCCATATTCCAGAGCATGCTTATGATACTCCCGGGCAAGCACTAGTGCACAAGACTTTTATTCTATTTACAGACCAGAGAGAACAGGGCCCTTGTTTCTGAAAAGGATATCTTGAGTACTTCTCATCTTAGCAGCATTCATTCACAAATATCTCTCAAGCTCCCTCTGTATGCAGAGGCATGAAGGTGGGAAATTGAAACAGACAGGTGTACATGCTGTTGTAGGCAGAGAACTGTAGTATATGTTCCAACATGTGGTGGCAGGAGTTGGGGTGGGGGGATGGGGGTGGATAGTAAAAGCAGGTGTGCAGCCCTGAGCCTGTGAGTTGGACTGTCAGCCAAAGCCTTCAGCTGTTTAAGGCAAACACAGTTAAGCATTTTGCCTCCAGGGAAAGGAAGACAATTAGTCTTAATTTTCAGAATTTCTTCTTTGTTAATGTGGTATGTCCTGCAAGGGCCTGAAGGAGGGATTTGTGCAGGCAGGAATGCACCAGATTCAGAAATGTGCCTGACCAAAGCCAGACTCTCCTCACAGTAAGACAGCTTTGGCCATCCTACAGCCCTTACTGTTTTGGAGGTGCTAGAATCCCATGTGATTTAATCAGTGGGATTAACTTGCTCTCTAAGGAATTTTATCTTCCTGTGTAGACTTGAGATCAACAGTTATCATGCCAAAAGAATGGATTCTTTTAAAACTGGAAATTCATTCAGTTCTTGGCCAATTTTTGGTTTCATGTAGTTGTGCAGCAATTCATGGAAGATGTCACCTGAGTACTTGAAAATCTAAACACAAGCTAGTAGTTCTCAATGGTCCACAACAGCTGAAAGGCAGGAAGGAGAAGTGTGGCTTTTGCACCCAGGGCCATCATGCTGGTGGCCACTGTGAGCAAAGACTTGTTCTTTTACTACAGCAAATTAATATGAGCAGCAGCACAGCCTCCTTAATATCAGAGGTGACATTCATCCCTTGGGTTTTATATCATATATCATAACATTACTATATACAGGACAATAGCTAGAGAAAGAGGGAGCTGCTCTGTGCTTTTGCACTTGTAAGTTGAAGGGCTTTCATTTCCTGGAGAGAGCCAAAGAGACAAGATAATGAGACAGGATGTCACTTGGGGTGGTTAAAAAGACATTAAACCCAGAGTTTGTACTTTTCTCTGAGTTGCCTTATAAAGAGAGGCACGATAGTCAGGCAGGTACAGGAGAAAAAAACAAACAAACAAACAAACTAACACCTCTGAATGTTGAGGAAGTTAAGTAACACTCTTAAGTAGCAAGGCCTGGTCTTGAACTCTGGTCCCCACTATTGTACAAGGAACCTCATTTCAGTTAAAGTTAGCACTAGTCACACAGTGGCTCAGGCTAATGAATGATCTTTGACTCATTTTCTTCCTTTTTTCCTTCCTTAGCAAGTCTTCTTGACTTACTACCTCCCCCTTTTTTCTCTCTTTCCTAAATCTTTTTTTTTTTTTTTCCAGTCCTGGGGCTTGAACTGAGGGCCTAGACACTATCCCTGAGCTAACACTCTACCACTTGAGCCACAGTACTTCCAGCTTTTTTCTGTTTATGTAGTTCCGAGGAATCAAACCCAGGGCTTCATGCATGCTAGGCAAGTATTCAACCACTAAGCCACATTCCTAGCCCATCTCTTTCCTTTTTTTTTTGGTCAGTCATGGGGCTTGAAATCTGGGCCTGGACACAGTCTCCGAGCTCTTCAGCTCAAGCCTTTCAGCAAGCACTCCACCACTGGAGCCACAGCACCACTTCCAGTTTTCTGGTGGTTAATTAGAGATAAGAGTCTCACAGAGTTTCCTGCCTGGGCTGGCTTTGAACCGCAGTCCTCAGGTCTCAGCCTCCTGAGTAGCTAGGATTACAGGCGTGAGCCACCAGCACCTATTTCTCTTTTCTAAATCTGCCCCCAATCTGGCTACTTTTCTGTCTTCACATCACTAGTTTAGAACATGCTCCCTATCTGCCCCTGCCTGGAACAATACATTGGCTCACAAACTCGTCTTCCTGTTTCTGTTATAGGCCATTTTCCCATAGCATTGGATATATTTAAAATTCTTATTAGAGGTGAGGTACAGTAGCTCATGCCTGTGATCTCAGCTACTAAAAAAGCAGAGCTCTGTAAAGTTGTAGCTCATAGTATATAAGTGTAAGGTACTGAATTTAAACTCCATCCCTGAGGCTGAACATCCTAGTGTTCTGGACAAGAGTTAAATAGTTTAAAGGAATTTTAATAGAGTTACCTTAGAAGGCCAAACCAGACCCATTGCATCTTATTTTTTATTTTATTGTGTTCAAATTCTGCTTTTTTTGTTTGTTTGTTTGGAATACCTTCTAATGGTATCCTGGCGCTTGGCAGTCATTCATCCTATAGACTATTTGCTGACTCTCCTATCTTACAGGGTGAGTTAGTCCAGCTTGCTCCACTGATACTTGCTAAAATATTACAAGACATTCATACACTTCCAAACTCCGTCTCCACTTAGCTTCTTGTCTCTAGGCAGCCATTCCTTGCTGATCACCTCATCCCAGCAGCAACCAAACTTCTATCCTGTTTGTCACCTGACTTTTCTCCTGAAATTCCTAACATCCAGATATAAACAGCATCTCTAGGTGAAAAATTTGTAAACTGGTTTATATTGAATTAACCTCATCAGTGACCTTTGTGTGGATCATGTGTTTTGTCTAGAGTTTCACGCAGTTTATTACATTTGATCCTTCTTGTAGTCCTGTGACTCTTCCAGCCTCATCCAGTAGATGAAGCTGGGTGGTTTGGCCAGCACAGCAGTGTTGGAGCCAAAACCCATGTCTCCTGCCCCCAGCTTTCCCACTAGTCTGTGGTCCCACTCTGATATATTTTGAAGTAGTGATCACATTCAGAGATGGAAGGCATTTTGCTGAAGAAGGTTTCTGTTGTGGTCATTGTAATGGAACTTGCTTGGGAAGAGACTTCTGTCTGTAATCCAGAACACATGACATTAGCTTTGTAATTTCAGTTCAACCCCTTGCATCGTTGGGATTCATTCTTATTTATTGAATATTGGTTATATGCTAGACATCAAAGATAAGGGAGGGGAATAAGGCTGACATGATATATACCATCATGGAATCTTAGGAGAGAAGACAAATGGACAGTTGTAATAAATACCTAGGTAAGGTAGGGCAGATCGCATGGAGAGATTTCTAACATATACCTAACAGATGAGGAAGGCTTCCCAAAAGTTGAGCACTGACAGCTAAGCAACAGTTTTAGCCAGAATCGAATTGAAGAAGGTTGGACAATAAAGGTTCTAGAGGATGAGAAATCAATGTGAAGGCCTGGGGATGAGAATGCGGTTCATATTCCCTCTGTTCTTGGTTTAAGAGTCAGTCCGGAGTTTATGGCTTAGCTGTTGGGGAGACTTTGAAAAAGTAGAGTACCAGGAAGTCTATCAAATATGCTCAGAAGGTATTGTTTTATGTTTCCTTAATAGAAAAAACCGGAGTCCCCACCACCGTCTACCAATCCCTTCCTAGAAGATGAGGCCACACCAGAGATGGAGGAGCTGGTGATGGACAAAGGAGAGTTAGACCAAGTAAGTCCATCCGAACTGTATGGCTGGCCACCTGTGACTTCCCTATTGTTTCTTTGTGCAAATGGTTTGGCTCGCTTTAGATGCTGTCTTGTGACTGTGGACCGCATCCAGAGATTCCAGCGGTGGTGGGCTTTAGAGAGGACCTTTATGTGAAAGTACAAACAACAGAGGAAGAATAGTTCTGCTCCTGAACAGCCTTCCCACCCCAGCGTTTAGCACAGGCTTCATCCATCCATGTGGCAGGGCTAGCAGAATCCTGCTGTGCCTCATTCATCCTGTCCTGGGCTCAGCAGCATAACTTTCCACTGCATTCCCCTGTGGTACCATGATGACATATGAGAGGCTGAAAAATCCCAGGAAAGTCTCATGGAAGTGTCCCAGGAAGTGTCATGGGATGAGAGATACTTCATGCAATGTATTCTGATCCCATTAGGTATGGAAACCCTTGTCCAGAGGTGACCAATAGCATCTTTGGGGAGTTACTTTTCAGGGCACATTAGCATTTTTAATTTCCTTCAGATTTTTCCATCTAACACTAGATTTCCTCTCCCTCCTACAGAACAGTGTTTTGTTTCACTGCCATTTTATGACAAGACATGTTAGAGCAACAAATTGGCCTATTTCCTTTCTGGATTAATGATCCTTTTTTATTTTATACTTCACTACTAGGAAATTATGGTGGTGTTTGCTCCAGACACCCCCAAGAGGGAGGTGACTGGGAAGACCAGTTTTAGGAAACCTGTAAGCAGACTTCATAGCTAACTTTGAGTCCCTGGCATGGTGAGGGCAGGTGTGTAAGGCTACAGGAGCCAAGAAACCAGAATTCCCATAACAGTTCATTCAGTGTCTTGGTCCATTGATTAAATAATTGTGATGACATGGATACCTTACATTTTTATCATGCTTTATAAAAATCTTCTACAAGTTTGACTTTATATTGGCCTTTGCGGCTCCTAGCCTCCTGGTTTATAGTGATGGGATTGCAGATCCAAGAGGCTGAAAGACTTGCCCAGGGTTTCATAGTTTGCAAGTGGAACAACTAAGACTGAATGCCAGCTCTAAAGTCAGAAGCTAGAATTCCTTTAATACTTTCATGACATTAAAAAGTAGTAGCAAAAGCCAGGTACTAATGGCTTATGCCTGTAATCCTAGCTGCGGAGGAGGCTGAGATCTAAGGATCATGGTTTGAAGCCAACCAGGGCAAAAAAGACGGTGAGACTCTTATCTCCAATAAACTACTCAAAAAAATCTGGAAGTGGTTCTGTGGCTCAAGTTGTAGAGCTCTAGCCTTGAGCACAAAGAGGCTCAGGAACAGCGCTGAGGCCTGGAGTTCAAACCGCAGGACAGGGGGGAAGGGCAGGGAGGAGACGGGCAGATAATAAGCAAGCCAGGCATTAATGGCTTATGCCTGTAATCCTAGCAACTTGGGAGACTGAGATCTGAGGATTGCAATGCAAAGTCAGCCTGGGCATGAAAGTCTGGGAGATTCTTAATCACCACTTAGCCACCAAAAAGCTCAGAAGTAGAGCCATGAGTCAAGTGGTAGGATTCAAAAAGCTCAGGGTCAGTGCCCTAGAACAGCACCCAAAAAAAAAAAAAAAAGTGGAAGCAAGCTGGGCTCTGGTGGCTCACACCTAGCTACTCAGGAATCAGAATCTGTGGATTGAGGTTCAAAGCTATCCTGGATAGACAAATCCTTCAAACTTATTTCCAGTTAACCAGTAAAAAGTCAGAGGTGAAGGTTTGCCTCATGTGGTAGAGTGAAAAAGCCAAGCTAGAGTACTAGGTACTGAATTCAAGCCTCAGTATAGACAAAAAGAAAGAAAAAGTGGAAGCTAGGGACCAAAGATATAGGGCAGGGGCAGAACAATTATCTAGCAGGCATAAGGCCCTCAGTGTGATTTCTAGTGCCATAAGAAAAGTAGAAGCCGGGCTGGGAAGGTGGCTCAATGGTAGAGCGCTTGCCTTGCATGCTTGAGGCCCTGGGTTCGATTCCTCAGCACCACATAAGCAGAAAATAAAAAAACTGGAAGTGGTGCTATGGCTCAAGTGGTAAAGCGCTAGCCTCGAGCTGAAGAGCTGACGGACAGCGCCCAGGCCCAGAGTTCAGGCCCCACAACTGGACCCCCCCCCAAAAAAAAAGAAAGAAAGAAAAGTAGAAGCCAAATTATGCATAGTGTCATATGCCTGTAGTCTCTGCATTCAGGAGGCTGAAGCAAGAGAATTGCAACTTTGAGAGCAACCTGTCTTTGAATGAGTAAATAAATGAATCAATGAACAAACAAAAGTGGAAGCTATAGAAGTAAAGCTTATGAACCAAAATGAATGAATGAAGCTGAGGGATTGTCTTGAGGCTATATCCCAGTGATGTGTGGGAATAAATGGAGGTGATTAAAAGCCATCTCATAATAGGCTAGCATGAGAGGATAAAAGACCTCTACAGAAGTATAGTTCTCACATCATATGAATAAGGGCTCAGGTTGGAGGGGAGGGCTGTCATTGTTATGCTGTATCCTGTATCTTTGCTGGGCCACCTATACCCTGGGGACTTGTGTTATGCAGGTGCACCCAGTGGGGTACTCCTATCTCCCTATAGCCAATGGCCATTGCTGGGTCAGATTTGAACACTTAAGTGCTTCTTGTGCTGCAATGAAAAGCCATCCCTGTAGCTGGTCATATCTGGATGTCATGGCAATTATGATAGAGCCTCTTGTTACCTATTAAATCAGTTTTGCCAGGAATCAGTTTCTCCAGGAATGTCCTACCCATTGTGAAAGGTTAAAGTGATTATTGTAAATGGCAGGCTGTTCTACAGAAACAGAGCACTGACATCAGACAGACACATAGAACTGCAGGCTCCTGTGTTGGAGAAAATGCTTTCTCCTGGTTTGCCCTTAACCAACCGTGTAAGCTTAGATAGGTCATATCCTTTCTTTAGACCTTCCTGATTTTTCATCGTTAGAGAAGGTTAGTGGTTTTCAAATTGTATTACCAATGGCTCTTCAGATATCACAATGAAGAGTTAGGAGAGGGGCTGAGAATGTGGCTTAGTGGTAGAGTGCTTGCCTTGCATGCATGAAGCCCTGGGTTTGATTCCTCAATACCACATAAACAGAAAAAGCTGGAAATGGTGCTGTGGCTCAAGTGGTAGAGTGCTAGCCATGAGCAAAAGAGGCTCAGGATCAGCGCCTAGGGCCCTGAGTTCAAGCCCAGGACTGGCAAAAAAAGAAAAGAAAAGAAAAGGAGAGAGTAGTGGTTTAGATTCTTGCAGTCAGAGCAGTTCTATTCTGAGTCCCTTTGTATTGTGCACTTCCAGGCAAAATCTCTTGACTCTGAGGTTTTATTTCTTTTTTGTTTTTGTTTTTGTTTTTTGTTGGTCATGGGGGCTGAACTCTGGGCCTAGGCAGTGTTCCTTAGCTCCAGAAATAAAGCTTCCAGCTTTATTTCTGCTTATATGGTGCTGAGGTATTGAACCCAGGGCCTCATGCATGCAAAGCAAGCACTCTACCACTGAGCTAACTTCTTAGACCTCTATTTATTTATTTATTTACTTATCGCTTGTGGGGCTTGAACTCTGGGCTTGGGTGCTGTCCCTGCGCTCTTCAGCTCAAGGCAAGCACTCTACTGCTTGAGCCACAGCACCACTTCCGGTTTTCTAGTGGTTTATTGGAGATAAGAGTCTCACGGACTTTTCTGCCCATGCTGGCTTTGAACCGCGATCCTCAGATCTCAGTCTCCTGAGTAGGTAGGATTACAGGCATGAGGCTTTATTTCTTTTAAAAAGAAAAAATATATATAGCTGGCACTAGTGGTTGATGCCTATAATCCTGGCTACTGAGGAGGCTGAGATCCAAGGATAAAGATTTGGGGCCAGCCTAAGCAGAAAAGTCCAGAAAACTCGTAGCTCCAATTAAACACAAACAGAAGTAGAAGCATGAGTCAGTTGGTAGAACACCACCAGCCTTGAATGAAAAGAGTGTGAGGCCCAGAATTCAGGCTCCAGTACCAGCACACACACACACGCACGCACGCACGCACGCACGCATGCACGCACGCACACACACAATAACAACATAATAAAACCTTAAACTGAAGTGAAAAAAAAATCCTAATTAGTTATCAAATACACACCAGTGACTAATGCCTCCCCACACGTGGTCCCCAACACCCCCTCCCCACTGCCTTGTCAGCACTTGTCTCTCTGGCTCAATGAGATGAGTTCCAGGAACTCCCTTTTATCAGCATCCTGTTGGCTTCTGGAGTTGGGGGCATAGGAAGAAAGGACCCTTGTAGTGTAATAGGAGGGAATACACAGGATATAGTAGGGACCAGCCAGGGGTCCCTGCTTTACTCACATCATTGCTCAACTGCAGTCGGTAGGCCTTAATGTCAGGTTCAGCTTCTACTGTAGTTTATGCCTGGCTGCAGGGAAGGGAGAGTCAACTTGAAAAGCAGCATTCAGTTTCTAAGATGGCTTGAACAATTAACTGCCAAGGCATGTCAAGTGATTAAAAAAATGATACCTGAGAGGCGACCAAGGGTACTGCAAGGGAGAAGAAATCAGGAATTTCTGGTTTAAAAATGTACCCTTTTGGTGATCCGGGCAGTTAGATTTAATCTGTTTACATTGGATAGTAATAAAAGGAAATGGGCCCAGCTGCAGACCTCCTTACTGTGACAACAGTAACCTTTTATTATTCCATCAAGCTCCAGGAGGAAATAGCTTAAACATCTGCAGCTTTTGGACAGAATTCACACACTCAGAAATCCAGCCTGAATGCTACTGCTAAATGACTTAGTGTGTTCTTTAAGCTGAGCATCAACCCTTGGGGAAGCTGTATAGTGCAAAGGGAGACACCGAACTGTGCTGAAATTCCAGCACCTACTAGCTAAACATGAGCACATCCATAAAGCAGCTACAGGCAGGAGGCAGCCTGGGGAAGGAGTAAGAAAAAAGTAAACCTTAGGCAGGCTGTCTTATTAGCCCACCACACCCCCATCTTGCTTTAACTCGTGCTGAAAAGTCCTGTAAGAGCACCAAGCAGCCTCTTGACACTTGTGAGCAGAGGTGGGATGAAACAGGTGAAAAATTAGGCTGGGGCACCAGCTCTGTCTACTATGAAGATCTCTGAAAGCTGCAGTGCTGAAAATCTCATCAAGCACAGGACCCATGAGATCCGATCTAGATGAGTTTGTTATCATTACATGAATCATTCTCTTTTGTCACATAGTCTGTATCTTATATTTACCAATCAAGTCTTTCAAACGTATTTGGATTTTTTTATCATGTATTATTTGTAGTATATATATATATATATAAAGTAAAATATAAGCAAAATAAATAGATTTTAAATATGCCTAAAATTTCCTAGCATGGGGAGTCCAGGCCTTTGGAATCACTTGTTAAAAAACTGTTTGGGCTGGGCACCAATGGCTTGCATCTATAATCCTACCTATTCAGGAGGCTGGGATCTGAGAAGTATCATGGTTCAAAGCCAGGCTGGGCAGGGAAGTCTGTGAGACTCTTTATCTCCAATTAACCACTAATTAACCACCAAAATGCTGAAAGTAGAGCTGTGGTTTTAGTGGTAAAGTGTAAACCTTGAGCCAAAAGACTCAGGAACAGTACCTAGGGCTGGCACACAAAAATATCTGTTTGCCAAGCATAGTGCGAAGCACATGTAGTCTTAACTACTCTGGAGTCTGAGGCAGGAGAATCCCTTGAGCTCAGGTGTTCAAGACAGTAGCAGCCCAGGCACCCATGGTTCATTTCTATAATGCCAGCTTCCCAGGAGGCTGATATCTGGCAATCTCAGTTCAAAGCCAGCCCAAGCAGATAAATCCAAGAAACTCTTATCTCCAATTAATTAGTAGAAAGCCAGAAATGGAGATGTGGCTCAAGTGGTAGAGCACCAGCTTTGAGTGAAAAAAGCAAGAGCAAGAGGTCTTGAGTTTAAGCACCATTATGTGCATTGGAAAGAAAGAAGGAGAGAAGGAACAGGAAGATGAGGGAAGAAAAGAGGGAGAGGGAGAGAGAAGGCAGACCCCGATTCAAAAGCAAATGTGTGTGTGTGTTTGTGTGTGTGTGTATGTATGTGTATGTATTGAGCTAATTATAGCCTCATTAACTATGAACCTCTTTATCCTCCCCAGTGATGACAGCTGACAAAACCACAGGAAACAGATTCAAACCTCTTTGTACTCAGGCCTGGAATGGTGTTCCCACACAGTTGTTTTCTAGGCCATAGACTCTGGATGGCATGCATGTGTGTGTATGTGTATATATGTGCATGCTCATGTGCATGTGTTACAGGAGATAGAACCCAGGGCCACCATTGGAGCAATACTTCCAGCCCTTTTTTTTTTTTTTTTTAATTTAGTTTGTTGAAAGAGTCTCATTTAGCTTTGCCTGGGTTAGCCTCAAACTCATGATGCTCTTGCCTTGATTTCCCTAATAGCTAGGAGGCATGCACCACTATGCCTGGCTTGATAAGGCCTTTTTTTTTTTCTTTCTTGCCAGTCCTGAGGCTTGAACTCAGGGCCTGGGCACTGTCCCTGAGCTTTTTGCCCAAGGATAGCACTCTTTTACTTGAGCCACAGCGCCACTTCTGGCCTTTTCTGTTTATGTACATGCTAAGCAAGCACTCTACCACTAAGCCACATTCCCAGCCTGTGAAGGCCTTTTTAAAGAATGCCGCACTAGTGTCTGTGATTTTTTTCCTCCAGGCCATTGGCAGCATTTCCCAAGTTTCTTTGTTGTTATTCTTACCTTTAAAAAATAAATTCACACTTAAAAAAGAAATGGTAAGATTATTACAAGGAATCCCAAATACCTTTCACCTAGAGCCAGCAACTGTTAACATTTTGCTACATTTACTTTACTATTTCCTCCTGGTTCTTCCTACTACCTGTCACTTCAGAACAAGTTGGAAGTATGTATTTCCTAAGAAAGATACTCACTTACAATGCCACAGAGGAAAATCAATGGTTTTGCTGTTGTATTGGCAGCACTAGGATTTGAACTCAAGGCTTCCTATTTGTTCATCTGGTGCTCTACTGCTGTGCCATGCTTCTGGCCCCTACACAGGAAAATCAGATCAGACAATGTAACTCAGTACAGTTCTGTTCTCTAATTTATATGCTTTTTTTCCTATTTCACAATGTAATCATTTCAAAGTGATAAATGAAAACATTGTCAATATTTGAGAGAGTGCACACAAATCATAAGTAAAGGCAATTATTAATGTACATGTTAATTTTAAATCAGAGAACATGTTATATATTATGTAAACTCTCACAAATCAGAAATTGTTGAGCAGAATAATTTCCTTCAAAGGAAAAAAAGAATTTTAAATGAAAGGACTAATAAGCCAGGAGTGATAATGAACACCTGTAATCCCAACTCTCTGGAGGCCTGGAGAGGTAGGAGGATGGCGAATTTGCGGTTAGCCTGAGCTATATAGTAAGTTTGAAGCCAGCCTTGAGGATATGGTAAGACCCTATCTCAAACACATGTGCATGCGCACATACACACACAAGAGCTAATTAAAGTGTAATTATACTTATATTTTAATTATTAGAAAGATATCTAAATATAGTAGCTGTACATGAAAGGTTATTGTGAAGGATACACAGCATCAAAATGCTTGAAACACAGTAGCAACAGTAATGTAGGCTACAAGAATTAGGTCGTGTGAAAGCATGTTTCAAATTCTAAAGCACTGTACTATTTATTTATTTATTTATTTATGTCAGTCATGAGCTTGAACTCTGGGCCTGGGTACTGTCCCTGGGTACTGTCCCTTCAGTTGAAGGTGAGTGCTCTACCACTTGAGCTAGAGCACCACCTCTGGTTTTCTGGTGGTTTATTAGAGATAAGAGTCTCACAGACTTTCCTGCCCAGTCTGGCTTTGAACTGTGATCCTCAGATCTCAGCCTCCTGAGTAGCTAGGATACAGGTATGAGCCACTGGCACCCAGCTCACTGTACAGATTTTTTAAACATCAGTCAGATACTGACTAACTTCAAAATACAAAATGTACATATTATCAAAGTAGCAGAAGATCTTTGATCATACACAGAAAGTAAATGATGCTAACGAAGCTGGCATCTTATTCACAGGCTCGGGTGAATCATTGTGCAGGACCGGGGCCCACTCTTGTTACAGCATGCTCTCTTATCTGTGAGCTGAGAATGAATTGGAATGATGTTTTCTTTGAAATTGCTTGGAAATTTGCAAAGATTGCTCAAATACAGTATTTCTTTTTTACCCACCCCCAACCCCTTCTTTCTCTTTTTCATTTACAGCCTAAGAAGCCTAAAGCCCCAGATAATCCATTTCATGGCATTGTTTCCAAATGTTTTGAGCCTCATCTCTATGTCTACATTGAGTCCCAGGACAAGTAAGTGACAGACTTTTCTGTTGTCTGCCCCTCTGGTCATGATAGGTTCTTACAAGGGAGATGGCTCCTTTTAGAAGCTGAAGGAGGGATGAGGAGCTCAGCATATTTCTTGTAAGCTCATTAATGACATTTTTGTATCTTTTAAATGTTACTGTTTATTTTATCTGTAACTCTCCGAGTTATTGAAAATACAATGGAAAGAGGGAGGATCTGGGGGCTAGGTAAAACTCAATTTAAATCAGCTTCATGCTTATGACTTAACAATTCCTAGTCTGCTTTGCCCTCTTCTGCAGTGAAGTTAATAATGACCTCATCATAGGCTTTATGGTGGGGTGGAAGAGATGACATAGTGGCCGTGGCATTCTCTGGTGCTCAGGAACTGGGTCTAACCCTTCCTCCCAGTGATCTTGTGCAGGATTCCTGTGTGGGTGGCTTCATCAGTATTAAAGGCTACCTGCAACCTCCCGGCCTCGAGCCTCCACCTGCCCAGGGAACATTTTGGCAGCACCCTGCAGTAGACCTGTAGAGCCAGTACTTAGGAAGAAAGCAAGAAATGGGGTCCCTGTAGCCACCTCTAGTGCAAGTTGGGTTAAGCTGTCCTTACATGCTTTCAGTGGATTTCTCCATGTTTGTTTTTCAAGGAAGAAATGAGTTTATCTCCTACGCAGGAATATGTAGTGATTTCTTCTAACTGACTCTTGCAGAAGAGATTTTCTACATTAGCCCTGTCTTTACTTCATCCTGTGATATTCTTAGTCAGAGAAGTTAATGCTGACTCCATTTCTTCCTATTCTCCTAAGTTCTCTATCATAACTATTCTGTTAAAACAAAGTCCTGCCGGTCGCCCGTAGCTCATGCTTGTAATCCTAGCTACTCAGGAGGCTGAGATCTAAGGATCACTGTTCAAAACCAGCTCAGGCAGGAAAATCTATGAGGCTCTTCTCTCCAATTAACCACCAGAAAACCAGAAGTGATGCTGTGGCTCAAGTGGTAAGAGCACTCACCTTGAGCTGAAGAGCTCAGGGACAGTGCCCTAGCCCAGAATTCAAGCCCCACATCCAACAAAAAACAAAACAACAGCAACAAGAAAAACACAGCCCCATCTCACCCCATTACTGCTATTAGGAAGCCTAGAGTCTTTTTATAACTAGTACACTTATGTTTTATTTTGAATTGATCTCAGTTTACAAAGGAGTGACAAGAATTGTTCATGGAGTGACAAGAATTGTTCATAGAGCTTCTGTCTTTCACCCAGACTTTTCAGTTAACACTCATCTTTTTCTTTTTCTCTTTTTCTCTTTTCTCTCTCTCACATACTCATATGTACATGGAATATTTTCTGAACTGTTCAATTATCATATCTCATGTTGCAGATAAGATGATCCATTACTCTGTAACATATTAATATGCATCTATAGGCAAGGACACAATCTATATAACTACAGTACAGTAATCAGGAAGTTCACACTAACATGTGTGTATCATATACACACACACACATACACACATATATATATGAAATATATATATATATATATATATATATGTCAGTCACCATTTAACCCATAGACCCCACTTCATCTCAACAGTTGTCCCAATCATGTTTTGTAAGTTATTCAAGATCTATCCTAGGACCACAGATTTGTCTCTTTGATATCCTTCACTCCAATGAACTAACAGTATCTTAATCTTTCATGACCTTGAAATTTGGGGAGTCAGTACTGTTATTTAAATTCAGGGCTTTGTGCTTGAAATAATGTATGTGTAATTACATACATGTGCATATGTATGTGTTAAAGCCCATGAGCTTATTCTGAGACTTCTAACGCCACAGGGGTTATTTCAGCCTCTCCCTTCCCACAAGGATATAATGTATGTAACTACAGTACAATCATCAAGATCAGAAATTTATATTGATATGAATAATTTAATCCATATACCCCATTCTACCTTACCATTGTCCCAACCATGTTTTTAAATGCAGATCCAAGACCCATCCCATGCAGTTGGTAAAGCCATCCATGACAGCAAGGACCTTGGCTCCCAACATCCTCAGTACGCTTACTGGCTCTGTTTGCCTTTATGTAACCAATCTCCAGACACGCTCAAACCAAATCTTGGTGCTCCAACCTCACTGCCCATCCTAGAACCACCTCCTCAGTCCAAGCACAAAGGATGCATAAGGGGTGCATATGTTGGAGGAGGTTTTAGTGAGCAAGTTCTCTAGTATGGGATCTCAAGCTGCCTGCCTGCTTCCCTGGCCATCTCTTCAACAACCATCTTCTCCCAGTGTCACTGCTATGTGACATTTCAATTTGAATATCATTTCTCTGAATACTGTCTATAAACATCTATCAGAAAAGTTTTTTTTTTTTCTTTTAGCTTGTCTCAGTCTGAAATCAGATGACTTTATTTCTCCTCTGGTTTTATGGGGTGTGTGTGTGTTGTTGTTGTTGTTTGCCTGTTTTGGGGCTTGAACTCAGGGACTGCCATGAGCTTCTTTTGCTCAAGGCTAACACTCTACCACTTCAGCCAGAGCATCACTTCCAGCCTTTTCTGTTTATGCAGTACTGAGGAATTGGACCCAGGGTTTCATGCATGCTAGGCAAGCACTCTTAACACTAAGCCCTATTCCCAGCCCTCTCCTCCTGTTTTAATCTGTCCCTGTATGGATGTTGCTCTGCAATGGTCTTTATTCTGCGGGCATTTAACATATCAGTGGAACTCCCAGAAAAGAGTGTCATATGATACCCTCAAAGACTTGCATAGTTCTTGGGCACAAAGCCCAAGCTTCAAGGGTAAGGATAGAAGAAACAACATACCAATGCTATGTTTCGCTAAGCTAGGGAGAAAGTAATAACAGTAGTATCATGTATCGGTACTTATGGTATAACACAATTGGAGTCAGGCAAACCCAAGTTCAAATTCCAACTCCATTTTATTGAGAATTAGTGAAAAAGAGCTGGTGTTGATTAGCATCAACCCCCCATGGGCCCAGAGTAGGAGAAGCTTGTCACAGTTCTTGAATTTTTGGCGTCCTTATACTACATAATAAATTATTTTAAAAAATAAAGTAGCAGATAGAAGTTCCAGTTTAGAGAGGATAGGATTGAGTTGGAGTTGTTCAGATGAGGTCTGAGTGGAGTTGAGGAAGAGGGATAACACTTTGGCTAAGAAGCAGTTAGGTGGGAAGAAGCAGAGTGGAGGCCACAGAGAGGTGACTGGCAGAAAGATCTATTGGAAGAGAGGTGGAAGGGTAGATGGAAAAGTAGCATAAGAGGTTGTGAGGAATCAGGGTGCTGACTATGGATCTTTCCAAGGTCAACTAATAAGGTCCTTCTCAGCTTGCTGACTCTCCCACAGACAAAGACCTACCCTCTCAGCCCTAAGCTCTTTGAGGGCAGAGTGGCCACATCTGGTTATAGTAAACTCTGAATAACAAAAGCACTTGAGTAAAATGTCAGTTTTTTCCTATTCCTGCTAATTGGTGCTGTGTGTGGTTCTTGTCTTTTTCTCCCGATTATATAAATATATTTTAAAAACACAGCTGGATCCCTGTAGCATTAGCCAGCAGCCTAAAAAGATACCACATGTCAAGAGTGAGGCCTCCTATTGTCCACAACTGTGCAGAGGAAATGGTTATGGCCTTGCTGGATTTGTGCTTACAGCAACTCAGGGTAACCCAGACAAACTCAAGGATCTTTGACTGGGAAATGAGAGATAGATCACAACCTCAATCACCATAACATGGCATCTTAGAGCTGCTCCTAGCTACTCTCTTCTCCCAATATTTCATTACATCTCTGATTCTGGAAGATCTAAGAAAAACTGAGAAGTGCATTAAGGAAAAAAGCATTAGGTTTTCTTTTCTCTCTCTTTCTCTCTTTCTCTCTCTCTTTCTCTCTCTTTCTCTCTTTCTTTCTCTCTTTCTTTCTCTCTTTCTTTCTTTCTTTCCTTCCTTCCTTTCTTCTCTCCTTCCTTCCTTCCTTCCTTCTTTCCTTCTTTCTTTTTTTAACAGCTTCTCTGTTTCAGCATTCACCCTTGGGATTCATTTAGGTCCATGTGTCCAAATCTTGGCTGACACTATAACCTTATTTATAAAGCAGAGTAGTTAAAAGCATATGGCTTGGAGCCAGGCTGCTTGGTTTTGAATCCTGGTTCCTCCACTTCTTGCCATATAACCTTGGACAAGGTACTTAACTCTTGTGGACTGAACTTGAAAAGGAATGCAGCAGTAGTGCCTAATTCATAAGTTATTGCAAAGAACAAAAAAACTCAATGAAATAATGGTTATAAAGTACTACCCTGATATGTACAAGTATATTACAAGTCTTTGGAAATTAATCGCTATCATTATTATTTAAGGATTTCATTTGTAGAAAGGGGAAATGGTACTAAATATAGTAATACCAGTGTACTTACTTAAATGGTGGATTTTAGACACAGCTCTACCACTAAGTTTTGTGACAGACTTCCTAAGTCTTAATTTCTCATCTTCTAGAGGAGCCAACAATATCCTATCATCAGGCCAAATGTGATCATGAGGTACCCTGAAAAGTATGAAGCTATGAAGCTACCATTATTCTAGGGGTAGGGATGGTGGTGGTGGTGGTTATTCATGTTATTGATAAAAATGGACCCAAACCAGGTACTGGTGGCTCACATCTATAATCCTAGCTACTCAGGAGGCTGAAGGACAGCACTCAGGTCCTAAGTTCAAGCCCCAGGACCAGCACTAAAAAAAGGACCCAATTTTAAAAAGCTTCAGAGCTGGAGGTATGGCTCAATGCAGTAGTGTGCCTGCCTATCAAACACAAAGCCTTGAGTTCAGTCCTCAGTAACCACAAGAAGCATCATCAGGAATAATTATTTGTGGGAACAGCTTATATACATTGCAAACAAAACACATTTGCTATATCTTTCTCAAAGCAAAATAACATCTTAGGTTTTTCTTCCTTCTAGGAACCTTGGAGAGCTGATAGATAGGTTTGTGGCTGATTTCAAAGCCCAGGGACCCCCCAAGCCCAATACAGATGAAGGAGGTGCTGTACTCCCCAGCTGTGCTGACCTTTTTGTCTACTACAAGAAGTGCATGGTGCAGTGCTCACAGCTGAGTACAGGGGAACCGATGATAGCCCTGACCACCATCTTTCAGAAGTACCTTCGAGAGTATGCCTGGAAAATCCTCTCTGGCAACCTGCCCAAGTGAGTCTCATTCTTCACATTCTGAGTGATGAAGCAGGATTCTAAGTATTCCTAAATATGGGAATCTGCAAGGGAACCCATTCTGAAGTTGTTTACTGAATTGCTATCTGTCAAAGGGAAAAACAGTCTTGCTTGAGTTCCCTAGGGGCCGACACTATTTTCACCCTAACAACGTTCCATAGCTGATTGAGACCTTTAGCAGAGATGCTCACTCTGGCTGCCAGTGTTGGTCACACCACAGTGGTGGACACTGGTGAGTCAGTCCTAATGTAGATACGTATGTATTTCATGAATGTGGATTCAACAATAATTGCTTGGCAGGAAAAGTCAAATGATGGGAATAGCTATTAAATAGTCAAATTCAACATGATTATGCCCTGGAATGATAGGTAGGAGACATGCATCCAACTTTCCCTCTGTCTAATGGGTTCCAAAGTCTCTATAGTGGTATATTCCTCTTTTGATGCTCAAGAGTCTGATGTGGAAAGATATATAGTAGGATATGGTGGTGAGGGGATTACACAGCATAGTTCCTAATTCTATTCATTCCCTTGTATTCTGAAACATTTAAGAATTGTTATATTGTGAATCACTTCAAATAAGTGGATCATTCAGCAAGGGTTTTAGAGATCTTTTAGTTACATAGAAATTTCTACTGTAATAGAATGTGACCTAATACTTCAGAATTTAATATTTACAAATCATCCCCATGATTAATTAACATTTGTTGAGCCAGTTTCTGTCATTGTCACTAAGATTTTTTTTTTTTTTTTGTCGGTCGTGGGGCTTGAACTCTGGGCCTGGGCGCTGTCCCTCAGCTCTTCAGCTCAAGACAAGCACTCTACCACTTGAGCTACAGCGCCACTTCCGGTTTTCTGGTGGTTTATTGGAGATAGGAGTCTCACGGTCTCTCCTGCCCGGGCTGGCTTTGAACTGTGATCCTCAGATCTCAGCCTCCTGAGTAGCTAGGATTACAGGCGTGAGCCACCAGTGCCCGGCTGTCACTAAGATATTTTTGAGTATGAGAATTTTATTACTTGGATGAAAAAGAATAGACTCGTGGGCTCTACAGATTTGAGGAGTCAGGTATAGTTATTAATGAAACTTCTTTGAAATAAGTTATTTTGAGATTTTTAATTTCTTCTCTGTTGATCAAGATACTATTAACTCATTATAGCTTAGAAAACACAGAGAAGCATAAGAAAATAAAGACCTATGGTCTCACCATCTAAAGAGAACCCGTTTCACTCCTTGTCAGACATTTTTTTCCATGTTTCATCCATGTGTATATGCCGTGGGATGTGCATGTGTTGTGTGTCTGACAGAGTTGAGACTGTATGGCAGCTAGTCTTATGCCCTACTGGAAGTGTTTTCTCATGAGTGTTAGTATCACAGCTGGAACAAGTGACACTCAGCTGGGGTTTTGTTAATACTAACTCTGCTTCCAGGGACTGGGCAAGGTAAAAGGAAGTGGAAGAATTTGAAGCATCTATATACCAGTGAGTAGTGGTTGCTACTTTAGAAGCCACCCAGGAATGGAGGCTGCACAAGGGGTTTCATGAACTCCTTTTCTGTCTCTTGAAGCATTCAGAACTGTGGCAGGAGCTGTGTCTTAACATTCCTTTCTGTATTCCTCCACAAGTACAACATGTACATTCCGTTGCAGAATTTTCTTATAACTGAGACAAACGGTTGGGGAAGCTAAATGAGTTCTACATATCAGGAAATGCCAAGCTAAAGTGCAAGGCAGCTGAGCAGCCTCCTCTGCAAGTATCGGATGATTGTAGCTAGCAGGACTAATCAGTCCTGGCTCATTTTTGGAATTGCCTTTTCCTATTCCTGATGGTAAGAGAATCTAACAGATGACAGTCAAGGTAAGGTCAGGAGGAAAAGGACTCATTGTACGTGAATTTATTTGAACCACAGCCAGCCTTTCCTTCCCTTTTTTCTTTGTCTTAAAATAGGCAGTATCCAGTTCAGGAAGCAAATTAGAAGTTCTAACCTGACCAGTTCCTGTTCCTTTTCTTCAGAACCACCAGCAGCAGTGGAGGGCTAACCATCAGCAGCCTCCTCAAGGAAAAGGAGGGCTCCGAAGCAGCCAAGTTCACACTCGAGGAGCTCTGCCTCATCTGCAGCATCTTGAGCACAGCTGAATACTGTCTAGCCACCACCCAGCAGGTGAGCCAGGTGCCACACACCACCTCCTCTCCTGAACCATCCAGGCTGCAGAGCTGGAGGAGGATGATCCCAACAAGGCTGCAGACTACTATGTGAGCAAACCAGTTGGCCTCCCAGAGAGGAAAATTCACTGTTTGGCCAGAAGACTGCCCAGGCAGCCATTTTACAGAGGGCTATTAAAAGGAAACTAGACAAGAAAGTATGACCAGTCTCCTCCCTATAGTTGTGTAAGCCACCTAACGGGCATGACCTCTTAAAAGTAGGTCAGTAGCACTGTTTCTCTTGTGAGAAAAGCAGTAATAAACTTAGTGGTACCAGGACCCAGCCTTTGGTGGTGATGAGTCACTCATTTAATCCATTCTCAGCAAAGCACAGTCCTTTGGGCTTTTATATGTCTCCTGAAATTTTATAGTATTTTCAGTATGTTGAAACAAATAACTATTGTTTGAGGTGTTGACGTTCAGGAACTGTGAAGCAGGAAGGGGTGGGTGATGCCTCCCTCAATAGGAGCCCCTAAGTGGCAGAAGTTCAGCAAACTGATTTAGCAAAAGGAAGAGCCAGAGTAACTTTCCATGCAGCCTTAAGGCGTGGGATTAGGAGTTCTTTTTCTCATTTGCTCTGGGATCCACCTCAGGCTAAGAGAAAGAGAGTGATTTGGGAGGGTTCTGCTGTTCCACCTCCTTGTATTTATTATTTACACATGTCTAGATCATAGAAAGACAGTCGTAAATGATACTTCAGACATTCCAGTTTCAAGCTCCTGCGGGCCAGGGCATGAATTCAGAAGTATTCCCACAAAGACTCCAACCATTTAGGGCCAGCCAGGCAGACAGAGGAAGCAGCATCACTGCTTGGGGCACTTTGGGTTACACAGGGAATGATCTGTAAAAGTTTGGTCTTGGAACTTGAGAGAGCAACCCATTTAGTGCCAGATAACCCCAGGGCAGGACATCAGTATCTGAGAGAACCTTCAAAACAGAGGTCCCCAAGTTCTTTGGTAAACACTTTTAAGTATTTAGTGTGTGTGCAGAAAGAAAAACATACACGACACATATAGTATTTTTAGATAAATAGCCATAGTCCACAAAAAGGAATAATTAAAAAATTACTCTTAATCGTATCACATTCAAATAGTCATCTAAGCAACTTAGGTTATTTTTTTCCAATTGTTTTTTATGAACAGTTTTGTATGCTTGTCTTAATTCATTTTGTATCCTTTTATTATCATTTGTGTCTTAATAGTAACATTTCTCCTGTTACTAAAATGTCTTTTTTACTATCATCATTTATGGCTATATAATCTTCCATTAAGAAATACTATTATTTGATAGTATTCCTGATAATTATTTATGCTGCTTCAAATATTTGCTATAAACAATTCTACAAAGAGCATCTTTCTGAACATAGTGTCTTAAATGTTTTACATTCTTTTATGTGCACACATACGTGTGTGTGTGTGTGTGTGTCTGTCTGTCTGTCTGTCTGTCTGAGTCTGTGTCTGTCAGTTTTGAACTCCACCTGAACTCTGTGCTTGAACTCTGCGCCTGGATGCTGTCCCTGAGCTTTTTCACTTGAGGCCAGTGCTCTACCACTTTGAGCCACAGTATCACTTCCGATTTTCTGGAGGTTAATTGGAGATAAGAATCTCACAGACTTTTCTTGCCCAGACTGGCTTCGAACCATAATCCTTAGATCTCAGTCTCCTGAGTAGCTAGAGTTACAACTCTGAGCCACCAGCTCCTGGCTATGTTATTCTCTTGAACAAATTATTTGGCATTTTAAAAGTATTAGATCAGAAACCATTTTGATAATTCTTGATACATGTGGCAAATTTCTTTTTAATGTAGTGAACATTTTTTTTTTACTGATTATAAAAAGTAAACTCCTTCTTGGCCACCTCTACTGAAATTTGTACACACCATTTTTCATTAAAACAAAATAGAAATTCCTGGAGAAAGAACTAATTCCAGATGTGCAGCAGAAAGTATAGAGATGAAATTAGGACAAGTAATATAAAGAGCAAGAAAAATAACAAAAGACCATTAGTGTCATCTCCAAAGGACTCAGAGGGAACTGAATATGCCATCAAAAATAAGTCTTAACTCATAGTACATTCAAATATGGCCTATTTGGAAAATCCTGGGTTTGCAATACAAGTACCTAAAGACAAGCTCATCCTGGACATAAGGTAAGCACTAATACAATGACAATGAGAGATATTTAAGGCCATAGATCTAAAGATGCAGTCAGGGCCATGAGAAGATAGAGGCATGACTGGAAGGTTACATCTAACTAGCCATGAGCACCACAGGTTGCCAGCAAGCACCAAAAACTAGAAGACAGGCCTCCTTGAGAATGTCTAGAAGAAATCAGCCCTGCTCTCAGCTGATTTTAAGCTTCTGGTCTCCACAATAAATGCCTGTTGTCTTTAAGCTACTAAGTTAATGATAATTTGTCATAACAGCCATAGGAAACTAATGTGGGAGCCAGCCTTCAGAGCTCTACTGTCAAGAGATAGAACACACCAACACCAGTTTACATCAGTTAGAATTTTAATAGCAAGGAAGTGAAAACAACAAATGTGTTTAACTGAATTTGGTTATAATGATTGTATTAAAATTCATTTCTTGCATTTAAAGAGGTTAAGCGCCATAGGTATGAATCAAAACTAGTGAATTAAGAGAAAGCTTTTACCTGCCTTTCCTATCTGATCCACCAAATCATTAATAGTCATACCTATACAGCAGAAGTTTAGGTAATAATGAAGAAGAAAAGGGAGATCAGTCTAATGGATAGTGGATCTGGTCATTGAGCATCACTGGCTGCTGATATGAGAAAAAGGCTGAAGGTTCCAACACAGTACTTGCTTAGCATGCATAAGGACCTAAGTTCAAACCCCATCACCACCTCAAAAAAGAGGTGAGGGAATAAAACTGTGTTTCCTGATGTAAGTACACAGTACCACCATGAAACAGTTTTCTGATTGTGTGTATGTGTGTGCTCAAGTGTGTGTGTGAATACCAGGGCCTAGGTGATCTCCCTTAGGTTTTTCACTCAAAGTTACCACACTCTACCAGGTGAGTCACAACTCCACTTTGTAATTTTTGCTGATTAGTTGGAGATAGGAGTTTCACAAACTTCCCTGCCCAGGCTAGAATGCCACTGGCATTCGGTTTGACTTTTGTCTTACAACTTTTTTTTCTCACTATATGTAGCTCACATCTCTGCCTCACAAGTGCTCGGATTACAGGCATGAATTACCAATCCCAACTTTATTTGGATCTTGATTCATAGTATTTTTGGTTTCTCTTTTTGTCGGTTGTGGGGCTTGAACTCAGGGCCTAGGCACTATCCCTGAGCCTCTTTGTGCACAAGACTATCTCTCTATTACTTGAGCCACCGCACCACTTCCTGTTTTTGAGTGGTTAATTGGAGATAAGAGTCTTACCCAGGGACTTTTCTGCCTGGGCTGGCTTCAAACCACAATCCTCAGATCTCAACCTTCTCAGTAGCTAGAATTACAGGTATGAGTTACCAATGCCTGGTGTTTCATAGTATTTTAAAATTGTAAGCAGTGAGGAAAATGTCAGCTTTAAACAAGATAAGAAGTATTTGATGTTAAAAGAGTTGGTAACTTTTTAGGAATGAGACTTTTGTTTTTGAAATATCTAAAGAGGAAATGATAGACTGTCTAGGATTTGCTTGAGAAAAAGTCAAAGGATGGAGGGACCAGTTAGAGTACAGTAAACAAGACTGGCTTTGTAAAGTTTCAAATATTATAGAGACATAAATAATAGATGAAACATCCCCATAATCTCACTTTTGGGGCAGCTACTCTGATGTGTACTGGATAGTAGTATATCCTCCCAAACAATTTTTATGTATCTTTTTTTTGTTGTTGCTGTTGGTTGCAAGTCTTGAACTCTGGGCCAGGCACTGTCCCTGAGTTCTTCAGCTCAAGGCAAGCACTCTACCACTTTGAGCCACAGGGCCACTTCCAGTTTTCTGGTGGTTAATTGAAGATAACAGTCTCATGGACTTTCCTGCCCGGGCTCGCTTTGAACTGCAGCCTTTAGAACACAACATCCTGAGTAGCTAGGATTACAGGTGTGAGCCACCAGCACCCAAATTTTATGCATAAGAATAGGCCCATACCCTACATTATTACTGTACAATGAAGCAGCATTGTTTTGTCTGTAACTGAGTCATGGACATCTTTCCATGTCAGTGTTGTTTGTTTGTTTTTTATCACTTGTACTGAGTATTCCATTTATTCTCCCATTCCTCAAAAGAAAAAAAAAGTCTTTCTTGGGTCTGGGGATGTGGCTTAGTGGTAGAGTGCTTGATTCCCCCAATACCACATAAACAGAAAAGCCAGAAGTGGCACTCTGGCCTAAGTGGTAGAGTGCTAGCCTTGAGCAAAATAAGTTCAGTGAGGGGCCCTGGACTAGGGAGAAAAAAAAAATCTTTCTTTAGCACTTATTATTTCTCAGATACTATGACAGGTGTTAATAAACAGCAGTGAATAGACTGGACAAGTGTCTTTCCATCAGGAATCTTTAGAAATGATGGGAAGACAGATAATAAGTAGGTCATCCCAGATTTAGCTTCTATTTCATGATATGTGTTAGAGAGGAAACAGATGCCAAGTGAGAAGCTTGGAGAGAGTGGGAGTGGGAATACTCCAAGGCAACCAGCTGGTTGGGAGGGGCGGCTCAGATATTTCAGGGGGAGGAAGTATAAATGTTGGGATAATGGCCCTGAGGAAGAGAGACCCTAGTATGCAAGTGTCCTCAAAACTTCAGAGGCCAGTGTAACCAAACCCTAGCAGGCAGGACGGAAAGTAGCAAGATGGGGCCAGAGAGCTGGACAGAACCCAAGTCATGCTTAGAAGTTTTGGGTTTATTTTCAGTATAATAGCAAAAGAAGCCTTGTAAGCACAAGCCTCTGCCACGATCCGTTTCATTCTCCCCTCACTGAAACCTATGCAGAATGCATCCAGGTTTTCCATAATCTTAACCAACACTAGACTGTGAGCTTTTTGAGAACAGCATTCACTGAGTAATTCCATCTCTTGGTTAAATAGGCTGGCACAAGGTAATCTTCCAGGAAATATTGACTAAAATTATGAATGCTGCCAAGAATGTGTGCATGCCTCTGTACATTCTCTTTATATCATTGAACATTATTTCTAGATGTGAACTTCTAGATTAAAAATTTGTATATTTAAATTTTTACTTAAATACATTGCCTCCCATAAAAGTAACACCCATCCCTAAAGCACTTTTAAGTTGAACACAAAGCATACATTATCATTGGAGTATAAGTATGGCGGGTTAGGAGCACTAGATTAACCAAAACTCAGGGATGTCTTCAGATAGTCCCTGTCCTGGGCAACTGTATTTTCTCCAAAGCTCTAGGAGCATGTGAGGGTTTTGTTGGGATAGTTGTGTGGTTTGGTTTGATTCTTTCCAATACTAGGCCTCAAGCTTTCACTTGATGTTTTCTTTTCAAGGCTGGTGCTCTATCACTTGTGCCACAGCTCTATTTTCAGCCTCTTGCAAACCAGTCTTGCAGGCAAGAATCTTACTGACTTTTCTGCTCAAGCTGGCTTCAAACTGAGAACCTCAGATTCCAGCCTCATATATTTGTATCCCAGGCTACTGTAGGCTAATAAAAGTGAAGAGTGTTCTGTGGGTTTAGTCTCCAACATGTTGATAAGGCACGTAGCTTATCATAATGTTCAGTGAACCCCTTTTTTTTTTTGGCTGCTGTCCCTGAGCTTCTTTTGCTTAAGATGAGTGCCACCACTTGAGCCACAACACCACTTCCAGCTTTTTTGAGTAGTTTATTAGAGATATGAGTCTCACGGAGTTTCCTACGCAGGCTTCAAATGGTGATCATCAGATATCAGCCTCTTGAGTAGCTAGGATAACAGGCATGAACCACCAGCACCTGGCTTCAGTGAATCTTCTATGAAAGCTTCTGATTCTGATTGGCAAGTAGTTCATGAGCCAGGGAGTATCTTCAAATTGGGGCATTTTCAAAATTAATCCTATGAATTACCAGTGTCTCAAGAGAGGTGTAGCACAGGGCTAAAGATTACATGTGCTTCTGAGGAAGTTTATTTCAGGCCCACTGCTTACTATCTCCGGTAGACCTCTCCTAGTTTCTCATCTGTAAAGAGGGTTATCGTGGGCTGTCTAGAGTTATGAGAATTAACTGAGCCACACAAAATGTCTAGAGTTGTATCTGATTCATCAAACTTAGTAAATGTTAGCTATTATTCTGAAACTCCTTTTGCTAATTATTAAACATTTTTCTGTTTCTCTTTTTTCTAACAGCTAGAAGAAAAACTCAAAGAAAAGGTTGACGTAAGTCTGATTGAACGAATCAATCTGACAGGAGAAATGGACACATTCAGCACGTATGTACCTAGCTGGTGTTTGCCCCAGGCCTGTTCTTTCTCTTTCATGGAGCAGCAAGTGTCAGGCTGTTGGCTTTAGTACCACAGAACCTAACAGGATTCTAGGATCTTCTTTTTAGGATTGGGATTGTTCTCTACTGGCACTAGAAGCATCTGCCTCCCCTGCCTCTCCCTCAGTGCATTTCTTTTAGCTTATAGATTGTGGGGTGGGCTTATTATTACCCCATCATGCCCTGACCATCCCTACAGGAAGGTCAAGTTCCAGGCCTTCTACCTGCTGTGTTTTAGAATAAAAAGCATAAATGGTTGGAGTTTAGCATGTACCATTGCATGTGTGCTTTAACTGAAATTCCAGGTTTTGCTGAAGGGATGGCTCAAGTGTAGAGCTTCTACCTAACAGGTACAAGGCCCTGAGCTCAAGCCCCAGTACTGCAAAAGAGAAAAAAGAAAAAACTTGAGCCGGGCACCAGTGGCTCATGCCTGTAATCTCTACTTCCTAGCTACTCAGGAAGCTGAGAGCTGAGGATCGCAGTTCAAAGCCAACCTGGGCAGGAAAGTCTGTGAAACTCTTATCTCCAATAAAACACCATAAAACCAGAAGTGGCAGTGTGGCTGAAGTGATAGAGCACTAGCCTTGACTGAAGAGTTCAGGGACAGTGCCCAGGCCCAGAGTTCAAGCCCTACGACAGACCAAAAAAAAAAAAAGAAAGAAAGAAAAAGAAAAAGCTTGAGCTTTTGGATGAAATGAATGTAAATTGTACACAGAGGCCTAAAACATCAGAAGGGTTGTGTTAGTCACTCCAACAATTTTTTGATTTGCAGTGTCATCTCCAGCAGTATCCAGTTGTTGGTACAGGACCTAGATGCAGCTTGCGACCCTGCCCTGACAGCTATGAGCAAGGTATGGTTTAGGTCTGACTCTATACTAGATTTCTGACAATTGACAAAGATAGTTTTCCTTAGCCTTGGTCTGGCCTGTGGCTCAGTGTCATGGACACTGACAGCTGGGAGGACAATGGCAAGACCTCCTCTGATTTCCCTCAAAGCACTCACTTCATCTTGCTCCTTAGGTCATTGCTTGTCCTTTAAGAATGAGACAGGAGGAACTGGTAATGTGGCTTAGTAGTAGAGTGTTTGCCTAGCATGCATGAAGCCCCTGGGTTCAGTTCCTCCGTACCACATAAACAGAAAAAGCCAGAAGTAGCTCAGTGGCTCAAATGGTAGAGCTCTAGCCTTGAACACAGAGAGGCTCAGGAACAGTACCCAGGTCCTGAGTTCAAGCCCCAGGACTGGCAAAATAAAAATAAAAAGAATGAGACAGCAAGCACATGTGTTTGGTGAGTCTAAAGGAGATGTGGTCTTTGATTAGGGTCTGACACATGCTAAAAATCTTCATGTGGTCTCACCAGAAGGGGTATTTCTGTTAGTGCTAAAGCAGTAATCTCTGACTCATGCTTCATTCTTGCTCACTGAGAGATTTTTTTCTGACTCTTTCTGAGTTCTGATGCCAATATAAGACTATTTGATCAGCTTTTGGACTCTGGTTTTCTAATACCCTGTTGGCCTATCAGTCAGCCCACTCCTCCTTTGGCATCTACCACATGCTACCTCCCCTTGCTGTTTTTGGAATCTATGTGTCTGTGCCTTTTCTTTCCCCAGAAGAATGTACATTCCTGATGGGCATGCTGGTACATGTCTGTAATCCCAATTCTTGGTGGCGGAGGCAGGAAGATCTTGAGTTCAAGGCCAGCCTGAGCCCTGATTCAAAAATATGAAAAAGAATGTGAATTTCTTAAGTGGATAGACCATGTCTTGTACCATGCTCTGTATCTTTTATTGTCTTGAATATTGAAGACACCCATGTTGCTTAAGTTGAAAATGATCTTTTAAAATTTTTTTTTTATTTCTAAGCCTAATTAACATGAAGCCACCCACTCTAGAACCTTAGAGCAGGCAGGCTAAGTGTGGCCCACTACCTGAATTTGTGAATAAAGTTTTATTGAAACACAGCCACATTCATTCATTTGCCTGCTTTCTATGGTTGTTTTTGTGTTGTAACCATAGAACTGGGTTAATTCCAATGGGCAAAGCGAAAACATTTATTACCTGTTTCCTTATAGAAACAGTTGCTGGTACCAAGAATCATGGACTCTTACAGCATTCTTATAAATTTTGGAGAAAGAATTTTTCTAGGGCATACTAGATAGTAGTATAGGGCAGTGGAAAGGACCTGACTCAGATAGACATAACTCTTCCAGGTTTTTTTGAGGGTAGTGAGCAACTGACTTAACCTGTCCAAGCCCATTGCCTTCTTTGTATGTGAAATATGGCTGTCAACTCCCAGACTTGATGTAAGGATGTAACATGACAGGGCCTGGCTGGTACCAGTCACGTAATAAGTGCTCAGGAGTGTTAACACTTTCCCTCTTCTCAAGAGAAATAGCCAAGTTTAAGGATTCTGAATTTGGTTTTGGAGTACACTATAACAGAAATGGTATTAAAACCAAAGAAGTTAGGCTTTGGAGTTTTAAGGAGTAGGCACACATAAAGTTCCTTATGACAGAACTGGCCCTTTCCATGATCAGAAACAGGTAAGTATTCTCAGTGTTCTTGCTGATTCTTGCTCAGCACACTGAGCAATGAGGCAGAGGCTGATGTAGTTTCTGCAAAGAACATGGCTGTGAGATTTTGCGCTGTAGGCTCTGATTGTCCCTGGCTGCTGGTGAGCATTCTCTGCACCCTGAATGTGATCTGTTCCAGCTGCCATCTCTCCTGAACTGCCACACTTCAGCCTGGAATGCAGCTGCTGAAAGAATTTTCATTGACCAAAGGAAGAGTGCATTTTTTCCCCCAGTAAAATAACAGTTGGAGTGGGTTTAACACTCCAGGTGTTGCTTATACGAACTGTCAGTTCATTAGGTAGATTTCCCTCAAGCATTCACTACCCCATTGTCTATTTCTCCCCCAGACCCACACCAGCAAACATTAACCATACCTCCAGAATCTTTTGTTTATATCCTAGGAAAAACCACAGACTTGGGAACACAGCAGCTGGGAGATCATTACTTTTTGTCTGAGTCTTCTGGAGTTCTAGCAAAATGAAATCCATGTGATGAAAATAAGCATGCCAAGTAGTCACAAATTGATTCAACATACACCCTCTGTTATTTGTGCCTGCATCCTGTTTCATGTAGTTTCTTCTAGGATTTTTAAAATGACTATTTCTGTGTAGCCTTCTCCTCATTTTCCTCCTCTTCTTCCTCCTCCTCCTCTCTCTCCCTCCCTCTCCTCTTTCTCCCTCTTTTTTATTTTCTGTGTCACTGGGTTTGACTTTGCTAGGCAGGAACTATACCACTTGAGCCACCTTGCCTGGCTTGATCCTATCACTTTTATTATTTGCTGAACAGTTCAGCTAGCATAGTGCTTGGAGTTGCAAGGCTGGGAAAGGCATAGACATTATTCTCAGGTGCTTGGATCCTAATGGTTGAGGGGTAAGATATGTAGATGTGAGAGGGATGCCCAGATCACTGTAATACATGGTACAAAGAGATCAGTACTATTTTAAAAGTACCAAGCTCTATGTTCGAGACATGAGAGACAGAAGGTGATATAAGGTATGGTCCCGGAGCTTAAGGAATAATCTCTTTATTTCAAATGAATTTATAATTATTGAATATGTGATTAAGAGGCCATTCCAAACGGTGAGAGTGTGAGCAAAGGGTTATGATGGTAGGAATTCCAACAGAATGCTTTGTATTTAGATAAGGCTACCCTCAAGGAGTGTGTACTCTTTGGGGAAGAAGAATCAAAATAACCAATAATATATATATATATATATTTTTTTTTTTTTTGGATCCAGTCGTGGGGCTTGAACTCTGGGCCTGGGCGCTATCCCTTAGCTCTTCAGCTCAAAGCTAGTGCTCTACCACTTGAGCCATAGCACCCCTTCCGGCTTTTTTCTTTTTGCTAATGTGGTGCTGAGGAATCGAACCCAGGGCCTCATGCATGCTAGGTAAGCGCTCTAACACTGAGCCACCTTCCCAGCCCATAACCAATAATATTAATGAATATGTTTTGTATTAGTGAGAAAAAGGTGAGTTGGGCTTGCCAAGATGTAATAGAGTTCTTTGAATTGGATGCAGGAAGGTTCCTTCACAAGATGGACAGAGGTCACGTCATTTGTTCTTTCTTACCTTGTTAGCTCAACGTTTGGTTCTGTTGTTGGGTTGGGGCTGGGGTAGTACTGAAGGCTTGAACTCAGAGCCTAGGAGCTGTCCCTTTACTTTTTAGTTCAAGGCTAGCACTGTACCACTTCTGGATTGTTGGTGGTTAATTGGAGATAAGAGTCTCAACTATACTGGTTAGGAATCAGAGTCCTCAGATAGCTCAGCCTCCTGAGTACCCAGGATTGTAGGCATAAGCATCTGGCTCTTAGGTCAGTTTTTGCCCCCACTGTGCATATACCCTAGACTAGTCCAGCCTCTGAACTGTTATGCCTGTTGAGTATATATTTCCTTTTTTTGCCTCCCCCCCCCCTTTTTTTTTTAAATACTAGGGTTTGGATTTGAACTTAGAGACTTGCTCTTGGTAGGCAGGTCCTCTACCAGTTACATTTCTTGCTCTCATTATTTTTTTTTAATAGGGTCTCACTTTTTGCCAGGACCAGCTTGGATCTCAGTGCACCTATTTATTCTTTCCATGTAGCTAGGATGACAGGCATTTATCACCACATCAAGCTTCTTTTTGTTGATTAAGATAGGGATCTCACACACTCTTTGCCCCACCTGGACTTGCACCACAGTTCTGATTTCAGCCTCCTGAGTAACAAAGATTACAGGTATAAGCCATGTCTGGCTTGTTTTTCCTCATCCTATTCTTTCTGCCTAGAATTCTCTTCCCATAGTTGTCTACCAACAAGCACATTCTTGTAAGGTTCAGTTCAAATATTTATTCCTTTTTAAAAACTGAGTTATAACTCAGTTTTTATAGTTTTTCACTCCCTTTAGAGTGGACAGTTCAATGGGTCATGCAGTCATTACCATCTAAGTCCAGAACATCTTCATCATCCTAAAAAAGAAGCTCTATATTTATTAGCAATTACTCCCCCATCCCCCTTACAGCCATTGATCTACTTCCTTTTTTTTTTTTTTTGTACCAGTCCTAGATCTTGAACTCAGGGCCTGGACTGTGTCCCTGAGTCTCTCTGTGCTCAAGGCTAGTACTCTCCACTCTACCACTTGAACCACAGTGCCACTTCCAGTTTTTTTTGTTTATGTGGTACTGAGGAATCAAACTGAGGGCTTCATGCATGCTAGGCAAGCACTCTACCACTAAGCTACATTCCTAGCCCCATTAATCTACTTTCTCTCTCTTTAGATGTGTCTGTCCTAGACATTTCACATAAGTAGGTTCATACAGAACCAGGCACCAATGGCTTATGCCTGTTATCCTAGCTACTTGGGAGACTGATTTGGAGGATTGCGGTTTCACAGAAACCCTGGGCAGAAAAGTCTATGAGACTGCATCCCAACAGGAGAGAAGCTTTCCTTGAACCTCAGTTCTCCCAATGTTTATCTCCTAAGTAGCTAAGATTCCTGAGTCTCTGGGATTAACTGGCCGACTTCAGTACCCAACTTCAGCTTTTTTCTGCTCGGACACAGTGATGTTCCTACAAGGAAGAAAATGTGTTGAGCAACCTAAGTAAGTATTCTAGTCAGCTTTGTAATTTTCTCCAGAAAATTAATGAATTGCCCTTCTTATATATGTTTATGTGATTTTCTTCTCATTTTAATACCCAATGCACGCAGCTTAGGGTAGCAAAGCCAGAAATAAAACTGAGCCTCCTGATTCTTGAGAAGAGAATTATCTGGCATGTGTGGGTGGGAATATGAAGAGTTTGTCTTTTAAATATAAATTCTGCAAATTCTTAGGAATTAGTATGTTCAATTATGGCCTTAAGAGCAGGATTTTAAAAATCTATGGACTCCTTAAAAGGAGCATTGGTCCCATGGTCCCCTCTCACTATGTCCTCTTTACTAAGGTCACTCACTAGATCAAAAGAATCTGAGTCTCTCGCCAAAATCAAACACACTTAGCTTTTTTCCCATTAATAGCAGTTTTAGAAAGGAAAAAAAAAAAGAAACTAAATAAATTAAATTTCCTTACAGTCTGGCATGTAATTTCTATTAGGTTTCAAGATGTGAACATGTACTAATTTAGGAAACTGCTTTACTATCCCCCAAAGACATTTTGAAATAGCTAGAACAGTCCTCAAATCTGTTCTCATTTTCCTCAGTCATTAAAATGCGGATCTATTTCAGAAGGCCACAGAACACCATGGATAAAAAAAAATCTACACGTTTACTTTCCACTTCTAATCAAGACAAATTTTTCTATTTCCACAAATGAATATTTATTTTTAAGTATTTTATTCATATTTAACTTTATAATAAAATTACTTTATTATGAGATAGATGTCAGTGGCTCAGGCCTGTAGTCCTAACTATCCAGGAGGCTAGATTTGAGAATCTTGTTCAAAGCTAGCTCAAGCAGACAACTATGAGAGATTTTCCCCAATTTATCACCAAAAATCCAGAACTAGAGGCGTGGCTCAAGTGGTAGAGCTCCAGCTATGAGAACAGAAAGAGCCAAGTTGAGAGCACAAGACCCTGAACTCAAGCTCCATTGCCAGCACAAAGGGGGCGGGGAGAGGGAGGGAAGAAGAAGGAAAAAGAAGGAAGGGAAGGAAGGAAGGAAGGAAGGAAGGGAGAAAAAATTATTTGTGTATATAAAATCACTTTTCCATTGGCCCAGTAGTGAATGCAACCGAGTATACACATACATACATATGTACATATCGTCCTAAACCCTTTGCTATTTCCTTCACTTTCTATTCTGGGTGATCTTGACCTTTCCCCCGAGACTCAGAAGCATGTATCCTCCAGCAAAGAGTTAAAATGAGTCATTGCTTCCTCTTCCTCTCACCACCATCACCTTCCTGTATCATCTATAAATCTCATCCTCAGTCTAGACAGAGATTTTGCTGGTTCCAGTTCCCCACCTACTTTCAAGTTCATGTAAGGTGGTAAGCCTTCTTTTGGGAGATAACATAGTATTGTGGAAAGAACAAGGGCTTTGGAGTTAGACAACCAGTGTCTGGATCTGGTAACTGGCTGCTTATGCCTTACCAAACAAGTCCCCCATTGTCTCGAGCCTCTCTCCCCATCTGTAAAGCAGGAGTTGTACTACAGCCTCTGCTATATCACCGTGAGCAGTAAGTTCATGTCACTACACAGTAGCTGGTAATAAAGTTTCCTTCCCCTCTGGTTCAGTGTTGGGCCTGCAGAAATTTGTTATCAAATAAAGCAAATGCTTGTTGTAGACGCCACAGGAACCAAGACAAGCATGAAAGAGTACAGCAGTGAATATATGAGCCTGCCTTTGACCCATGGTTCAGCAGCCTAAACCACAACACTAGACCCCAGAGTCTAGATGTCTGAGACCAACCATGCTCTGTATCACGCTAATTCAGTAGTCTAAATTAGTAAGTAGGAGTTTCAATTTTTGATTGTGCAAAATTAGTTTCTCAGATTTCTTCCTAATCTTTATATTCCAATAGAAAACAAAACCCAGTTCTATAGTAAGCTAGCTGTGGAGCTAGATTCTCCCTTCAGTGGGTTAGTCAGAATTGTCTGCTACAGAGGATAGCTCTGGGAATCATTATTATCTCAGCCTTCCCTGGGAAGTGTCAACATGGACCACACACTTGACGCAGCAGAAGTAGAGCTGTGGGGATGCTGTGGACCCCATATTGTCTCTTGCAGCTGAATACAGGATCCTGGGGTACTGATGGTTATTATCTCCATTTCCTTGCCTGCTGTTTCTGTCAGCCCTGCATCTGAGGTATATATTTCTTCTGCCAACTGTTTCTTTTTGTTCATGTAGTACAGGTTGAATACTGTCTGGGAGTTGAATCCATTCCATCCCATATCCCCACAGTCAAAAAGCACAGAAGGAAACCCTTTACATGGCAGAGGAGTAACTTTTAAATACCAAATGCAAAGTTGACCTGGAATTGCTTATGTCTATTGGTATCATTGCATGATGCTTGTTCTTCCAGTGTGGACTGTTGGCTTCCTTTCTGAAAGAGACCTTTGTTTGATCACTGCATATTTCATTAGCTTCTCTTGAGAAGCAGGGCTGACCTTGAACTATCCCATTTAAATATTTTCCATGTTTTGTTTTGTTTTGTATTTTAACAAGTGTCTAGCAAGCAGCCTTGTATAGTGCTTGGGCTTCAGACAGACCTGGTTGTCCCAACTCTTGTCATTTACCAGCTTTGTAAACTTGGGTATGTTACAATGAGTTTCCTTATTGACAAAATTGTTTTCAGGACTAAATGAGAACATGTGTGCATAGTAAGTGAAATGATGTGTATGGGGTGCCAGGAAAGCACTGTACATGTGGTAGGACCTAATACAGGTTTTGTGTTTTTGGTCTTTTTTTTTTTTTTTTCAAATCATGGACACTTAAACTCAGGACATGGGTGCTGTCCCTAAGCTTTTCCATTGAGTGTTCTACCACTTTGAGCCATAGTTCTACTTTCAGTTTTCTAGTAGTTAATTGGAGATAAGAGTTTCATGGGGCTGGGAAGGTGGTTCAGTGGCAGAGCACTTGCCTTGCACGCATGAGGCCCTGGGTTCGATTCCTCAGCACCACATAAGCAGAAAAAAAAATCCAGAAGTGACACTGTGGCTCACGTGGTAGAGCGCTAGCCTTGAGGTAAAGAGCTAAGGGACAGCACCCAGGCCCAGAGTTCAGGCCCCACGACCAGACCCCCCCCCAAAAAAAATAAAAATAAAAAAAGAATTACACGTATTTTCCTGCCTGGGCTAGCTTTGAACCATAATCCTCAGAGCTCAGCCTCCTGCGTAGCTAGGATTACAGGCATGAGCCACTGGTGCCAAGCTCTAATACAAGTTTTTAAACAATTCCCATTACCACCTAAACTCCAAGTCATCTAGATGGTTGACAGCATGCACTAGCCATCCAAAGCAATGTCTGGACAGAATCATGACTAAACTATATTTTGTACTTATAAAATATAGTTGTCCAAAGCAATGTCTGGACAGAATCATGACTAACTATATTTTGTACTTAAAAAAATAAAAGCGGGGCCGGGAGGGTAGCTCAGTGGTAGAGTGATTGCCTTGCATGCATGAGGCCCTGGATTTGATTCCTCTGCTGAGGAATAAGCAGAAAAAGCCAGAAGTGGTGCTGTCGCTCAAGTGATAGAGCACTCGCCTTGAGCTAAAGAGCTGAAGGACAGCATCCAGGCCCAGAGTTCAGGCCTCATGACCAACAAAAAATAAAAATAAAAAATAAGGGGGGGAGGGGGAGAAGGGGGAAATGTAGTTGAGGAGGTGGGAGGGAAGGGATGGTAGGGGAAAAACAAAGGAGGAGGCAACAATGCTTGATAAGAAATGTACTCATTACCTTGCTCATGTAACTATAACCCCTCTGTACAGTATTTTCACAATAAAAAAGTTATTATTAAAAAATAAAAATAAAAAATAAAAGCAAACTGCGAGAACACTAGGGAAGGGGTGACGACATTGTCCAAAAAGAAATGTACTTGTGCTGGGCACCAGTGGCTTACACCTTTAATCCTAGCTACTCAAGGGGCTGAGATCTGAGCATCATGGTTTGAAGCCAGCCAGAGCAGAAAAGGCTATGAGACTCTTATCTCCAATTAGCCATCAGAAAACCAGAAGTGGCACTGTGGCTCAAAGTAGTAGAGTGCTACCTTGAATAAAAAAAACTCAGCAAGAGCACCCAGGCCCTGAGTTCAAGCCCCATGACAAAAGAAAGTAGAGAGAGAGAGAGGAATAAATGTATTCATTACTAGACTTAAACTCTTCTGTACATCACCTTTATAGTAACAGTAAAACATAAATAAATAAGAGCAGAGGCTCCTATGGTAGCGGTAACTCAGTTGGTAGAGCACTTGCCTGGCATATACAAGGCTCTGGGGTCTGTCCCTAGCACCACAAAAAAAAAAAGTAAAAACAATTACTTTGTAATAATTTAAATCATTTTTTCACTAAGCTGATTCAAATTCAGTATCATGAATCCACTTGTGCAATTTTTGGATTTGATTCTAACCAGCTAAACTAGTAATGTCTATCCAGTCTTAGCACATATACTCCACCATGAACATGCCTAGGTTGGCCAGTGGTTATCAAGAGGATGTAGGTGATGAACACACAACTCACCAAGAGGAACCTGGATAAAATGCATATCCTGGACTCTGTCTTGCTTCAGAGCTTCTTGGTAGCCAATGACAGAACATGTCACCGCTACCCCTTACGTTCATCTTATATGAATGGAGAACTGTAATGTTTAAATAACTATAGGAACTGTTTTCAAAATCTTAGACAGTGCTGCCGCTATGGAAAGCAATTGTCATTTCTGTGGACGAGTTTCATGTTTGTTAGATGTGAGGTTATGCAGCCCTGCCCAGCTAGCCATGTTTACCCAGAGCATTCTGTTCCAGGTCTTGCTGCAGAGCTGAGGAATGCAAGGTGAAGTGACTTACCACACCTGTCAGTTTGGGCCTCGCCCTATGAGCTCACTGAAAATCACCTAAGATGCTCATTGTTTGGAAGGGTCAGATCTTTAATCTGAGATGGAAAAACCACCTCTCAAATAAGATAATGGGAAAATCTAACACATAACCAAAGCAGTCAATATAAAGGCTGTTCATATGAGAGCTTCAATTGTTTCTCTGTTACGTATTTGTTTTTTCTAAGTTAAAAACAATTACTTTTCCTGCCAGGAAAGGTGGTACATGCCAGTGTCCCAGCTACTTGGTAGGCAGAGATGAGAAAATCACTTGACAGAGATGTTCAAGATCATTCTAGGCAACATAGCAAGACCCCATCTCAATTTTTTTTTCTATTTTGCCTTTTCCTATCTGGACAGTATGTTGCTATATAGCCCAGGCTAGTTTGAAAACTCAGGATCCTCCTATCTTAGTCTCCCAAATGCTAGGTTTACAGATGTGCACCACCACCACACCTATCTCCAGAGCCTGGTTTTGAAACCTTGCAGGAGACAATTTGTCTCTGGGCCTTGTTTCCCTACCTGTAAAATGAATGTGTTTGTCTATGTCTTGTGTTTATACATGCCTAAAGCTTTTAGAACTATCCTATCTGCTGACCTCAGAACAAAGCAGAGTCCTTTGCACTGTAATCACCATATACAAAAGGATTCTTTCCCCAGGAGTTCTATAAACCTAGTGTCTTTTTACCAAAGGCATTAAACATCAGAACTACTGACCTATGCTTTGAACAGTGCCTCTGGGTTACTTGACTTACTATCAAATATGCACCTTCCATGGGCTGGGAAGGTGGCTCAGTGGTAGAGTGCTTGCCTTGCATGCCTGAGGCCCTGGGTTCAATTCCTCAGCACTACATAAGCAAAAATAAAAAAAGCCGGAAGTGGTGCTGTGGCTCAAGTGGTAGAGCACTAGCCTTGAGCTGAAAAGCTGAGGGACAGCACCCAGGCTCAGAGTTCAGGCCCCACAACCGGACCCAAAAAAAAAAAAAAAAGAAAGATGCACCTTCCTACCCTTGGCAGAATACTAGTGCCCTCTCATTACCAGCTGGGACAGGCTGCAAGCCAGTGCTGCCTTGGCCCCCTTTGCATTCCCAAGAAGAACGAGACACTATAGTTGCTTCTTTCTGTTGTCCAGAGTGTGTCCCCAATTCTCAGAGTATAGCATGAGCTATTTTTGGTTCATTGCCAAAGACCATATTAGTTCTGTTATGTTCTTCTCCCCATCCTCCCTCCTCTACAGTCCCTATGATGTTTCCTGTCTTGTCCCCTGTTGCCATTTGATCCACACTAGTGTTTGCCAGACATCTTACTTCCTTTCCTCAATTGAAGTCCCTTCATAATCCCAAAGATTTTAGAACCATAACATTCTATGCAGACCTTTAAGAATGTTTTTATTAGCTGGGCACCAGTGACTCAAAGTGGTAGAGCACTAGCCTTGAGCAGAAAAGCTCAGGGATGGTGCCCAGATCCTGAGTTCAAGCCCCACAACCAACGGGAGGGCAGGGGAAGGATGTCTTTATTGTGGAAAATTTCAAATACATTCAAAATGGGAGAGAACAGACTAGTGAGCCCTGTGTACCTGTTACCCAACTTCACCATCATATATAGCCATCCTCTCTCTCCAATTCCAGATTATTTCAAAGTGAATGTCACATTATTTCTCTCTCTCTCTTTTTTTTTTTTTTTTTTTTTGGTGGTTGTGGGGCTTGAACTCTGGGCCTAGGCGCTGTCCCTCAGCTCTTCAGCTCAGAGCGAGCACTCTACCACTTGAGCTACAGCACCACTTCTGGTTTTCTAGTAGTTTATTGGAGATAGGAGTCTCATGGTCTCTCCTGCCCGGGCTGGCTTGGAACCGCGATCCTCAGATCTCAGTCTCCTGAGTAGCTAGGATTACAGGCGTGAGCCACCGGCGCCCGGCTTGTCACATTATTTCTGAATATGATTCTTGAAAGGATCTCAAACACTTTCCAATTGACTTGAGAAAAAAGAAAGATGTTAAATAATTCTCTTCTAGGCTTTACTGCATTAGGCCAGTCCTCTCCAGTTTCTCAAACAACATGTGCTTGGACATAGTTGTTCCTCCCCCGTTCTTCCATTTCTGTAAGTAGAGCCACTGCCAGAAGGATAGAACCTCATTCCTCTGCCTGTGAGGGTTCTATGGCAAGTTGGTAACTTAGACAGGAAAGAAAGTCTGTTGGGAGCATGTCAGGGACCAGTAGGTGCAGGAAAGATGGCTGAGTTCCACTCCACTGTCAAGGACAAGGTGTTTATTCGTAATCAGCCACCATGATGCAGAACAGGTAGTGCAGATTCCCTAAGATGAGCTAATTAGCAGTTAACTAATTTTGCTGTCCAAATAACATGTGATAGTTTCCCTGTGAAGGGTCTCAGCCTGGTTATATCCTGACTCTATTTCAGATGCAGTGGCAGAATGTGGAGCACGTTGGTGACCAGAGCCCCTATGTCACCTCTGTCATTCTTCACATCAAGCAGAATGTTCCCATCATCCGTGACAACCTGGCTTCCACGCGGAAATACTTCACTCAGTTCTGCATTAAATTTGCAAAGTAAGTCCCAGTCTCATCACTGAGTTGTAGGATTTTTTCTTAAGAAACTTCATGTTTTAGAACAGTTGTAGTTTCACAGGATAATTTCATAACCCTCTGTTCCTTGCATCCCCATCTTCACATCCAGACTTCTCCATATCAGCCTTCATGAAAGTTGTCTCTGCCTATGCTGGCACACTGTCACTGAAAACCTAGGACTTCTCTGAGGATTCCTTGCTGGTGTATCGCTGTGGGTTGGGCAGAGGGCTACAGTGGTATATCTGCCATTATGGTATCATACTCAGTGGGTTACTTTAATGCTGTGATCACCACCCAACATGCTCACCATGCATATGTTCTGCCCAATCAGACCTCATTCTAGTCCCTGCAGGCCAATATTAATACTAATCTGTGCCAAAAAAGAAACCAGATGTGCTACTTAAAGTTGTACATGCAGTAACAGCAGCACAAACACCAACCACCTAGACAAACAAAAATGAGTGGGGGAAATCCTTACACACACACACACACACACACACACACACACTCACTCACTCACCACCCATTGTCCAATTGAAGTAATTAAGATTAGTTTTTCAATAATCTGGCATATGCATTTTATCTGACTAAATTATAAAGTGTGTGTGTGTATGTGTGTGCGTGTGTGTACCATCCTGGGGCAAGTCTAGCACTCTACCTGTTAAGCCACAGCCCACTTTATTGAAGTTTATTAGAGATAATGGAGATAAAAGTCTCATAGACTTTCCTGCCCAGGCTGGTTTCAAACCACAGTCCTCAGAGTTCAGCCTTCTGAGTAGCTTTTTGTTGTTGTTGCTTCTGTTTTTTGTTTTGTTTTTATCCTTTTTTTATGGTACCGGGGTTAGAGCTCAGGGCCTTATCCTTGCTAGTCAAGCATTCTACCACTTAAGCCATGCATGTCTCCAGTCCTTTGGGTTCTAGTTCTTTTTGAGAAATTTTTCTAGTTATTTTACCTGGTTGGCCTGGGCTACAGTCCTCCTGTTTATGCTTCCTGCCTTAGCTGGATAACAGGTACATGCCAGAAGCCTAGCTTTTTGCTCTCAGAAACTTTTTCACCCAGGCTCTCCCATCACTAAGGTGACAGGCATATACTACCATGCCCAGCTATGGATTGAGATGGAGTCTCACAAACTTTTTGCCTGGGTTGGCCTCAAATCATAATCCTCCTAAGTAGCTAGGATTACAGACATAAGCTACCAGCATTCATCTTAGATTATAATTTTTATTTTCCTGGATCTTGAACTCTGGGCCTGGGTACTGTCCCTGAGTTCTTCAGCTCAAGGCAAGCACTGTTTTTGAGCCACAGAGCCACTTCCTGGTTTTCTGGTGACTTATTGGAGATAAAGAGTCTCCTGGACTTTCCTGCCCAGGCTAGCTTTGACCCACCATCCTCAGATCTCAGCCGCCTGAGTAGCTAGGATTACAGGTGTGAGCCACAGGCACCTAGCTATAAACTTTTTTTTTTTTTTAGATATTAGGATTTGAACTTAACACCTCACATTTGCTAGATAGGCACTTTACCATTTGAACCACACTGCAAGCCCAGATTATAAACATTCCAAGGGTAGGAATCCTTAGTTGTATTTCTTCTTCCTTCTTCAATACTTATTACTGTGGCTGCTAAATTTATCAACTTGTGGATGTCCAGGGAAGATACTAGAAATTGGGAAGATCAAGTCAGGGAGCTCCATTGCCAAGGTAGATGGAGAGGCCTGAACTGCATGTCTTCCTGTTATGTCCTCGTGTGTGGCCATTTCTAGCTTGAGTTTTGAAGCAAGAAAATAGTTGGTCCTTTGCCAATCAGCATCTGGCTGCAGTACTGTTTCCCATGAGACCAGGCAATGATGAGGGCCAGGGTCTCCTGTGACCAATTATCAAATATGCATTTTGGCAAACTTCTGGGAAGGCCTACAGGAAGGTCAGCCCTGTCCAAGCTACTGTATTAAGGCTGTTCTTATCCAGGTCCCAACTGATGATTCAGGACTCCAAGTTTCTGTCTTTTCCATATCTCTCCCAGTTTGTATTCAATTAGGGCTTTCCCTGTCAGACACAAATCCCTAAAGAATAACCATAACAGTGGCTTGTAGAGTTAACTAGTTTCTACCTTGTCAAGAAAGGCTAGAGTTGGTTCCCCAGGGAGACATTCCTGTTTGCAGTGTAGCAGATGGACCAGGACTTGACATTCCCTTCTCTCTCTAGGTGCTCATTAATGTACATTAAAAGCATTGCTGATAAATCACATTATGACACTCCCCATAACTACTGCTAGAAGTGTCTCTGTAAAAATTTACTGTGGCTAGAAATCTCCAATGGGGCCGCTCAGGGGTCTGATTGAGCTTATGTTGAAGTGAATAAGGAGTCCATTGATTACCTAGTCCAAGCATCACCTTACTTTTTCTCTCACAGCCCTTTAGTTTTATAACTAAGTTAACACTGAGTAAACTAGGAATAGGAGACCAATCTCACACACGTGGCCAGGTTCAGCCTCAGATCTAGAGAATATTTCTGTTTTAATCTGTGGTGCCCTTTCACCCTTGAAAAACCCCAGCCTAACTCTAGAAACTTTAGAAGGACTGTGAGGGGACCCTTCCCAGCCAAGGGCAGTAGCCACCACCATGCTGATGGCCTGGAGAAGCCCTTGGCAACTTCCCATCACTTTGCTAAGATGTCTTCCCCCAAAGATGTGTCTGGTCCCAGGTTTCCCTCCACCCAGCCCCTGTGGTTCAGCGTATGCAGCCAGTTCAGCCACAACCACAGCTACTCCAGTGTGAAGTAACTTAGGTTATAAACATTGCACAGGGACTAGTCAAGAATTTAGCCTCACATTGCTTGTCTGGCTCTGGTTTTTAGCTCTGAGGAAACCCTTCCAAATAGTACCTTGTTGGCACACCCTTCTGAGCAGTAGGCATGCCATTGGACCAGACCTCCCCAGTACAATTCCCTGCCTGGCTCATTTGCCTCCATCGGATGTCTGCATCCAAGACAGCCTTCCTGGTTAAACATCAAGGTCACCTCTGGTTGAAACAGCAATTTGTATCACATGACAGCCGATGCTTGTTCAGTAATGGAGATGATAAGACACATCTGTTACTGTTGATTGGGAGATAAAATGAGAAGTCACCTGTGAACTTCCTGCACTGATGCAGGAAGTACTGGTCTTGCACTACACTCAAACAGTGGTCATGACTATAATCCTACCTACTCAGGAGGCTGAGATCTGAGGATCATGGTTTGAAGTCAGCTCAGGCAGGAAAGTCGATGAGACTCTTTATTGCCAATTAACCACCAAAAACCTGGAAGTAGAGGTGAGGCTCAAGTGGTAGAGTGCCAGCCTTGAGCAAAAAAGGTAAACGTAGCACCCATGCCCTGAGTGTCGGCATACAAACATACATATGCAAAAGGTTGCTGCTACATTCTTTTTTTGCTGCTACATTCTTAGAACATTTATTATTTATTCAACACACATTCACAGGAGCTTTGTCCTATACTCAGGGCTGATTTGCCTCAGTTGTCACAATCCCTATCTTCATTTGCCTAAGTCAACTGTGAAGGGAAATAGGCATATACAAATAAGTATAATAAAATAGGTTAGACATTAGAGGCCTGAGGACTCTGAGAATATGGTGGAAGAAAGGCTCTGGAGAAGAGCAAGGTCAGAGAAATACATAACTACTGACCTCCAGGACGCTGGGAAAGGGCATTCCAGGCAGAGGGAACAGAGTAAGCCAAAGCCCAGAGGCATTGGCTACCTATAGAACCAAGAGATCTGTGGCTTAACGAATAAGGAGCCAGCACTCAGCATGCTGAGGCTGAGAACAGAGTATTCAGATGAAGAGAGTAATAGCCACTGAAGTACTGTCTGTAGTCCAAGTGACCTGAGATGCTTTAGCAGAATATCTTTGGAGGCCAGTATTTCAAGTTTGTTCTGGACCACCTAGGGAAACTCTGTTTTAAAAAATAAAATAAAGAAGAAAAGAAGATAGGAGGGAAGAAAGGAGGAGGAAAGAGAGAGGAAGATAATAAGATCTTATTTGCAGCATTGAGGAGTTTTAATTAAGGAAGAAACTTGGTCAAGTTTGCTTTTGAAATTGCTAGAGAAATGGGGCCAAAGGCAGGAAGACCCCATAAGAAACAATTGAAATTTGTTCAAGTGATGGGCATGGCAGTAATCAGGAGGGAAACTAACTGGATGTTGGAATCCCATTCCTGACTTGGTGACTTGTTTACTGAGCATAATCTAGTCCTTGAGCTTGGAGGCCAGGATGAGCTGAGTCTAAGTGTTTGCTGTAGTTGAGGTTTGGTGGCTCATTAAGATGTCCAGCTTGGAAGCTCATGACTATAATCCTAGCCACTTAAGAGTCTGAGAACTGAGGATCATAGTTCAAAGCCAGACAGAGAAGAAAAATTATTGAGACATTTATCTCCAAGTAACCACCAAAAAGCTGTAAGTGGAAGTTTAACTCAAGTAGCAAAGCTCCAGCCTTGATTAAAAAAAGGTAAGAGAGCCCTGAGTTCAAGACTCAGCATTGGCGCACACATGCACACATACACACAGAAGTAAAAGAATAGTTCAGTAAGTCCTTAGCTATTCAAGTGAGTGCAAGCATGTAGGAAACAATGTGTAGAGGTTGAATAAGGAGGGGCAGGACTGGAGACTGGGAGCTTCATCAGAGGAGTGAGGTGGGGTGGCAGCCAGACTCTATCCAAACCTTCAGGTCTTGCTCTGAGTCTACTCTTCCTCTGGGGGTTCTGGGTACTTCCTCATCAGCTCATTACAGATCTTGCCTTGATTGTGGACTTTCTACATATGCCCAGCTTTCTGGATTCAGACTTCGCAGCTTTTTCTATAAAGCTCTTCTGACCTGCTACAGTCTTATTCTCCCTTTCTCTCAAATAGCCATCTGTCACCCTCCTGTCTAGGTTGCTATCTAGTTTTCAGCGTATTTTTGGAAGAACTTATATTTTGTTTCCTTTTTTTTTTTTTTTTGGTTGGTCATGGGGATTGAACTCTGGGCTTGGGCGCTGTCCCTCAGCTCTTCAGCTCAGGGTGAGTGCTCTATGGCTTGAGCCACAGCACCACTTCTGGTTTTCTAGTGGTTTATTGGAGATAAGAGTCTCATGGAAGCCCGGCATCGGTGGCTCATGCCTGTACTACTAGCTACTCAGGAGGCTGAGATCTGAGGATCTCGGTTCAAAGCCAGCCTGGGCAGGAAAGTCCATGAGACTCTTATCTCCAATAAACCACTAGAAAACCAGAAGTGGCGCTGTGGCTCAAGCGGTAGAGCGCTCACCTTCAGCTGAAGAGTGCAGGGACAGTACACAAGCCCGCAGTTTAAGTCCCACAACCGACCTCCTAAAGTATAGGAAAATTTTTTCCCAGCCTCCCAAGATCATGTTTATCTAAATAAAACCACGGCTTTGGTTGGAAGGAGAGAGACAGCAGTAGATGCTGATGGGCAGCAATAGTATCTCCCTCTACTCAAAGTTTGTATGGGAAGGAGTAGAACCTTGAAAAGGTTTCTGCATGCTGGCTGCAGATAGCTCATGCCTGTAATCCTAACTACTCAGAAGACTGCAATCAGAGGATCACAGTCTGAAGCCAGCCCTGGCAGGAAAATTCCAAGAGGCTTACACTAGCTTGAGCATAAAAACTCAAGGACAGCATCCAGTCTCAGAGTTCAAGCCCTAGGACACACACACACACACACACACACACGCACGCACGCACGCACGCACACACACACGCACGTGCGCGCACACACACGTTTCTTTACTGGAAAGAATAAGCCTAATTCTTACCTGTGTTTGTATCCACAGCTCCTTCATTCCCAAATTCATCACCCACCTCTTCAAGTGCAAGCCAATTAGCATGGTGGGAGCAGAGCAGGTGAGATGAACTTCACACTTTGCCTTACAGCTTTTGTCATTAGTCTAACCCCTGCACTATGACTACTGCTTCTTAATGCATTCACCCATCTATGTAAAATTATTTGTGGAACATCTGCTAGGAACCAAGTGTGGTTCTAGGTACAGTGTCTGTCCAGTGAACCAAATGGAAAAGGCCTTTCTTTTGCGACATTCCCATTTTGGTAGGAAAAGATTGATACTATGTAAGTTAGCAGATGAGTTAGAAGACAATGTCAATCTCAGAGAAGTGTGCTAAAGAGTATAAAACAAGGGTACCTGAAAGTATCTTGGGGTTACTACTTGGGGTGTAATCATGAGGTGGTCAGGAAGGTTCTGTTGAGACCTATAGAAAATGTTTCAAGTAGAGGAAGCAGCAAAAGCTCTGAGGTTTTGAATCCACAAAGGCCAAAGCAGAGACCCCTTTTGAGTCCAAGCAAAGAGGCTTAACTAAGAGGCTGATCCCAAGAAGCTCCTTTGATCATCTCCCCTCTGTCCTCTTCAATTCTGTGCTTGAAGACAACTCTTCTGCCAAGCATGGTGTTAGACATTTGTAATCCCAGCACTTGGAAGGTAGAAGCAGAAGGATAGGGAGTTTGAGACCATTATGAGCTATATATATAGCAAGACACTGTCTCAAAACAACAAAAAAAAAACCAACACAGCCAGGCGCCGGTGGCTCACGCCTGTAATCCTAGCTACTCAGGAGGCTAAGATCTGAGGATCGCGGTTCAAAGCCAGCCTGGCAGGAAAGACCGTGAGACTCCTATCTCCAATCAACCACTAGAAAACCGGAAGCAGTGCTGTGGCTCAATGCCCAGGCCCAGAGTTCAAGCCCCACTACCGACCAAAAAAAAAAAAACAAAAAAAAACTAATACTTAGTTTATATCACATTGGCCCTGATGAGTTGAGTTCTGTGCTATAGCAATGTTGCCTCTTTTCTGCTCCAACCTTTTTATACTAGCTGAAATTTGAGCATTTTAAGTTCAGGGAGCACTTTTACCTACTTCAAAAAGACAATACCCCTAATTCTTTCAAAACACCACTTAAATACAAACTATTCATGTGCTAATCAAAAATGCTGCTCCTATTTATTAAAAGGACTCCTTTCTAGACCTCTCTTGTGAGCACTTAGAAAATATGTAAGATGATTAGATAGTTCAAGACATTTCCATAAATCCTTCTCTTCTAGCAAATGAAATGTTGTACTAGGTTCAGCTGTGTCACAGTCCATTGGGCTCGTCCCAGGCCTACATCAGTAAGATGCTGAGTTAGTATATGTTGTGTGTAGTACGCTGTGGTCTCTCATGCAGAGAACCAGAACCAGATACATAACATGTGGGTATAGCAAGCTCTGGTAAATGTTACAGTGCAGTTTTCATCTGTTCTTGTTAGCAAACAGACCCCTGGTTTGTAAAAAAGGCACGGGCAGTATGAAATTCAGGTTGTGGGCTTTAGAATCACAAAGGTTAAAGGTTGAATCCTGTGTTTGCACAAGTTACTTAATCTAGCAGCACTCCCATTTTCTCATCCATAAAACAGGGAAGATCAAGCAAGACAATGGGCCAGGAATTGGTGGTGCTTACTTATAATCTCAGCAATTTCAAGTTCAAGGCCAACCTGGGCTATCTAACCAGAACCTGTCTCAAAAAAAAAAAAAAAAAAGAAAAGAAAGAATAAAATACAGTGCCATGTGGCCAGCCCTCATTTTAACCTTCCTAAGCCCAGGGACGTGACCTCATTTCTGTTTTCATTGCCCATTTTCCCTACTACGTCTTGCACTGCAGCCAGCATAGAAGCATCTAGTCAGTGCTTGCCACTGTCTGCTTGCTGTTGGCCGTCTGGCTAACCAGCTTTAGCTGGGTCAAAAATGTTGTTTGGGAAAACTCCCTGGGAGGTTGCACAGATCCAGACGCAGATCTCCCTGGGCCTGACTGCAGCAGTCTGTGTTCTGAAATCCTTGAGCCTCGCATGTCATAAGCGCAGAACTCATTCTCTCCATCAGAAGCAGCACACTAATGCCCCAGCATGCTGTCTCCAGTTTCCTAGCACATGTTTGCTGGGGATTCATTCTGTTCTTCTCTCTCACTGCTGTGTGTGAGCTGAGAGGACAGGGAGTGATTAAAATCTGTATCTGGGAGAAACTTCAGACTCCTCACTTACGTTTCTGTCTACAGACTTGATGATCCCCCTGGAACACAGGGCTGACTCACTGGGAACTCCTTGTGTTTTCATGAGTTTGTAGTTTTGTCTCAGCCTTGCAAACTCATTCATTGTCTAATAACCATGATGTTTTCCTTTTGTCACAAGAATCCCATTTCGTGTCTATTTTCCTCTGATTTTTCTCTTCTTTGAAGAATATTAGAATAATCAGCTCAGACTGAAAGCCAGGATCTGCAGAACAATCTCAGTTTGTTTTTATGATGTGGGTGAAAAACCTATCTGCTTGAACTGGAGATTTATTTCCTAGGCTCCAGGCAAAGACAAGTAGATACAGGGGAGGTGGACTCCACAGGCTCATCCTGGGGTGTGTCAATGTAGTTCTTGAGGGATGCCACATGAAGTTCAGGTTCACTGAACGAAGACTTACTGTGAGCATCTGGGCTCGGAAACCCAAACCAACATGTAGCTGGAGACCTGTTCACTTAGGTAAGAAGTGAATACAGAGATGTACATGAGCTAAGGAGATTCTCCCTCAAGTCAAGGAATAGCTATAATCTAAACTTTAAAAGAAGCTGTGAAAGTCAAGGTTACAGGCTAGCCTCCTTTGAGCTGTGTCCGCTATGCCACAAGGTGCTACATCCTAAACTGAAGCCACGCCTCAATGCTGATCCCAAAGATGGCAATGGAGGCTCTTTTCTGTTCTTCCTTCTTGTCCTGATGATGATATAAAGTGAGGTATTTATCTTTGGGGCCCCAAAGGCCTCTTGAGCAATTACAAGGGCTCATGGATGAACTACTCCGATATTCATAATGCTTCTGGCTAATTTGTGATTTATTTTTTCAGAGAACCTTGTAGGGTTTACAGGGTCATTAATTAGTCTTATGACTCTCTGTAACTGAGCATACAGCTCAAATGGCATTCACTCACTCAAACTTACAATAGAGAAAGAAGCACAGTGTGGTATAGAGAAAGGAGACCTGGGGTCCATTCCTCTCTGCTTTCAGTGGTCCTTGTCAGCTGCCTCCCTGCTTTGGGCTCAGGTACCTCCTTTGTAAATCAAAGTCCTGAATCAGGAGCTCTCAAAAGCTCTTTCAAGTCTGTCATATTGTAGAGTCTAAAATACTTTGGAATATCAGCTCCAGACTTTTTTTTTTTTTTTGCCAGTCCTAGGGCTTGAACTCCAGGCCTGGAAGCTGTCCCTGGGCTCCTTTTTGCTCAAGGTCAGCACTCTACCACGTGAGCCACACCTCCACTTCTGGCTTTCTCTGTGATTGATTGGAAGTAAGAATCTCATGGACTTCCCTGCCTGGGCTGGCTTCGAACCATGATCCTCAGATCTCAGCCTCCTAAGTAGCTTAGCTAGGCATGAGCCACTGGCACCCAGAAGCTCCAGGCACTTAAACCAAACCTCTCTACCTTCAATGCACCTCCTCCCTGCAGCCCCTAACAGTTACACTTTACTTTCTGTCTCTCTGAATATGACTGCTTTAGGTACCTTATATGTGTGGAATCAGACAGTATTTGCCCTTTTCCACATGGTTCAAATCCGAAGTACTGAAAAGAGGCGAATAGGAGGGGAGAAAATTGTGCCTTTTGGTGTACAGGGAGTGAATACAGCCAGGTTTCTTAGTGCTTATACTGCCAGCACTTTAGGCCAGAGATTCCATTGTTGTGGAGCACATTAGGCTGTGTGTGTTACTTCTCCCCACTAGATGGCAGGGACACCGGAATGCCAGGTATAATTACCAAGGATGTCTCCAGGCATCGCCAGATGTTTCTGGGAGTGGAGGTGGGAAGCAAAACCACCCCTATTTGAACCCCTCTGGATTCAAGACAGATGACATGAAAGTGACAGGATTGTTTTAGTTGTTGAGCTGAGTCCTGGGTGCTTAAGGGCTCCTGAGACCAGTCTGTTTAGTTCACATATGTTTAAAATTCCCCATAACAAGGCTTTAAAAAGTGTTCTTCCCCCACATATACCAACTCATGTGTAATCCAAAGGAAGATTTTACTTGGGGAATTGATACACAATTCCATACTTCCTGGAATTAAACTAGTTCCTTTCCAGATTTTTTTTTTCCAGTGCTGTGGATCAAACCCAAGGCCTTGCACATGCTTGCAAGCAATTCCTCCACCCCCTGCTTCCAGATTTTCTGATTGCAGAAGAACTGAGCTTCCTCCCTCCTCTCTTAGGCATGTATGCTCCTGCTCAGGAAGTAGAGTCTCTGCCTTTGACACTTTTTTTTTTTTCCCTAAATAGTCTTTTGAAGGTTTTACCTACCCACGCTCTCTAGTTCCTCCTCTTTTTATTAAGCTCTTGCCCATCTTGACATCTATGAAGCCATCCTTCCCACTGTGAGCTACAGCCTCTCCTATCACTCAGTTAAGAGTCCTCACTTTGTGCCATACAAATGTAGGAAGTAGCCCCAACCATACCCCACGGTGCACAGCCAAGGAACTGAAGGGACCCGCCAGCACTAAACAAGCGTGTGAAATAAATGAACCAAGTAATACGAAAGATTACCATAAACATTATGTTTAGTGGCTAGCCATACTATTATCTCCAGATTACAAATAAGACTAGAGTGTCTGCTATCACCATTTCTATCCTACATTGCCCTTGAACTCCTACTGAGGGCAGCAAAAGCAAAAATAAAAAAATTTTAAAGAAAATTATGCAGATTATAAAGAGAAAAAAAACCTGTGATTTTTCAGAAAATGTGATTGTGAATAAAAATATCTAACAAAAGCTCCAGTTGGGTACCTGGGGCTCATGTCCATAATCCTAACTACTCAGGAGGCTGACATCTGAAGATCACGATTCAAAGCCTAGGCAGGAAAGCCCTGAGACCCTATCTCCAATGAACCACCAAAAAGCCAGAAATAGGACTGTGGTTCAAATGGTAGAGCATTTGAATGTTAAGGGACAGCACCCAGGATCTGAGTTGAAGTACCAGAACCAGCACAAAATAAAAAACAGAGCTGGATGCCTACCTAAGCCATGTCTGGTAGTATTTCGCCAACCTGGTATGCATGAGGCCCTGAGTTCAAACCCCTAGTACCTCTCCCTGCCAAAAATAATAACTAAGACAAAAATGGCTGGAGGCATTGCTCAAGTAGTAGAGAGTCTGTCTAGTATGTACAAAGCCCTTAGTTCAAACCTCAGTACCACAAAAAATAAGGAATTATGAGCACTAAAAGACCTGTACAGGAATGTTCAGAGCATGTTTATGAGCAGTAAACCAATGTACAGAGATTGAGGGCAATGGAGTGATGACCTTTGTTGAAAGAAGAGGAGAATATAACCCAGAAGAGATCACAGGGAGCCTTCAAGGAGGCCAGTGATGTCCTGTGCCTTCCTTCAGTCAGGAGTAGAGCATGAGCATACATAAAACGTTATTGAACTGTATGCTGGGGATTCATGTACTTTAATGTGTACAAGTCAAACCTAATTTTTCCCCCAGTACTAAGGATTCCCCAGATAGCCATAAACTCTGATCCTACCTTCACTTCCTGAGTAGCTGGGATTATAGGCATACACTATCACACCTAATTTTTTTTTAAAGGCAGGAAGGGGGCTGGGAGTGTAACTCAATAGTAGAGCTCTGGGCTAGAATGCCAGAGACCCTGAGTTTAATCTCCAAGTATCCCAAATAAGAAACAAAAAGAGGAAAGATAAGAAACTGGGCATATCTTGACCTTGGTCCATCCTTTCTTCTCATCTCACTATCTCTCTGTGCTGCCAGACTAAAGAACTCAGTGGGCATGCGCGTGCGCACACGTGCACGTGGTTTTTTCTTGGGGTTTTTTTTTGTTTGGTTGGTTTTTTTGAGGACTTTTTTCCCCTTTGCTTTCTCTTGTCTATTCAAGATGTTTCATCTCTGCTGGTAGCATGGTGACCTCCCCAAAATTGCAGGAGGTTCTTTAAGAAGTAAGGGTCTCGGCATGGTAGCCACATGCCTGTAATCCTTTCAAAGGTATCCACTGCTGGGTGATGAACTTTCATAGGTACAGCTATTGGTTAACCTTTAGCCCAACAGCAATGTAAGCCAGCCAACACTATCCCAAAATTTATCTCCTAAGTGCAAACAAGTTTGGTCATTGCCACCTCTTTCCAGTGTCCCCTGCCTTAAAGAAATGAACAGCGGTTTTCAAAGGTGAAAGCCAGCAGATTTTCATAATACATGGGACCTTTTTTTTTGCTTCCTCAGACAGCTGCTCTGTCTCTCACTAGTTCCTTCTTTCCTTCTTCCCTCCCTCTCTCCCTCCTTCCTTCCTTCCTTCCTTCCTTCCTTCCTTCCTTCCTTCCTTCCTTCCTTCCTTATGTGTGTGTGTGCTGGTACTAGGGCTTGAACTCACAGCCTGAGTACTTTTCCTTAGCTCTTGTGCTCAAGGCTGGCACTCTACCACTTGAACCACAGCTCCATTTCTAGCTTTTATAAATTTATAGTTAATTAAATAAGTCTTGACTGACTTCCAACTGCAATCATCAGATCGTATCTTCCTAGAATTACAGCTGTAAGCCACAGCTGCCCAGCTTCACACTTTCCTTTTTAATTAGAACGTATTTGGTATTGTGTATTAATATTTCCTGGAATTATTTGCTTTATTTACTTCAGTTGTAAGTATTATCTGTACTGCTTGTTATCAGCTAGCCATGTTAGGGAGATAAATCTTGTATTGAAGAAGCCAAAATAATAAACTGTAATTGCGGGCTGGGAAGGTGGCTCAGTGGTAGAGTGCTTGCCTTGCATGCCTGAGGCCCTGGGTTCGATTCCTCAGCACCACATAAGCAAAAAAAAAAAAAAAAAAAGCCAGAAGCGGCGCTGTGACTCAAGTGGTAGAGCGCTAGCCTTGAGCTGAAGAGCTGAGGGACAGTACCTAGGCCCAGAGTTCAGGCCCCATGACTGGACCAAAAAAAAAACTGTAATTGCTAAGTGAAAAAAAATTAGCATACATAAGTTGTACAAGCGGAGTTTCATTGTGACATTCTCACACATGGACAGATTCTATTTCAGTCACTCTCTCCTTCCATCTACTACACCTTCTTAAAACAATTTCATTGTTCTATTTTCATAATTGCCAGTAAACTGCTTCGACCATACTCATCCTTATTCACTCTCCATGTTAGCCCAACCCCCTTGATAACCCGTCTCCCTCAACAGTCAGTTTAAGGCCAGGTCCTGGTGGCTCATGCTTGTAATCCTAGCTACTCAGGGAGCTGAGATTAAGGATCACGGTTCAAAGCCAGCCCTGGAAGGAAAGTTTGTAAGACTCTATCTCTAATTAACTAGAACAAAAGCTGGAAGTGGAGCTGTGTCTCAAGTGGTAGAGCTCTAGCCTTGAGCAAAAGAACTCCGAGATATTGCCCAGGCCCTGACTTTAAAGCCTCAGGATTGGCACAGGAAAAACAAAAACAAAAAACAAAGTTTGTTTTCTGTTGCTCATTTGTTCCCATCTTTTCTGACTGAGTTGCTTTTCTAAAATTCTGAGACAGAGGTTTTCATCTCTTCAGCTGTCTGGTGGGCAGATTTTTATTGTGACTGGCCAGGGAATGAAAGTGTCATATCTCCCAAAGACACAGAACACTGGAGAATTATGTATGGTTCATTCAGAATTCCTCCTGTTACTTAAAACTATACAATTATTTATGCATATAATATATCTCTGAGAAGTAGAAAATGCAGAAAATGTAGGAAGTACTTTAAGACATATGTATTCCCATATGTTTTAAAACATAATCATTGGATTTTTTTCTACCAACAAATGAATGCTAAAACATGGCTTTGATTTTGACAAGGGTCTTAAAATTTGCCACATGGAAGACAAAATTGAATCCTTGCCAAGACTCAAAAGGCATGCTGTTTAAAAAAGAAAAAGCAAAAGTATTTCCAGTTAATAGTAATACAGAAAATAATGTAAAGAACACCAGCACCAGCACTCAGCTCAGTAAAATCTGTGACATGTTCCCACGTTTGCTTTAGATCTTCTTTACATAAAGTAAACAGTTACAGTAATTACGGAAGCCCCTGTAGATTCCATTCTTCTCTCTTTGAGCCCGGAGGTAAACACTATTCTGATTTTGATTTTTACATTCCCATATGTGTTTGGCATTTTATATGTATATGTATTCCCAACTGATACATGGTTGTGTTTTGCTTATTTCTAAGCTCTATATAAATCGTACTGTACGTATCATTTCCTCTCTTGCATTTTTCGCTCATTGAATGCCTTTTGAGATTTACTCATGTTGATATGTGTCATTTGTGTTCACTCATTTTAACTCCAGTCTTCTTTTCCATTGCATAAATATGCCAACATTTGTTTATTCATTCTATTTTTTATGGACTCTTAGGTTGTTTCCAATCTTTTGCTTTTGCAAACAGTGGATTCAGGGCACATTTTTACATTGGTGTTAGGGTTTGAATATGAAATGTCCCCCACAGGCTTCTGTGTTAACATTAGGACCCAGCTGGTGGCGCTATTTGGGGATGTAGATATAGTTGGAGGGAATAGGTCACTGAGGCCTTGTCCTGCCCTGGCCCTTTTGGTGTCCTCTCTGCTTCCTGTGGCAGGGAAGTGAAGAAGCTCCTGGGCCTCAAGTTTGTTCCATTTGTTCTGCATATACACACAGGCCAAGCATTCTGAAACTGATCCAAGATAATCCTGTGTTCTTGCTGTTGTTTTGTTTTGTTGTGCCAATACCAGGGCTTGAACTCAGGGCCTTGTGCTCTTCCTTGGCTCTTTTGCTCAAGACTTGCCCTCTACTACTTGAGTCATAGCTCCACTTAACAGTTTTTTGGGTGGTTAATTGGAGATGAAAATCTCATGGACTTTCCTGTCTAGACTGGCTTTGAGCCCCAGTCCTCAGATCTCAGCCTCCTGAGTAGCTATAATTACAGTTGTGATCCCAGCACCCAGAAAGAAGGTGATTTTATACATATATATATATATATATATATATATATATATGTATATATATACACGTATATATAATTTTGTGTGTGTACATGTATACATGCACATGCATGTTCTAGAGCTTGCACTCAAGAGTCTCACACTCTTACTTGGCTTTTTCGCTCAAGGCTAGATTCTACCACTTGAGTCACATCTCCACTTCCTATTGTAAGAATTTTCATGTCTAGAAATCTAGAAAGATTTAGGCTGGGAAGTTGGCTCAGTGGTAGAGTGCTTGCCTTGCATGCATGAGGCCCTGGGTTCAATTCCTCAGCACCACATAAGCAGAAAAAAGCCGGAAATGGTGCTCAAGTGGTAGAGTACTAGCCTTGAGCTGAGGGACAGCTCCCAGGCCCAGAGTTCAGACCCCCACCACCGGACCCCAAAAAAAAAAAAAAAGAAATCTAGAAAGATTTAAAGTGCACTGACACTTTGCTGGCCTGCATTTTAGTGGCTTGCAGAGTTTAGACCTTTGATTCAAAGTCATAGTTCTGCCTGAAATTACTCTGTCCGTAGGATAGCCTTCTTACCTTTTTGGGGGGGAGTATTATTTATGAGTTATTCTGAATAAATCATTAGTATCCTTCCTAAATCTTTATATGACTGTCAAAATTATAATCACTTTGACCATTAAGTTACTAGATGCTCTCATTATTTAATCTTTAGTCATTCCACTCTCCAAAGCAAAGCACAGGGAAAAGCAGAGTATGCCCAACACTCTCATCCTCCTACTTGCCCAGTTATGAAAGGCTTTCCATGAGGAGCAAGCAGTGGCAAGTATAGCACCTTGTTCTAAAGGGCATTGTAATTCCATTTTCCCACATTATCCTCTGCCTTCAGAATAGCCTTTATTTTCTTGTTTGTTTGTTCATTGTTCATATATTGTGGGCTAGAGGATGGAGCATAGGGCCTCAGGTGTGCTGGGCAACACTCTCCCAGTAAGCCACTCTTTAGCCAGCCATTTCTGTACCTTCTAGTCACCAGGAACAACAGGACAGTGATAGCAGCAAGAGGAAGAAGCCTCCTAAACTTGTAAGCCACAACCGCCCAAGGTCATTTGACTCCCCACCTAACCTGGCCATCTTCTGAGATAAATAGAACAAATTGTTAAAGCTCTAGAATGTTGAAGCCATCCTTTATCAAGTGGGAACAATAAATCCCTTCATCAGGGCAGGACCTCGTGAAGACTAGATATGATAAATCATCCCTAGCAATTGGTGGTCCAAGGAACGTTGATATCTTTCTACATAACTGGCATCTAAGAGAACTGGAACAAACAGCTTTTCAAAGCCATGTCTTAGTATTGTTGCCAAGATACACTTAAATTTTGTTAGATTTCTCATCTCTTCATGAGCATCCAGAAACATAAAAAAATACAGCAATAATGAGTTAATCAGTTTTTACCTAGTAAGTAGGTAAGGTCTTTGTAACAGTTTTCAGGGCTGAGGACCCATTCTGCATTTCTGGCAAGTCTGTAAATAGGTAATATTCCATTTGGAAAGAGGTTTGGACAGATATAACAGGAACTTCAAAATGTCCTTATGGTTAGGCTGTCCCATAACGCCTAGAATATGTGTAGAAGGCTGCAGCACAACATTTGTTAATAATAACAAAAATCTAGGTGCAAGTTAAATAGGAGAATAATTTAAAATCTGAAATTTATGCACTCACCATAGGCTATTAAAAATCATAATATTCTTAAGACTGCCAAATGCAAAAACTTTACAGTAAATGGACAAACAAAGCCATAAAACTATACACACACAGTATGACTGATTTAGTTTTTTATACTCATATAGTGACCAGCAGCAATGGAGCTGTGCTTTCTTAATGTTATTTTTCTTGAGCACTGAGAATTAAAAATTTTTTTCTTTTATAGTTTTGTTTATTTTTCAAGTTTTCTGCAATGAGAGTATACAGGTAATGGATAGTCTGGAAAATTTGATTCATCTGCATGGATCCACCAGGTGGTGTGTCTTGTGAGGTGGCTATAACCCTCTGCTTTGTCCCCCAGCTGCTGCTGGATACCCACTCCCTGAAGATGGTCCTGCTCGACCTCCCATCCATTGGTTCACAGGTGGTGAGGAAGGCACCTGCCAGTTACACCAAAATTGTGGTGAAAGGCATGACCCGGGCTGAGATGATCCTCAAGGTAATGGATTTGTCTTCCTTGGTATTCTGCTGCTCTTGTGCTTGCTCCCTTACTCCAGGGAGTGTAGGCTTTCAAAGCTCAGGGTTGGGCCTATCCCTCCAGTCCCAAAGAATTTTCCACATTCTTTGGTCAGACTGAAGTTTGGCCTTATCAGATGTTATTCAAAGTCAGTGGACTTGGGAGAAAGTAATTCTTCCTGACAAATGAATCCTTTGTTGTCATGGGATTCTCTTGTAATAAGATTTAGCCAAGGCTAGGAATTAGGTGGCGTTGTCACAGTGAATCAGTGTAGAAGTCAGAGATCCCTTTCCTTCTCAGCAGGGCTTTCGGGCCCAGCTGCCACATACTCCTTCCGTGTAAGCCTTTTTGGCTGTTCATGCTTTGCACCTTTAAATGAACTTCTGACAGATGTTGTAGTAACTGAATCTAATTGGTAAATGGGTTTTTAAAGCCTCATTTGACAAAAGACTGTGCTTAAAGTACTAATGTCAAAAGTGTCTGCAGCCTGGAGCATCTGCCTCTGCCTGCCACCTGTGCTTGGTGGGTCAAGAGGGGGGGCTAGAGAGCACATGTTACTTTCCTGTTATGGTCTGACTGAGTCCCACCTTCAGGCTCTGACACTGTGGCTGCTGCTGTCCATTTCACAAACAAAATGACTCCAAGGACGACAGGAGTAAAAGACAGCAATGGCACAGACGCTGCAGGACCACAGCCAGGGAAGGATTCTGCACAGAACTGAGCTGTGGCCTGAAGGAACGGAAGCAGCACCCAGGGGAGACCATACAGTCCTGCAGGGGACTCTGAGGGAAACTACTTTTAGTACTCTTTGGTACATTCTCAGGAACTCAAAACAAGTCAGTCCTTGAGGAGAGAAAGTCATATAGCACAATCAAAAATGGAAGTGAGTCTGAAAACAGCAATGCATCAGTTTGTGTACTAGTAGATGGTTGAGCTCCAGAGTGTAGATCTCCAAAAGAGCGAGGCACCTTTGGAAGCTCTGATTTTGAAAATAGCCATTGACATTAGTTGCTTTTACTTCCCATCTTTCAGGAGTAAACAAAAAGAGCAGGCACCCCTAAAAGGATCCTAGCAGTAGACTGTGTGTCCCAAATGTCCTGTACAGGCTCACTGAATGAATTAGAATTCTCAGAGGGACCCAGGAATCAGTGCATCCAAAAACAATCTAGGATAGTTGTGCTGGGACTCTGTGCCTATAATTCCAGCCTTTGGGATATGGAGGCAGAAGGATCTCAAATTCCAAGCCAAGCCTGAGCTATCCAGTGAGACCCTATCATAATTAAGTAAGTGAATAAATAAACATCAATCCAGATGATGTTTATGATTCAGCAGACCTTAGAAATTAGAGCAATTAGAATTGCTCTAATCAAGTCTGGAGCTGAAATAGCCCATGGAGACATTTCTGGGTTTGGGATTGCTGCTGGTTCAGATCCTCTGTTCAGAATTTGTCCCTCTCATGTCCCCTCTCTTGATAGGTGGTAATGGCCCCTCATGAACCTTTGGTGGTATTCGTTGACAACTACATCAAACTCCTTACAGATTGCAACACAGAAACCTTCCAGAAGATACTGGACATGAAGGTGAGCTCTGGATTGCATTCTTCCTTCTAATACTGTCTCAAAATAGTGGTTGCTACCCACCCCCAACAGGATTCCAAGAAGCCTTTCCAGAAGAGGAATCCTGGCCATGTGAGCTACAGGATCCTGAGCACCTCCCTGCCCGGTGGCAAGCCTCTGCTCTGGACAGGGTTGGGAAGAAAAACCAGCAGAGTTATCCTCTATCTATACCTGTCCTTTCTTTCCTACCTCCAGCTGTATCTGGTGTTTCTTTCCAGACCACAACCAAGGGCCACTAATTCCCTGGAGGGAAGCTGTAGTCCTCTCAGCCTGGAGGAATTATGCTGGTTGACAGCTAGCTAACTACAGGCCCAGAGGCACACTTTCTTCTGACCACTCTCTCTCCTTGCTTCCCCCTCAGGGGCTGAAGAGGAGTGAGCAGAGCAGCATGCTGGAACTCCTGCGGCAGAGGCTCCCCACCCCACCGGCAGGCCCCGAGGGCTCCAGCTCACTGTCCCTCATGGCACCCACACCTGAGCAGGAATCCTCTCGAATCCGCAAACTCGAGAAACTAATTAAAAAGAGACTATAAGAGGTGGGAAGGGTGGTACCAGCAACCTTCAGTACCCAGTTCTTGGAAGCCCCCATGACTCTCAGAGCCCAGTTCTCCAAGTTCCTGAGACATTGAGGTTGTTCATGCCTTTCCCCCCTACCCTCTCTTTTTGTCCTTGTAGCAGAAGCCAGAGGGGTTATGAAAAAGGATATAGATGATATTCCCAAAGTGGAGGCAGCAGTGGGAGAAGGTCCAGGTGGTTTACTTGCGGTTTGTAGGCTGCCCTTGACAGTTGAGTTGTCATTGGCTCAAGTTGCCTCAGCCCCATGATACATCCTCCCTTCAGTACGTGGGTTCTGTTCCTTATAGCATACCTGTGCCAGCAGCTTGACTGAGGAAGCCTAGCTCCCACCCTTCCCCCCTGTCACTGGGTGCAGCTGTATGGCCTGAGTGAGAAGGCAGGTTGCAGAATAGGACATCAGCCTTTCTTCATGAAGGCAATGCAAGCACATGCACTTTCCATGAGAGGCACTATTTCCTGGTTCACGCTTCTGAAACTTTCATGACATGGCCAAGTATCTCCCCCATGTTCTCCCCAGGGGAGAGCTACCCCTGGGTCTCCCCAAGATGTGTGCACCAGGCCTTGGCAGCAATGTCGTGTCAGCCATAGGGCTCCTGACTTGGTGTGCAGGGAGACCCAGAGCTGGCTTAGAGGCTTCTGCTTGACACATCACTGTGTTCTCAAGCAGTCTGTTTGCCCTGTTTCACTCTGCTCCTGATTTCCAAGGAAGGGATTGCCTTCTAAATGGGGAGACTAGAAACCTCTCGGAAAAGCTTTTTGCTGAAGATGAAGTAAATAAATAGGCCTGTGCTGTTTGATCTCTTCCTGCTCATTCATTTTCAAATCCACAGTACTTTCTGGAGTCACTTGAAACAACCATGGTAGTTCTAGAACAGAGTACCTCACTGTGCTACTAACAAGAAAGACTCATATCCATGAGTACCTAGGGCTACAATATTCACCTTTCTTTTTTTTGCGGGGGGGAGAGGAAGGGTCCGGTCGTGGGGCCTGAACTCTGGGCTTGGACACTGTCCCTCAGCTCTTCAGCTCAAGGCTAGCACTCTACCACTTGAGCCACAGTGCCACTTCCGGCTTTTTTTCATTTTGCTTACGTGGTGCTGAAGAATCGAACCCAGGGCCTCAGGCATACAAAGCAACCGCTCTACCACTGAGCCACCTTCCCAGCCCCAATCTTCACCTTTCATACCAACCAGGCTTAGAACCTGGCCTGCCCTGAGCCCTGGCTCCCCACCTCAGATTCTGCAGAGGAGAATGTCCCCACAGGGCAGGTTCAGTCTGTTACCCTGCAGTCTGGGTATAGGCTCCAGACCAGGTGAGTCCCTTGAAACTCAGGCTCAGTTATCTGACTACCATCTCAGAGTAACCACTTTAGTACCAGCTTTTGTCCAGGCATTATAATTGTTGGTCAGGCAGAACAGCACTTAGCAGAAGGGTTCAGCTCTCTGCAGAGAATACACCCAACAGGCCTGAGCTGGGTGTCAGCTGGGTGTGGTGTACATGCCTATAATCCCAACATTTGGAAGGCTGAGTCATGAGGATTGACAGTTCCAAGCCAAGGAAGGAATACCCTCTCCTGGGGAGACACTGCAGGACCCACAAGCCCAGAAGCAGGCTAATTGTCTGGAATCAAAACCTGAATCTGGACTCAGACCCAGTTCTCAGTGGACTTGCCCTAGCTGCTTGGGTGATCCTGACATGCAGCAAAGTGGGTCATTATGGATCCAGAGGTTCTGGATTAGAGCAGCTGGAAATGACTGTAGAAGCCCATTGGGAGGTAAGGACTGTGGGAAGACTAAGGACTTGCCTGGCTGTGTTCCAAAGCAATTTGTTCCCATGGCAACATACACATGCATTTATATACATACAACAGAATGTGTATACACACACACATATACACATACACACTTGAATACAAATAGATCTCTAAAATAAACTCAGGCATGTCCATGTATGTGTCTGAATACATATACACGTGTATATATGCATATCTATATCAATACACATACCTTGTGAACCCTTGTTGAGGACATGCTCTATGTGACAGCCTGTTTTGAAGGACAAGGCCTAGGTGCTTGGAAGCCTGCACTGCAACCACTAGCCTCCACTATGCTAAGAGACAGAGGGTGGGTGTTTAAGCATGCTGACTGTGCTGTTGTGGACTTGAAGTGACTTTATTGTGCTGTGTCTCAGTTTCCCCATCTGCAAGCTGCAGGCAGGCATAGCATCCAGCTCCTAGAATTGTTCATTCATCTGAACTCTGAGCTTGCTTCACTGGAGACAGGAGCACCTAATATAAGTTGTGGATCTCTGGCTGGGGGGAGAGGAGGAACTGTTCCCTACTAACTCTACCCTTCATACCTTCCATATTTTGTGCATGTGCATACATTATCTAGATTTCTTAAATTGTCTAATAGAACATTCTGTTAAGGAGAATTAAACTACACTGAACTCTAAACAACAACAAAAGTCTGGGCCAACCTGGGCTATATAGTAAAACCCTGTCTCCAAAAACTATCTATCTATCTATCTATCTATCTATCTAGAGAGAAAGAGATTTTTTTTTGGTCTTGTTTTTGCAGTCCCCTGACCCCTCCATCAACTTTTCTCTCAGACCCTGGGCTTGGTGCTCAGCCACATACCCATCTCTAGAGCCTTGTTCCTTTAGCTTCCACCAGTCTTTGTCCTTGCTTTAGTAGGACTCAAGTATTGAGCATTTCAAATTCAAGTACACAGAGAAGAACAATGGTGAAAGAGGCATGGCCTTTAGTTGAACTCTATTAGGAAAAGACCCTATGACAAATTTATAGGTGGGAAAGGGGTTGGAGGCTCAGCAGAAGGCTCCTCTGTCTTCCTGTCTTTCCTGAAAAGGTTATATGTCCAGGCACTATTGCCAAGAAGGGGCTGTGGACCTGTCTCCCAGCAGCAAAGCCAATTCAGCCACCTGTCATCAACCTAGGGGAACTAGAAAAGCCAGGGAGACTCCTACACCTGGTTCTTGTCACTCAATGTTTATAGATCCACACTTCTTGTCATGAAAGAGCCATTTTCTGGATGTCTCCATAATGGCATTGAGATGTCAAGCTGCTGATTTTCCCAGTTGGTGGTCACAGGCAGGGAAGTTGCTTTCTTGATTTATTACATTGTCAGTAATCCCCAAGGAGCCAACAGATGTCAGTAGGAGTTATGTTAAGTGTCTCCTTGATGCATACTGCACACAGTGTGCATCCTGTCGAGACAGAGCCTGTTTCTCACCTGAGGGATACAACAGAATCACTGGGGTCCTTTGAAAAAAATGTAGATGTCTAGAGACTGAGTCAGTCTAGCTGTAGTGGGGCCTGATGTGCACTTTTACAAGCTCTATAGGTGATTATAGTTGTCTGTTAATATCCACACAGGACTGGCTCCCAGGCCACCCCCTGGATACTAAAACTTGTAGATACTCAAATTCCTTATAAAATAGCACTGTATTTGCATGTCATCTAAGCACATTCTCCCATATACTTTTTTTTCTTTTGGTCATGCGGCCTGAACTCGGGCCTGGGCGCTGTCCCTCAACTCTTCAGCTCAAGACGAGTGCTCTACCACTTGAGTCACAGTGCCACTTTCAGCTTTTTCTGCTTACATAGTGCTGAGGAATCAAACTCAGGGTCTCATGCATGCAAGGCAAGCACTCTACCACTGAGCTACCTTCCCTGCCCCTATATACTTTTTTTTTAACTGTACTCTGTTCTGAACTCAGAACCTTGTGTTCGCTAGGCATGCATTCTATCACTTAAGCCACACCTCTAGTCCTTCCATTAGTTATTTTTTAAAATAGATCTCAAATTTTTGCCTGAGGCTGGCCTCTGGACTTTGATCCTCTTATGTATACTTACCTTATAGCTAGAATCACAGGTCTTGCAAGCTTTTTTCCCAGACTGGCCCCTAACTTTGATCCTCCCTATTTCCATATCTGGGATTAATAGTATAAACCACTACACTTGACCTTCCTATTGCTCTGTGTGTGTGTGTGTGTGTGTGTGTGTGTGTGTGTGCGCGCGCGCGCGTGCACACACATGCACGCACACACACACACACTCTGATATTGGAGCTTGAACTTGGGGGCCTCTTGTTCTCAATTGGCTTTTTCCACTCAGCCACACCTCCACCTTATCGCCTTTGGTTGAGTCCACAGATCCAGAGCCCTGCCTACAGAGGACTGACTGTATAATGTTCTCTTCTTGCTAAGAACCATTCTAATAGACAGAAATTTGCTTTATGGAAAGATTCTTGTACCCCATTTGATAAATGTACTTTTTTTTTCTTATTCTGTAAAAATAGAGCTTTTATTTACATTTTGTGTTGGTAGTTAGGACCATGCCAAAGTCTAAGATCTTGGCTGGGCATTGGTGACTCACAATTCTAATCCTAGTTACTAAAGAAGCTGAAATCTGAGGATCATAATTCAAAGCCAGCCTGGGCAGGAAAGTCCATTAAACTCTTATCTCCAAATAATCTCCAAAAAGCTGGAAGTAAAGATATGGCTCAAATAGTAGTGTACCAGCCTTGAATGAAAAAGCCAAGTGAGAGCATGAGGCTCTGAGTTTAATTTAGCCTCAGTACCGGCACAAAGAAGCAAACAAAAAAAAACTTATCTCCAGCCGAACAATAGGCTAGCATCCAAGGCACTTGAAGAGGTGCTTTCCTCCCATCTAAGATCAGTGCAGATCAGACAGGAACAAGAATTGGAGACAGCGGTACTGGGTAGGCAGGGTGAGAGAGCAGGCCCGGCTGTCACCTGCTGCAGGAGATGTTACACAGTTCCATCCAGAACACTGTTAGACCCACAAGCCTCCTTCCTTGTGTACAGAATGTGGAGGCAAGTGCCAGAAGTGCACAGCTGGAAATGTTATTCCCTCTCCAAAGGAAGAGAACTCTCAAAATAACTGTCTTGCTTGAAGGTGAAGGCAAGTATTCCACACTCCTCATCTACTCCAAGTCAGATTCCTAAAAATAAAATCGTTAGAACTGTGCATTGGACCATTGAAGCAGTAGCCTCCAAAACAGACTCGGGAAAAGCCAGGAGATGTAGAGTACCATTGCATTTTATACGTGAAATAAAATTTTCCAGGCCCATCCTTGGATCTATCCAAATAGCCTTTTGGATCATCAGAGTTTTACACCTTTGAGAGATCTAAATTTCTTTAAAATAAGAATTGCTTTTTTTTCAGTCATGATGCTTGAACTCTGGACCTGGGTGCTGTCCCTGAGCTCTTCAGCTCAAGGCTAGTGCTCTACCACGTGAGCCACAGTGCCACTTTTCATTTTCTGGTAGTTAATTAGAGCTAAGAGTCTCTCAGACTTTCCTGCCCAGGCTGGCTTTGAACCATGATCCTGAGATCTCAGCCTCCTGAGTGGCTAGGATTACAGGTGTTAGCCACCAGCACCCGGCAGGATTATTATTATTATTATTTATTTTTTGTATATAAATATCTCTCATTTTGCCCATCTGGAATTGATTTCTTGGAGCATGAAAATGCTGCAGTTAATTAAGGCATTACTTGCTAGAATGACCTTCCCTATTGCTGACAGAAAACAGAAGGGATTATAGGAAAGAGTTAGCAAGCCCATGAACCTTGAGTATCCCTCTAGCAACTGTCCTTTTCCCTGATGAAGGGGCAGGTAGAAATGTACCCACTTCCTGAAGGCCCAAGAAGGCAATGCAGGAGAAGGAAGCATGACTATCCTGAGTCAGGTCCTGGCCTGGTCTGGCCTGCTGCAGTGGCAACCTCTCTGAATGTGTGTAAAGTGTTCTGCTTCTGATTTGGAATTCTCCTTGCACTGACTTTCCACACTGTTGACTTTCTCCTCCCTACCCTTCCTGTTCCAATCTCAGCCTGCTTTCCCATGTGGCTGCCAAGCAACTCCTCTCCTGGACCCAGTCAGTTAATCCTGTTTCCTTCACAACTGGGTGGGCATTGTGCAATGAAAACTTTGGGGGGGAAGTTTTGATGTTTCTTTCAACGGTGGAAAAATCTGCTACAGTGCTTCCATCAGTTTGGCTTTGGGATCTTTACCTAGTTTCCATTCCTTGTCACCAGCCCCCCTCAGCCAGGAATCAGTCTCATGAGAAAAGAAACACTGAGCCAGACACCAGTGGCTCACGCCTGTAACCCTCCCTACTTGGGAGGCTGAGATCTGAGGATCATGGTTCAAAGCCAGCCCAGGCAGGCAAATCCAAAAAATCAGCAAAAAAAAAAAAAGCAAAAATGGAGCTATATTCAAATGGTAGAGTGCCAGCCTTGAACAAAAAACATTAAAGGACAGTGCCCAGGCTCTGAGTTCAAGCCAGGTTCTGAGTTCAAGCCCCAGTACTGGCACAGAGAGAGAGAGAGAAGAGGAAGAAGAAAGGAAGAAAAAGGAGGAGGAATAGGAGGAAGGAAGAGGAGTCTGAGTAACGCACCCAAAAGGGAAGGGCTGAGTGAGATCACTCATCCACCAGTTTCCCACCTCCTCACTTAGAGAAGCAGGCATGGGGAGTGAGGCTGGTGAGTAGTAGCCCATGAAGAAAGCTAAGCCAACTGGAAATGGAAACTTCCACAGAGGCTGTATTCTGCAGATCTGGTTCTAGCATTTTGACCTTGGGGTTTCACTGATCTCTGAGCCCCAGTTTTTAACCATCCACAAAAGGGGACCAACCATACTAGGGCTGTGAAAGTCATACAAGCCCAGTTGGATTGTGAATATGTCTTCATAAGCCACAGTGGGAAGTGGGAGGTAAGAGTTCATTATCAATTGCTGTGGCCAGAGGCTGTGGCTGGCCAACTAGCTGGATGGTGTTGTAATCCCATGTGGCCAGCTTGTCCTCCTGGGCTGACTTTAATCAAATGGCCAAGTGGTGACATATCCTGCCGCTATGTGCCGGCTGCATCCGCAACAGCAAGCGTTGGAGTATCTAGTCTTTGCCTTTTTAGGACATAATTGTGAGGTTCATCGTACTCAGGAGTTCTAAAATTCTCCATTCTGTCTTCCCTTTTGGCCTAGCAGCTGCTGTTTCCGTAACACTTGGGGATAAACCTGTAGACAGAGAGCTTCCTCCCTCCTCACACCGCGGGCTGGGCTGCCTGTTGTGGAAAATGGGACATGTTTCCTTTGAAAGCAAGTCAAAAGGGTTGGCAGAGGCTTCTCTCCGCAAAACTTCTTTGCCTATGGCATCTGGTCCAGACTTGATTCTTCAGTGATTTGCTCCTGGAAGGGGTAAAATGCTTTTTGTGGGGAGAGGGGATAAAATTCTTACCTGCACACTTTCTGTTGTGTTTTGTTTTGGGGGCTTTGTTTTTGTTTTTTGACCTACAGTGCCCCCCACACACACACACACCACTACCACCACCAAACTAAGCAAGATTATCTTTAGACAGGCTGTACTAACTGTACTAACATAGTTCATAAACTGGAGTATTGGTATCGCTGCCTTTCAAAACAGTGTAGACCTTTCTTGGAACCTTCTGAATCTCTGCATTCAGAAGTAAAGCTCCCACCTGGCTCTTTCAACCCCTTTTCGGGATGTTGATTCCACATGTATATAAATTTGAATGCTACTGGTATAGAGTAAGGAACCCAAGTGCTAAAATGAGACTTTTGAAATGTTGAGTAATGTTGAAATTATGTAGAGATGGGCTCAGTGGTATATGATTGTTAATCCTGGCACTCAGGAAACAGAGTCTGGAGGATCACAAGTTCAAGGCTAAGTGGTTACTATAAAAAAAAATAGTGTAAGAATGTAGCATAGTGATAGAGCACTTGCCTACCTGACATGTGCTAGGCCCTGAGTTCATTTACACACACACACACACACACAGAGCCAAAGCTCGTGGCTCATGCCTATAATCCTAACAACTCAGGAGGCTGAGACCTGAGGATTAAAATTAGAAGCCATCCCAGGCAGAAATATTCACGAGACTCTCCAGTTAACCACTAAAAAGCCAAACATGGATCTGTGGCTAAAGTGGTAGAAACCAGCCTTGAACAGAAAAAGCTAAGGGACAGCACCTAGAACCAGCACCAAAAAAAAGGTCCACTAATGTTAAATACTTTGTCTTCCATGAATGTTTCTCACTTAATCTGAGGGCTCTAGTAACTTCTGCTCTGTAATCAAATGGAATTTGCACCATTTCCGTGCCTCCTGTTTGGAATAATCTTTCAAAAATTAAGAACAGCTTCTCAACCAATTCCTTCCACTTCCGGGGCCAAGAAAAGTATTTGCAAAGTGCACAGCAGTTTTCCAGGGCACCAGGTGAAAGAGCAGCAGGGGACTGGCTGCTTCCAGCCACCTGATAGCTTTTGTGCTCATGGGAAAGGAGTGGGGAAATGCCAGTGCCACTGAGGCCACATTCCTCAGGCTTCCTCACCAAACAAAGCCCCAAGACTGGGCTACTGCCTCAGCAACTGTTGGAGGAGTTATCAAGCCCATGGAAAAATAGCAAGGGAATGTCTGTCCACACACAACCTCATACCTAGGCTTTTGCAGATCCTCACTTATTCCCTGCTTAACTCTTAACAGGTCACAAGGTTTGGCTGTGAGGCTGTGAGCTCCTTTAACAGAGCAGATCCCTGTCTCTGGGCCTTGGTGGCAGAGCCAACCACATCTGGCTTGCCCCAGGTATCAGTCTTCCATTGTGAGGGTGTCTGGGGTCAGGTGATGCTGTCTCTACATGTTGGGGGAGGGAGGGTACCACAAGGAAAAGGAGTGGTAAGGAACAAGGAAGTAGTTACTATTTATTGGGGCCAGAATACCTTATAGTTTCTTATTTTATCTCATAGGATCAAAATTCCTATTAAGTAGGTATGACTGGCTGCATTTTGTAGATGAGACCTGGAGGCTCAGAGAGAGAAAGTAAGACCCAAGGCTAATGTGACATGTCCCCCCCGGATACTTGACATAGGTGGTCTCATTCTAGTATTTGGGCTCCTTATACTACACCAGTAGTATCAAAATTTATGAGACCAAATTTTACATGGGACCCTTCATGTGCAAAGTAGACAGGATAAACTGCAAGCTGGTAGCTCCTATCTGTAATCCTAGCTACTTGAAAACTGAGATCTGAGGACCGATGTTTGAAGCCAGCCTGGGCTGGAAAGTCTGTGAGACTCTTTCCAGTTAACAAAAAGCCAAAAGTGGAGCTATGGCTCCAGTGGTAGAATGCAAAACTTGACCCTTCCCCCCCCCAAAAAAAAGGCCAACTGAAATTCTTTTTTTTGGGGGGGGGGGTCCGGTCATGGGGCCTGAACTCTGGGCCTGGGCGCTGTCCCTCAGCTCTTCAGCTCAAGGCTAGCGCTCTACCACTTGAGCCACAGCACCACTTCTGGCTTTTTTTTCTTTTTGCGTATATGGTGCTGGGGAATCGAACCCAGGACCTCATGCATGCAAGGCAAGCGCTCTACCACTGAGCCACCTTCCCAGCCCCCAACTGAGATTCAAGGCCTGGTATTGGCATTAAAAATAAAAAGAATAGGTATGAGAATTTTATTTGTGTATTTTCAGCTTTTAAAGCAAGTCTGTGAGAACACTGAAACTATTTCAGTAAAGAATATTTTGTTTAAGATTATGGATGGTGATAATTTGTTTCTGCCCTAGCATCCAATTTATTTCCCTTTGTTTTGGTTGCAAAGAATAGCGAAATCTTGATTTGGTCCAGCAAAGAATTTTCAAACAAATACTTTAAACAGCTTTTCTTCCAACCATTAATATGCTTATAAAACAGACATTCCAAGAGACCCAGGGGCTCCGCCAGCTCACCTGTACTTTGATGCTGTGAAGCCATGTTGTTATGGAAGGAGGGTTGTGTGCTGAACTCAGGGCCTATGTACTGTCCCTTAGCGTTTTCACTCAAGGCTGGCACTCTACTACTTTAGATAAAAGTCTCATGGACTTTCCTGCACAGGTTGATTTCAAACCTCAATCCTTATATCTCAACCTCCTGAGTAGCTAGGATTACAGGTGTGGGCCACTGGCACACAGCTAAGATACACATTCTTGATGTGGAGTTAGACTATAATCTTTGTAGAGGCTCTTTCCCCTGAATTCCAGGTGAGCCCACTAGCACCCCAGTAGTCTGAAAACTGTGGCTGTTATTAGCAAGCTCTGTTCTGTTTCCCCCCAGTGGATGGAGCCTTAGCAGGAAGGAAGGAGCACCCTCTCATTTGAAGTACACCACCCCTTCCACAATAGCACCTGAACTGTCACCCAGATGCTATGCAAAGTAACCCTGGGCCCAGGCCTTGTGGCCTCTGGGAAGGTTTAGGGAGAGCTCTGCCAAGTAATGACTGTGCTAGGTAGTTACAAGCGTATGAACTAAGACACTGTACCCTGATTGGTGGGAGCAAGCCAATCCTTCAGTTTGAGACCCCCAAACTTCACCTCGGGCTTCACACAATCACCTGTGCAAAGCTCTCTAGCCTTTTCAGGATGTAAAACAGACCAACAAGGGGCGTTTCTGTTGCCTCTGGGGCAAGTCAGTAGGAGGAGCTGGTAGGCAGAGAAGATGGGTCTGGGGATTGTGGGTACCCAGTACCTCCTCCCTCCTTCTACAGCCCAGGGGTAAGGGAGTCAATAAACTAGGCCTTTGCCAAGCACCACAGCAAGACCCCAGTGCTCCAGTGGGGAAGTTCTGAATTGGAACAAGAGGGTTGGTGGTGTGTTGGTTTTCTGGTTTGGGGACTTGAGTCAAAGCCCTTCATTGTAGAAATGGAATACTCAGGCCTCAGACAAAGTTATTTGTTTACTCCCTGCCATGAAAGGGTTGGCTGTGCTGGTCCATCCTCCTCTCAGCTTCCCAGGTTCCTCTCCCCTCCCCTGGAGTCTCCTCCAGTTCCTCAGACCTCAGCTCCTTTTGCCCTCAGCTTGCAGAAGTGAATCGGAGTTTCCATACTTCCTGAAGCCTGCTGCCCTTCCAGCTTCCCTTTCATTCAGCTTCCATCCCAACACCTTCCTGAACTTCAAAGTTCCTAGTGCACTGGAGGCCAAGCTCCCTTCCCCTTTGCACTCACTGAATATCTGAGTCCTCCTGCCCCACCCCACATTCTCCTTGTAACTCCAGACTTCCTCCACTGGCTCCAGTACTTCCTGGTCTCTCTCCTTTCCGTTGGTGCCTTCCCCTTGGCCAGGCCCTCCAGAACCGGGGCCTTCTACTGTTCTCACGCCAGCCTCCTTCATCCCAGGAGTTATGAACCTGCTTTCTGAGGTCAGTGTACTTGCATGACCCTTGTTGATTCCTGTGTGGCATTTCAGGGCTCCCTTCCTGGTTTCCTTTGCCTTCCCTAAATCTCCCAGTCTCAACACCTTAGAAGCAGCCATTCCTTGACACTTTTTGTCAGCCAATATGATATCATTTACAGAAAAAAATTATTACTCGGTTCCAGAGACCTACACCTAAAATCCTAGCTACTTGAGAGGCTGGAGATTGGGAGAGGATCCGAATTCAAGGCCAGACTGGGCAAAAAAATTAATGAGATACCATCTCAACCAATAAAAAGTGGGATGAGAGGCTGAAGGCATGGCTCAAGTGGTAGAGCACCTGACAAGTAATCAGTTCAAACAGGGTTCAAACTCAGTTCAAACCCAGTAACTCAGGTGGGTGCTGTGGCAAATCTAAAGAGGAAGATCATAGTCCAGGCAAGTCTGGGCATCAATTAGAGACCCTATTAGAAAAAGAATGAAAACAAAACAAGGGCAAAGGGCATAGTTCAAATGGTAGAGTACCTGCCTAGCAAATACAAGACTATGAGTTTGAACGCTAGGACTCAAAAGATAAATAAAAACAGAGGTCTGACTGTCCTATACTTTCTGTGTATAGAAGGAGGAGAATAAAACATTGCAAAAGTATTCAATATTAAGCATATTTTTCTTCACTAACAATATACTTGGAAATCGTTGTTCTCAACAAATCTACCCTTTTTTTTTTTGTCGGTCGTAAGCCTTGAACTCTGGGCCTGGATGCTGTCCTTCAACTCTTCAGCTCAAGGTGAGCGCTCTACCGCTTGAGCCACAGCAGCACTTATGGTTTTCTAGTGGTTTATTGGAGATAAGAGTCTCACGGACTTTCCTTATGGGGCTGGCTTTGAACCGTGATCCTCAGATCTCAGCCTCCTGAGTAGGTAGTAGCCGTGAGCCACCGGCGCCCGGCAACAAATCTACTCTTTTGCATGTGTGTAGAACTCAGACCCCACATATGCTTGGTAAGTGCTCTACTACTGAATCTACTTCCCTTGCCCGCATTAAAAAAAAAATGGCTGCATGTTGTTTTAAAGATCAGATTATACCAGGCACTGGTTGCTCGTGCCTGTAATCCTAGCTACTCAGGAGGCTGAGATCTGAAGATTATGATTCAAAGCTAGCAGGGGCAGGAAAGGCTATGAGACCCTTATCTCCAATTGGCCACAAAAAGCCAGAAGTCCAGCGATGGCTCAAGTGATAGAGCATCAGCCTTGAGCATAAAAGCTAAGGGACAGTACCTAGAGCAGAAATTTTAAAAAGCTAAGGGAAATGCTCAGGCCTTGAGTTTAAGCTCCAGTACTACCACAGAAAAAGAAAGGTGGGTGTTTGTGAGAGCTGTTCAGCCCCTTGGCCTCTGGCAAATAACCAGTTGGCAACAAGGCACATCTTGGAAGCAGTGAGCAGTTCTCACTGGACATTCAATCTGCCAACAGTCTGATTTTGGACTGATCCTCTAGAGCTAGGAGAAATAAATTTATGTTATTAATGAATTACCCAGCCTGGGATATTTTGTTATAGCAACATGCACGAACTGAGACTGCCAGCCTCCTGTCAATATGCAAACAGCTTTCCTATCCTTGGTGAAAATCTTTCTGTAAATACTATGCTTATTTGTGCTCACATATTTGCAGGATCCTCTCCTAAAATAGTTAGTATGCTCCCACTTACAATGATGAAAGGGCATGCACATTGAAAATATTCCAGCTCTTGCCTGAATGCACTCTGCAAGGTGGTTTTGCTCTCCTTCACAGCGTGTGGGAACCCAATTCTCCCCCTCCTCACTTGCTCACAAAGTTTCTTCCTGCTTCTCAACCTATCGGTAGAAACCCCATGGGCAGAGGTTCCACCTTTGGTTTTCATTGCATAAGACTCAATGTGGCCCAACCTGGGCTGTGTCTTGCAAGAAAGCTTCCTATTTCGATGTCTGTTGAGTCACAGCATTTTTGCACTCAGGGTTCCTAGAGAACATGCTCCATAGCTCATTCATGAAAGCAAAGGATGAGTGGTCATGCTTTCTACACCTATTGATGTAGTCTGATATTAAAGGGAGTATTTTTCCAGTTCTTTCTACTATAGCCCTTCTCCCTGTACTCCAGCAATAGGCTCACAGTCTTACATCACTGTCCGCAGGCTCCAAGTATAGAGATAATAGCTTCAATTCATAGCTTTTGAACTTAAATGTTGATTCTTGCAATTCTGTAGTAGAGGCATGTCTGGAAATCCAAAGCTGTGTACACAAGAGTGTAGCAGTCTGGTTTAGGGTTAGTTTGGTTTTGCTTCTTATTTTTATTTTTATTTATTTATTTTTTGTCGGTCGTGGGGCTTGAACTCTGGGCCTGGGCGCTGTCCCTCAGCTCTTCAGCTCAAGGCAAGCGCTCTACCACTTGGGCTACAGCGCCACTTCCGGTTTTCTGGTGGTTTATTAGAGATAGGAGTCTCACGGTCTTTCCTGTCCGGGCTGGCTTTGAACCGGGATTCTCAGATCTCAGCCTCCTGAGTAGCTAGGATTATAGGCGTGAGCCACCAGCGCCCGGCGCTTCTTATTTTTAAACATGTGTCTTTAAATTGTGTGTGTGTGCACCCATGTACACATGCACATGCGTGCACACATGCCCAGTGTGGTTGTGGAGCCTCACGCTTCTCTTTGTTTTTTGGCTCAAGGCTGGTGCTCTACCACTTGACCACAACTCCACTTCCAATTTTTTGCTGGTAAATTGGAGGCTGGATTTGGCTATCTAGGTTGGCTTCATATCAAGAGCTTCAGATCTCAACCTGAGAGTAGCTAGGATTAGGATTACAAGCCTTGCATGTGCTTTGATTTTTTATTTATTTTTTTTTTTGGCTAGTCCCGAGGCCTGAACTCAGGGCCTGGGCACTGTCCCCGAGCTTCTTTTGCTCAAGGCTAGCACTCTACCACTTGAGCCACAGCGCCACTTCTGGCTTTTTCTGTTTATGTGGTACTGAGGAACCACTAAGCCACATTCCTAGCCCCTGCTTTTAAATTTTAAGCACAAAAAAAAATCCTGGGAGATTTTTTCATATAGTCCTCATCATAAAGACAATGTGTCTTTTTTTTTTTTTTTTTTTTTTTTGTTGGTCGTGGGGCTTGAACTCTGGGCCTGGGCGCTGTCCCTCAGCTCTTCAGCTCAAGGCAAGCGCTCTACCACTTGAGCTACAGCGCCACTTCCGATTTTCTGGTGGTTTATTGGAGATAGGAGTCTCACGGTCTCTCCTGCCCAGGCTGGCTTTGAACCTCGAACCTCAGATCTCAGCCTCCTGAGTAGCTAGGATTACAGGCGTGAGCCACCAGCGCCCGGCAAGACAATGTGTCTTGATCTTAACAGGCTACAGGCAAAAGGAGGAGAGAAAAACCAAAGCAACTAAGTTTTAATGTTAAGGCTGATAGTTCCCTGTTAGTGTGGGCTGTGCCCCCAGTGTGAAAAGAAACCCCACCAATTTGAGGGCGCTCCTAAAGTGGAAGCCATCACCTGGCTTCCAGCTAAGACCTGGGAGAGTGCAGCCCTATATAAAGAGAAGTCTTGGAAGAGGAAGTGTACTCATAACCTCACTCATGTAACTGTAACCCTCTGTATAGTAGCTTTACAATAAAAAAATAAAAAAAAAAAAAAAAAAAAAAGAGAAGTCTTGGGATGGAGGCATGGCTCAGTTGGTGGTAGAGAACTAACCAATGAGCAAAAGCATCAGGTACTATGTTGGAGTCCCAATCTCAGACCAGAGAGAGAGAGCGAGAGCGAGAGAGAGAGAGAGAGAGAGAAGTCCTGTGCTCCATGGCACTAAAGGAAGGAAGTAGGTGTCTGAGGCAGTTGCCTAGCCAGACAGGCCTCAGGAACTGTGAGCCATGAGGAGCCCTCACCCTCCATTGTGGGCAATGTTCACTGCTAAGACTTCTTAGGTTTCCAGAAACTGTAAAAAGACTAGACCATCGCAGGAGATCTTAGATTGGGAAACCTAGGATACAGAACAGAACATAAGTACAGCACAGAACATAAGTCTCCTAGATACCACCAGATTAGAGCAGTAATTACCCAAAAGCCACATGCATCAATAACCAGAAGGTAAAACAAGCTATGTGGAGTTAGTAAGACAGTTTTCCCATTTTTAAAGAGAATAGGAGCCATGAGCCAGTGACTCACACCTACATAATCCTGGCTACTCAGGAGGCTGAGATCTGAGGATTGCAGTTTGAAGCCAACCTAGACAGAAAAATCGATGAAAGTCTCATTTCCAAATAACCAGTAAAAAACCTGAAATAGAGCTGTGGCTCAAGTGATAGAGCCTCGTCCTTAAGTGGAAAAAAGTCAAGTGAGAGTGTGAAGCCCTGGATCCAAGCACCAGTACTAGTGCACATACACACGCCTGTGCGTGCACACACACACATACACACACATACACGCACATACAAGCAGTAGCCAGGCACTGATGGCTTACACTTGTAATCCTAGCTTCTCAGGAGGCTGAGAGCTGAGATCACAATTCAAAGCCAGCCAAAATCCACAAGACTCTTGGTGGTGGTGGTGGTGGTGGTCATGGGCTTGCCTGGGTTCTGTCCCTGAGCTCTTTCACTCAAAGCTAGAACTCTCCCACTTTAAGCCACAGTGCCACTTCTGGTTTTCTAGTGATTAATTGGAGGTAAGAGTCTCATGAACTTTCCTGCCTGAGCTGGTTTTGAACCACGATCCTCAGATCTCAGCTTCCTAAGTAGCTAGGATTACAGGACCAGCATAAAAACCAAACCAGAAGACTCCAGTTGTCTTCCCTTCATTGTTAATGCTTTTCATGCCAAGTTCTTCTCCAACCCCAGCTAATTTTCAGTAAGGCTCCAAACTGGAAAAAAAAAAAAAATCTGTAAAGACCTGTGATCGTATCCTCAGCAAAAACCAGAAGCTCCAGGCTATGCACAGCTACAAAAATAAAAAATAAAAATAAAAATCCACACAGCCTGCTGTGCAAATTCTGCCTCCACTCGGCAGTGAGGGAAGACTTAGGCAGTCCTAAGAGGCTGAATGTCCTAAGAGACTGAAGCTCCCAGGAAGGACATAGCAGGCCAATTGTCACTGTGTGCCGCTGCCTGGCTGCTTCAAGGACTCCCATTCTCCACCCGTTCCAAGGCAGTCCCTGCGACCCAAATCCTAAAGCAACCATGGAGACCCTCAGCACTGCCTTTGGCGTGTGGTCTCCCAGACCTGCCATTTGTTCTCTAGGGACAATGACAGCACACCCTTCTAGCATGCCTTTCACCCAAGGAGTCAAGAAGGCTGAACTCCAGTTACTCAACCATAAGCTGTTTTTCTGGCTTGCAAGGCTCTGTCCAGTCTGGATATGCAGAACGGAGCCAGGACTACAAGTGCATTGATGCGATTCCAAAGAGGCCATGTGCCCCAGCTCTTTGTAAAATCCCATCTGGTTTTATTTTACAGAGGCCGAGGAAGGCCCTTCTCTGTGTAAGCAGGAAGCATTTGGGAGAATCAGTTCTTAGCCTACAAATGAGGGGAATCCAGAGCACAGTGGTTTGACCCCCATATCAGCTGCACTGGGTTAGTGCTGCCAACTGGTCTTGGGCAGACCCCATCTCTCCAACCAAACTGGTGATCTCCCAGGAAAAGAAGCCCCTTGATGCATCTAGCTTGCTTAGCTCAGAAACTGCCAAGCAAGGATTTTGGTATCTCCTTGTGAGAACCAAAGGCTCAAGGTCATTAACTTACCAACATGAGTGCACCCCACTCTTGTGGGTCATGCTGGGTTAGAGTATATATATATTTTTTTATTTTTACTATTATTTGGTTCCCTTCTTTATTGAATGTGGCAGGTCCCTTTCAATGTTCTTTGAAAAATCTTAAGTTTAATCTTCAAATACTTAAGGGATAAAATGAAGTTCTGGGTTATTTGGGGGTTTTCGTTTTGTGATTCGGGGTTTGTTTGTGTTTGTGTGCATGCATGTGCATGTGCATACGTGCTGGTCATAGGGTTTGAAATCAGGGCCTCTTGCTGTTGTCTGGCTTTCCTGCTTCAGGCTGGGACTTTGCCACTTGAGCCAAGCCACACTTCCACTTCCAGTTTTTTGCTGGTTAACAGGAGATAAGAGTCTTGAATTTGTCTGGCTGGGCTGACATTTAACCACAATCCTCAGATCTCAGCCTCCTGAGTAGCTATAATTAAGCACATAATCCACCAGAGCCCAGCTAAGTTCTGTTTTGTGTTTTTTAGCCTTTGATTGACCGGACCTGATTAAACACTGAGGCAAGTCCTCTGAGCCATGGACCGCAGAAAGATGTGGGACTCAGAGGCTGGGAGCTGCAAGGTGCCATAGGCATCAGCAGGAGCCAGTAAGCTTTGCCCAGGATTTTTTTTTTTTTTTTTTTGTCTTGGGGCTTGAACTCTGGGCCTGGGCACTATCCCTCAGTTCTTCAGCTTAAGGCAAGCACTCTACCACTTGAGCCACAGTGCCACTTCCAGTTTTCTGGTGGTTTATTGAAGATAAGAATCTCACAGGGGGGGGGGGGGGGCTGGGAAGTTGGCTCAGTGGTAGAGCGCTTGCCTTGCATGCCTGAGGCCCTGGGTTCGATTCCTCAGCACCACATAAGCAAAAAGAAAAAACCCGGAAGTGGCGCTGTGGCTGTGACTTAAGTGGTAGAGCGCTAGCCTTGAGCTGAAGAGCTGAGGGACAGCGCCCAGGCCCAGAGTTCAGGCCCCACGACCGGACCGAAAAAAAAAAAAAAGAATCTCACGGGCTTTCCTGCCTAGGCTGGCTTTGAACTGTGATCCTCAGATCTCAGCTTCCTGAGTAGCTAGGATTACTGGTGTGAGCCACTGGCACCCCATGCCCAGGAGTGTTTTTAATCCATTGGCTGGCTGGCTTTACTGAAACTGATTGTTCTACTAACATAAGCAGCCCCTAGCAGAGGCACTAACTTAACTCTCATTTGGGCATCAGCTTAATTCAATGCAGAAAAAAAGGATTGGCATCCATTGGTAGGTAGTTTTCGTTCCTCAGCCCCTGCCTGGAGAAGCCTCAGGCCAGAGGCCAAGTCCTCTGAGGACACTGTGTCCCTGCAGTGTCTCTATGATTCAGGCTGGGGGACCATGGCCCTACTCCGAAAAGACAGCTTTGAGAAGAGGCCAGACTTTACTCAGGCTCCATAGTCTCCCTTGCTTGTTTTGCATAATTCATCCATGATTTCCAGGGGAACCCCAGCTGTTCCTATCCAAAAAGGGCCAGAGAGGATTGTGAGAGAATCTGGCACCTTTAGCAAGTTTCCCCTTCTCCCCTAGTACTAGAGTTTTGAACTCAGGCTTGTGAGGCAAGAACTCTACAGTTTGAGTCATGCCTTCAGCCCTTTTTCCTCTATTTTTGAGATAGGATCTTGCTCTGTGCTTAGGCTAGTCTGGACCATGATTTTCCTCTTTATACTTCCTATACTTCCTGGCCTGGCTTTGTCTTGTTGAAATGGGATCTTCCAAACAGTAACTGGGCACTGGTGGCTCACGCCTGCAATCCTAGTTTAGGAAAGTTGATACTATTTATTCACTTATTTTAGTGGTACTGGGGTTTGAAACTCAGGGGCTCTCTCTTTCTAGGCTGGCACCCAACCACTTCAGCCACACCTCCATCCCATGTTGGCAGCTTTGATATCTCCATGGTTCTCTGGCTAGCATGCTGGATTTCCTCAATCTCCCCTCTATCTCTTCTGGGGTAATGACCTTGAACCAAAAAGCCTTTCTTTTCTTTTCTTTCCTTTCCTTTTCCTTTTTTTTTTTTGTTGTTGGTCATGTGGCTTGAACTCTGGGCCTGGGCGCTGTCCCTCAGCTCTTCAGCTCAAGGCTAGCTCTCTACCACTTGAGCTACAGCACTACTTCCAGTTTTCTGGTGATTTATTGGAGATAAGAGTTTCCTGGCCTTTCCTGCCTGGGCTGGCTTTTAACCACGATACTCAGATCTCAGCCTCCTGAGTAGCTAGGATTACAGGCATGAGCCACCAGCATCCAAAAACCATTTCTTTGAAGCAGCTGCCATCTTTCTTTCCTACTTTGACCAGACTGGGGAAAGATTTCTCATGATCTGCCTTGAAATGTCTCCCATTGTTGACAGATTACCTTTCACAAGCCCAGTAAAGAGAGCAATCCCTCCTGTGATTCTCTGGGTCACACTTGCCCTAGCATGTGCAGACAGTGGGTTTCACAGGAACAAGCAAGTGTGGCAGCATAGATGTCCTTGCACTAGCCATTTGTCCAGGACTGTACAGTGTGGGTTTTGTAAACTATTCCCACATGTCCTAAATAAATGAACAACCTACCAGGCCACAGGCACGCAACCCAGCTTCATTGTCTGTAGAAGGGATGTGCCAGGCTTCCTGTTCATAACAAGATGCCTGGTACCAGCTTTATGACTTGTGTGTGCACAGGTACTCGGGACCAGCTTGCTGACCTTTTTCCATTCAAGCCTGGAGTTCCATCCATCACTTGAGTCACACCTCCTCTTCTGGCTTTTTGGAGGTTAATTGGAAATTAGAGTCTCTCAATCAGGCTGGCTTGGAACCATGAATCTCAGATCTCAGACTCCTAACCAGCTAGAATTAGAGGTATGAGCCACCCGTGCCCACCTCCAAGCTATGTGATTTGGAGTAAGTCCCTCTGTTTCCTTATCTGAAAGTGAAAGGAGGAGAGGAAGGAGGAGTGGACTTTGCCAGCAAATCTGCCCGCTCTAAATTTCTGCCTGCTCTAAATTTAACAGATCTGCCCTAAGTAAGGTAAATACCCTTCATCTCTGCAAGTACGTGGAGGAGGCTACTATTGTGTGCAGGGCACAGAGCCTACCTTTTGTCTAGCAGGGAAGCCATCCCCCCCACCCCCCACCCCGGCCCACAGTAGGACACCTTCTTAGAGCGGGTACCTGCTGTGTAGATCCGGGAAGCACCAGCTCTAAGTCCTCAGCTGAGCACCCTCTCCCTTCCCTCCCTCCAGGGGAAGACACGTGGCGACTCTGCACACTTGCTGTTGATCCTGGAACACTGGATCTGGGAAGATCTCAGCCTTACAGCCGCAAACATGGAGTTGTGGCTCAGGAAGGGCTTTTTCTTTTCTTTTTTTTTTTTTTTTTAAAGAAAGTCTCCAGCTTCTCCCCTCCCGCCGGGGTGGGGCACAGGGTGGAAAGTTCCTGTGAGTGAAAAGCTGTGACCCTCACTGGAAGGAGGGGTGCCCTGGCACTTGAGCAAGCCTGTGGGCAGCCCCCTGAGCTAGACCGTCTTGGAAGCCGAGTCTGCGCCCCCGCAGAACTTCCTGCCCGATGTGGCCACAGCCTGTTCAGCCAAGCACCGGGGACGAGGGAACGACTGGCGTCCCGTCCCCGGGAGCCTCACGGAGTTACAAGTAGGCCGTCTGTCCTCGGGGACAGACGTGAGAGCCAGAGCCCGCCCCGCCGCGCCAACAGGCGGCTGGAGCCATACGAAGCGCATTAACTATTAATAATTTCCAGTTGTTTGCTCGCTCCCCCAGGCCTCAGCAGCCCGGGACTCGGCTCGGGCTCCCTTGGACCGTCCCGGGTCTGGAGTTATATTAGCGCCTCCCGGGCACCGCGGGGACAGTAAGAGGTCAAGCGCGCACCTCCAGAGCCCGGGTGCGAGCAGGATCCTCAAGCACCCCCACTCAATCGCGGTGAGGGGCTGAAAGTAGGGCCAGGGCGCCGGGCGCACCAGCGGCGAGGCTCTCCCGGCGCCCCTCGCGCAGGGCGATCGGCGGCCCGGGGCGGGCTCGGCGGCGCACGGCGGGAGCGCAGCGGCCCCTGGCGCTCGGCCCCGCGGCGTGGTCAGGACGGGCGGGGCGGGGCCTAGGCGGAGACGGGGCGGGGCCAGGACGGCCGGGGCGGGGCCGGAGCGCAGCGGCCTCCGAGTCCCCGGGCCGCGAGCGGGCTGCGGGCAGGGAGGGTGGCGGGGAGGGCAGCGGGCCCTCGCTGCCCACGATCGCCCGCGACCCCAGTACCGGCTGCCTGAGGGCCCCAGCCTACTCGCACCACCATGGTGGGCCGGCTGAGCCTGCAGGATGTCCCCGAGCTGGTGGACACGAAGAAAAAGGGAGACGGCATCCTAGACAGCCCGGACTCGGGGCTGCCCCCCAGCCCCAGCCCCAGCCACTGGGGGCTCACGGCGGCCGCGGGCGGCGGCGGCGGCGGCAGCGGCGGCACCGGGGACCGCGCGCCCGTCCCCGGAGCGCTGGAACCCGACGTGGCGGCGACCTCCGCGGCCCAGGTGAGTGGCCCTGCGTGATTCCTTCCCTCCGGCTGCGGGGCGCCGGGGTCGGAGGGGGGAGGGGGGGCGGGGAGACCATCGCACGCCGCCGCCTCCGGGTCCCGCCGTCGGCGCGGCCATCCGCCCGTCGGGTTGGCGTGGCTGTCGCCGGGAGCCCGGGGCGGGAGCGCCGCCCGGGAGAGCCTGGCCAGCTGGAGCCGGTGGCTGGAAAATTGTCATCGCCTGGGAGGCGCGGGAGCCCCGGGAGAGAGGCGAGCCGCCGTCTCCCCCCCACCGGGGGCTGCCAGCCTGCGGCTCGACCACATTCCTGCCGTGGCAGGGCGGGACACCGACCGGGAACCCCAGTGCCCCCGGGGCTGACGACTGACGGTAGGCCCGACGCCCTCCGGCCCTGCCCGTGGCCAGCGGCCGCTCCCCCCGGCGGCCTCCTCCTGCCCGATCCCATCCCGGGAGCCGGGTGTGCTCTGGGCTCCCCGATTCAGAGCAAACCCAGCCAGCCTTCTAGGCCCTTTAGAGGGGAGCCACTCCATAAGCCTCCAGCCCACCCCCTCTCCCCCTCTCCTTGTACCCCCCCAGTCCTGAACAACTCACCCTGAACTTAATTAGGGAGGGTGAAGAGTTCAGAGGACCGTAACTTTTAATATGCTACTTTTTTTTCTTTAAATAAAACGTATTTAAAGAAAAAAAAAAAACCCCACCAACCCTGTGTTGCCTTTAAGTAGAGCTCTGGGGAAGCCACATCCTGTCTACAGACAAAACGCAGCAGCATTCGGGCTGAGGGCAGCTGTGGACTGCCCGCCCACCTAGGGTGATGTATTCAGGGGCAACAGGTTCCTAAGGACCCACCTTGGAGCTTTGAGGGTACCTGGCCTTCATGACCAACTGACGATGCTGTCTCTCAACAGGCACTGTTACCTCTTGTTTCCATTCCAAGACCCTACTGGCTTCTGCTTGGCCTTCAGAGCGCTCTGCATCACCCTTTCTAGTCTCATCTTCCACCTGCCCTGACCTCAGATCATGGGTGCTTCCAACATTCCCTCTTCCATCTGGCAGGCATATAACCCCTTACTCTAGTCCTCCTCCTCCTCCTCCTTCTCCTTCCCCTTCATTTTTTCCCCCACCTCAAGACTGGGATTCAAAGTCTGTATCTGATGCTTTCGCTCTACCACCTAAGCTCCGCCTCCAACCCCGACTCCAGCCCTTCTATGCCCAACTCTTATCCCCTCCTCTGGGAAGCATCCTTCCCAGAGCCCATGGCTTTATTCCTCAGTGGCCTCTCATACAGGATCCTGTTATAACACAAGCTTCCCCATCCTGCACCTGCAGCCAGGTGGGCACTCAAGGATGTCTGATGGGAAAATAAGACAGAACAAGGGTAGCACATGCTTGCGTGGATACCTGGGAGAAGGTTGCTGGGTGCATGTTAGAGAGCAGACACCTCCAGCCCAAAGCCCTTAGGACTCTGTGGGAGGTGCTTCTGCCACTGGGGAGTGTCTGGCAGCCATAGAGCCAAGGGCAGAGCAGGGCCCACTGTCAGTATTTGAAGACTGTTTCCAGAAGGTTTGTAAGCAGCCAGTGCCCACATCTTAACACACACACACACACACATATATTCTCTATGAACTTTTTTTTGGTGCTGGTCCTGGGGCTTGAACTCAGGGTCTGGGCACTGTTCCTGAACTTTTGTGCTCAAAGCTAGCGCTCTATCACTTTGAGCCACAGTGCCATTTCCAATCTTTTAGTAGTTAATTGGAGATAAGAGTCTCATGGATTTTTCCTGCCCAAGCTGGCTTTGAACCTCCATCCTTAGATCTTAGCCTCCTGAGTAGTTAAGATTACAGGCATGAGCCACCAATGCCCAGCTTTGTTTTTTTTTTTTTTTTCTTTTTCTTCTGGACATCATGCTTGCTTGGTTAGCTACTCAGCTGGTATTTTATCACTTAGGCCACACCTCCAGTCTTGCTTTTTTTTTGGTGGTTATTTTGGAGATGGAGTGTCATAAAGTTTTCTGCCTGAGCTGGTTTTGAACTCCAGCTTCTGGATCTTCACTTCCTGAATAGCCAGGATTATAAACACGAGTCACTACTGCCAACCTTGACCTTATTTTGAACCCACACTCTTCCCAGCCTGGGCTTATTGACTTTAGGAGTTGGACCTTGACAGCTCTTCACTTCTCCCTTTCTTGGTCCTCTTTGGCTTTTGCACATTTGAACCCTGCAGCCCCACTTGATGTGGCCTCGCAGAGTGAGGGTCTCAGAGCCAACTTCCTAGAAATGCTTACCTCTCCTGTCCTGGCAGACCTAGGGGTGAGACTGCCACCTCCACACCCTGGCCCACATGTAGATCTTTCTTTCAAATTAGGTAAAGAAAATAACAGATTCTAAAAAAAACCAGCTGCTGCTGAGGTTACTCTGCATTGTACTTAGCTTTGCATCCGGAACACACAAGCTCTGAGTTTAGCAAACTGGGTGCCTGGGATGGAACTGTCTCCTGATGAATCAATGCAAACTGGAAACAGTCCCCCTTCAGGAGGCTGCACCCCAGTGTCTGAGTTTCCAGGATAGTGGAGGAGACATGAAGAAAATTTCAATGTTCCGTAGCGAATGGAAGGGTTTCTCTGTTGAGGGTGGTTGGGGCTCTTAGGACCCCAGAAGCAAAGGATTCATGAGAGTGAACCTTTAGTGAAATAAAATCCCTGGTGGCATCTTCCCCTTCTCTTTCCTTCCCTTCACTCCTCTTCTTTGCTTTTCGTTTGCCTTTCTAGACTGTTGCCGAGACAGTGTCAGAGGGGGTGCTGTATTTTGGAAGGTTCCAGAGAGTTAAGCTGGGGTTTGTGCTTTTCTGGTTGCATGGTTGCTGTGGCATAGGGCCCCTGGCTCTGGCCACCATCCTGGTGTGTCATGCATCTGTTTCCTCTATTCTGCCCTTCACAAAACCACACAGATAGAAGAGTGTGTAGAGGAGGTCCCAGTGCACGGCATGACTTCTAAGGGTATTGAGCATTCAGGATGGGCCTGACATTTGAACACAGACCTCCTGGCTTGCTGTTCAGGGTTGTACCTCAGCGGGTTCAGGATAAGGGGGCCCAGGTCCAAGTGAGGTATTCTAACCACCTTCTTCTCTGTCCTAGAAGAACCCAGCATCTCTCCCTCATGTCCTGGCTGCTGGCTACTCACCAAGGCTCTGTCCCCTGTCTTTTGGCGAAGGAGTTGAGTTTAACCCCTTACCACCGAAGGAAGTAAGGTAAATACAGCAGTCCCTGAGTTGATTTCTTAAATTTTCACTTAAAAAAAAACCAGACATAATTATTTTTTAACTTAGTTCATTGTGAAAATATACCAAAGATTATTAACCATATGGTAGATATTTTTTCCCTAACCAATTAAATACGTAAACACTGTTTTTGAAATACAAATGAGCTCCTGGGATACATAAAGTTATGCAAAGTGCCTTAGGCACTTCACATATCGTGGCCCTGGGATGCTAGAACCTGTGTGGAATACGGCTTCCTCTTTCCAGGAGTTGCTGTCTGGGTCCCCCTCTTCAAGGTGCTGTGGGCTGTTTCATGCTGTGTGTGGATGAGCAAGTACCAGTCTTCCTCGGGGCATGAGCTCATGCAGGACTCTCAGGGCAAAGAGTCATGGAGAGGCTCTGTTAAAGATCTGACTTTTGGAGCAAGGATTTCACTTTTGGTGTCTGGGGGGTTTTACAGCAGGAGTTGCAGTTGGTTAGCAAAAAAAGGCTCTTTGATGTAGATCAGTAAGAAATGTGTCGCTCTGCTGAGGTGAGCAGTTAAGCCTTGATTCTTGTGAAGTTTGTGTTTCCAACAAAGTAGGATGTGACTTCATGACATTAGTTCCAACAGCCTCTTTGCTGCTTGTCCAGGGAGAGCAGAGGCTTTCTATCCAGTTCACAGAGAATGCTGCCCCTTGCTCTCCCACCCATGGCCAGGGGCTGCCAGGTGCAGTTCTTTTTAATTTTTTGTGTCAGTACTAGGGCTTAAACTCAAACTCAGGGCTTGGCATTCTTCCTTAGATTTTCACTCAAAGCTAGTGCTCTAGTACTTGAGCCACCACTCCATTTCTGGCTTTTTGGTGTGATTAATTGAAGATAATAGTCTTATAGACTTCCCTGGGCTGGCTTTAAACTTGGATCCTTAGATCTTAGCTTCCTGAGTAGCTAGGATTACAGGTATGAGAGCCACCAGTTCCTGGCTTGGTAGTTTTTTTTGTTTTTTGGTTTTGTTTTTTTTTTAAGGTAATACACACACACACACACATATATATATATATATATATATATATATATATATATATATACATATATATATTAGTGTCTTTGAAGTTGTAAAAATAATAACAATAATACATGTAGGGAAGTAAACGCTTTACTTCTCTAAAAAATATTACTCCTCCCCCCCAAAAAAAGCTGGGCACCAGTGGCTCATGCCTATAATCCTAGCTACTCAGGAGGCTGAGATCTGAGAATCATGGTTCAAAGCCAACCTGGGCAGGAAAGTCCATGAGACTCTTATTTACAGTAAACCACCAGAAAACCAGAAGTGTCACTGTGGCTGAAGTGGTAGAGCATTCGCCTTGAGCTGAAGAGCTGAGGGACAGTGCCTAGACCCAGAGTTCAAGCCCCATGACAGACAAAAAAAAAAAAAAAACCTCCAAAAAGGAATTTAATAATACTCCAGGAAATGGAAACAAGAGGCTTTTTTCTTTGTTGCTGTTTTCATTTTCTTTTTGTCTTGTTTGTTCATTTATCTGATTTTGGGAGTGTAAGGGGAGACACAGAAATGGAGGGACTAAGGGTAAACAAATGCAGCAGTGACACTCACTAGACACTGTATTGAAAATGAACTATACAACTAGTGGGTGAGGATGGGAGGGAAAAACTGGGAGAGAGCGAGGGAAGGAGTGACATTGTCCGAAAACAAATACACTCATTACCTGACTTAGGTAACTGTAACCTCTCTGTATATCATCTTTATAATAACAAAAAACATTTTAAAGGTAAAGTCGTAGATAAATATACATGGGAGCTTATTTTATGAATATCAACACTGTAATCAAGCTTTTGCTCAGGTCCCTGAGTACCTGGTGGTTTCCAAAGCAAAGGCCAAGATGGACCAAATACTGGGATCTAATATAGCCAAGTTCCCAGAACCAGCAATCAGAAGTCTTGGTTTTTCCTCCTCCAGGTGCCAGTGGCTCACACCTGTAATCCTAGCTACTCAGGAGGCTGAGAGCTGAAGCTCACAGTTCAAAGCCAGCCTGGGCAGAAAAGTCTGTGAGACTCTTATCACCAATGGAAGTGGCATTGTGTCTCAAAGTGGTAGAACGCTAGCCTTGAGCAAAAGAGCTCAGCGATGGAGCACAGGCCCTGAGTTCAAGGGCTACAACCAACCAAAAAAAATAAGTAAATAAAAATAAAGAGCTAATTGTGGTCCCCTCAAGGGACCTCCCCCATAGAGCAGTCAAGTCTATATCATTCTATAACAGTCATTCTTGCTCCACCACAGGCATGTTAGGGAAAGGTAGACATTTTTATTATTGCATGGAATGTTCTTACACACACTTAAGAAGGCTAAGATGTAACTAGGCTATGTAACCTTACACCGCCCATCATTAACTAGAACACTGTTATGTTGTAGATGACAGCACTTGCTGTGTGTTGACATTCTGCCCCTTTATTATTGGGCACCCTTTACAGAAAGAGGAAACTGAGGCCAGGACAGTTTAAGCCACTTGACTTAAAGGTTCCTAGCTTATGTAATCAGAAGCAAATCCAGCATCTGCAGCCTGCAGTGGGAATCTTGTCCCAGCTTTGGGCTAAGGGTGTGGCTCAGTGGTAGAGCATTTGCCTAGCATGTGCCAGGCCTTGGGTTGGATCCCCAGCACTGCATATGATAAGTCCTGGACCTACCACTCTGTAGCACCCTGACCTTCATCTCTGCATTTCCCTTTCCTGCTCCCATTTTTGTGAGGGAAATTAAGTTAGATCTTCTGGGTAAAGTGCTTAGAATATTCTGCCTGGCCCAGAGTAAGAGACTTCATAAAGTCTCTCTGCTGCTTCTCTCTGTATAGCCACAGCTCAGTATTTATATCCCAGGAGGGAGTTAAAGTCATAGCCAGAGCCACAGGGTCACGTTTGTAATCCTAGCTACTCAGGAGGCCAAGATCTGAGGGTCATGGTTCGAACCCAGCCTACACAGGAATTTCCACGAGACTCTTTATCTCCAATGAACTATCAAAAAAACCAGAAGTGGAGCTGTGGTTTAAGTGATAGTGTGCCAGCTTTGCCTGACAAAGCTAAAAAATACACCTGGGTTCTGAGTTCAAGCCTCCAGTACTGGCACAAAACAAACAAAACCAAACAGTCACAGGCAGGTCCCTGGGCTTCCTAGCTGCGAGGAGCAGCTTCATGCTGCCTTGTGTCTCCCCTCCAGGTACACGTCCTCGGTCAAGTACGACTCTGAGCGGCACTTCATCGACCATGTGCAGCTGCCCTTGGGCCTGGCAGTGGCTTCCTGCAGCCAGACGGTCACCTGTATCCCCAACTGCACATGGCGTAACTACAAGGCCGAGGTGCGCTTCGAGCCCCGCCACAAGCCCATGCGCTTCCTCAGCACCACCATCATCTACCCCAAGTACCCCAAGACCATGTACACCACCACCCTGGATTACAACAGCCACAAGAAGCTGAGGAGGTTTTTGTCCAGCGTGGAGCTCGAGGCCGCAGAGTTCCTGGGCAGCGACGGCCTCTCGGATGACTGCTGACTTGTCCTCCCCAGACCACCTGGGGGCAAGTTGGGCAACATTGCTCTTGTGTTATTCCAATCCCAGTCCCACAGAAGTCTAACCTGGAGATACCTCTAAATCCAGCCGATGGGGGGCAGAGGGGAGAAGAAAATCACTGCATCTTATCATTACGGAGAGACTCGGTCTGGGTTTTGCATTTTCCAATCGCTTTTTACCAGGAGCACATTTCCTGGTTTGTTGCTGTGCTTTCTTCATTGAGGAAAGTCAATGAGGACCAGAGGGAAAGGACAGTGGAGCTGTGTGGAGGAGGGAGGGTGGAGGCGAGCTGGCGCTCTGGCAGCCAGTGTGAGTGTGAGGAAGAGCACACGCAGCCCCGCAGTGGAGACGCCACAGGGTGGAAACAAGTCAACTGTAAGAAATTTCAGCCCTGGGTCTCTTTGCTGCTTTCAAGAGTGGAGTGAACTCAGTATGCTATGACCCCCATATGTGTTCAATCTGGGGAAAGCCGAATTCCATTTCATTTTTATTTCCACTTCCATTTGAATTTCCTGTTAACCAAAACTCTTGGAATTTCTCGAGATCATTTTCATGATACTGAAAGAAAAAGGGCGGGGGGAGGGGAAAGAAAAGCCCAAACCACAATATGAGATGCTTTTAAGAAGGAAAGTTCGCCCTGTTCTTGTCTGCTTTGGGTTGGGGGGGTGGGGATGGGAGTGGGGGGAGATGCCGGATGGCCAGTTTGGGAGCCGGTGGCTTCTGTCTGGTTCCAGGTTAGGCTAGTTCCAGGCGTGGCTCTGGAAGAGCCTTTGCGTGCTTGGCATCTGGTTAATGTCTCCGCAGGCTGGAGGAACTCTCTTGATAGGTATTTTGGGGTTTCACAATACTTTCCTAGAGTTTGTTTTTTTTTTTTTTTTTCCCTAAGTCAAAATGTAGTAGAGGGCTCTTTTGGAGAGAAATGGCATTTAAAAAGGATGCTTTGGAAAAACACTTTCTGGAACTCCGTGAGGAAAGTTTCCACTCTGGACTTCCCGCTGAAGCCCCGTGGCCCTCCAGAGGAGGCAGCAGCGGTGGCGGTGGCCTATGCTCCTGCGACCCAGTCATCACGATTGCCCGCGCAAACTGAGTCTGGATGGATTGATTCCTAAGGCTTGGGTGGTGACCGAATGTTGGAAGAATTGGGTTTCAGCCAGAAGGCAAAGAATCTGGTTTAGTCCCCTTTCTCCTCTCCCCACCCCCCGTGTGAAGCCACAATGCAGTGGAATGACGTCACAATCCAAATATCACCATCTTGGACATTTCTACCACCGTGGACACAGAAGTGGCCATCACAGAGTCAGCCATGAACCCATGAGGTCCCCTAGCCATTGTATAGGTTAGACCACGCAGCTACAACAACACAGCCAGAGCCAAGTGGTTGTGGCACACCAGGCTGCTCCCTGCCCACCTACCTCCCATCATCACCCCACCACCCAGGCCTGGCCCCATCCCAGCCCATGCTTCTTAGAACCTGCCAACCCTGTGATGCTGGAGGAAAGAAAAAGTCAGATGGATTTGTTTTTTACCCCCCTCCAATATTGAAAAGAACAAACCATACATATGTCCTTTGACTACATCCAAGAGGTGTCAGGTCTTCCTGTAAGCTTAGCCTCCTGCTGTATCTCTGGCTTTCTGTGATGGCTTCATCTGTCCTGAAAGTGGAGCGGAGAGCTTCCTGGGTCACCAGGACCCACTGCAGGGAATTTTGCTACCAGAAAGCTGTGGAATGAGAAGTGTTCTCACTTAAAAGTGACAGAGCCCAGAAAGCCAGAAGTGGTGTCATGGCTCAAGTGGTAGAGCACTAGCCTGGAGCACAAAAGCTCAGGGTCAGCACACAGGCCCTGAGTTCAAGTTCCACAATGGACAAAAAAGATGCCAGAGCCCTCAGGCCACACTGTCCTCAGTTCCCCACTGACCACAATGTCTGCCATGTTGTGTCCCTGACCAATGGACACAAGCTGTTAGAGTCATAGCTGGCTTCATGGTTCCAATTTACCCAGGTTCAGCTTAGCAGGGACCCAATAAAATGGGCAGAGGAACACTCCAGAACCCCACAGCCTCCTCAGTCATGTGCACAGCAACCAATAGTGCCTTGCAAAAAAAAAAATATCAAATTATGCAGCCTTTATTGGCAAAAGTGGATTTTCATCTGACTTTGTCAAGTCACTTAGTGGTGAATGTAAAATTTAAATGTATGTTAGCATTCCCAAGGCTTTGCTCTGCCCCAGTGGGGACATTTAGACAACTGGGAATGACTTTGTGGGCAGCGTAGCAGGAGAGAGAATGTGGCTTTTGAATATAGCTGTGTTTTGTGGTATCTTGAAGATTTTGGGTTTTTTTGAGGGATTGTGTTAAGTTCAGACGGCTCCTTCTGGGTGTGTAAAGAGCCGGAACTGTATCTGTAAAGTAAGTAAGCGAGTGATGGTGGATGTGTACTGTGAGTGGAAAAGCAGGCTTTATTTTGTTAAGTTATTCACTGTACTTCTTTCTCATTTTCTCCTGCTTTCTTGAAAGTTTTAGAACCCGGAAGCGAGGGAGACATGGGGCACTCTGATGGCCGATCAAGTGTCGAGTGTCACCAGTGGGTAGCGGATGCCAGTCTTTTGTTTGCAAGGTAGAAGCTGTGATTTTGTTTTCAAACTCACTGATTCAAAAATAAGCATTTCCTAAGTGTGCAGGAGAGAGATATTTTGTTAATTAAAAGGCTTTTGGGTCAATCTCTTAAGTTATGGCTTTGATGTCCTAAGGATGGTTTGCATTTTCAGAGGAAACTTGCTTTCCTTTCAGATCACATACACTTTTAGATAGACTTCCTGTGAACCAGTATCTTTTCATTTGACACTTTTCCTGGTTTGAACCTTAGAAAATCCAAAATAGTATTTGACAAAAACTGTGTTAAAAAGAAAAGGTCCTTGACACCTGTCCCACTCAGTTTTGTTTTGTGATTTGTCATTTAGAAATAAATTATCTTAAAAAATAATAAGCTGAATGATGCTTCTCTCTTTTTAAAGTAAATTATAATATTTGGTTGAAGAGAATATCTTGTTAATATGCAGATAAGGAGTGGGAACTGGATGGTTTTATTTATCTATCTTTCCGTGTGTGTGTGTATGTGTGTGTGTGTGTGTGTGTGTGTGTGTGTGTGTGTGTGTGTGTGTGTGTGTGTTTACTGTACTAGGGCTTGAACACAGGGCCTGGGCACTGTCCAGCTATTTTGCTCAACGTTGATGTTCTGCCATTTGAGCCACAGTTCCATTTCCAGCCTTTTGCTGATTAATTGCACCTAAGAGTCTTGGGGATTTTTCTGCACAGGCTAGCTTTGAACCGTGATCCTTACTTAGATTTCAGTCTCTTGAGTAGGTTGGATTACAAGTATCAGTTCCTGGCTCCTGGCTGCTTCTCTTTCTTTAGACTAAAATGATTATGCCCTGCCTCAGCAAAATGAAGAAAACATCTCATTTTGAGAAATGTTAAGACATGATTACATTAAACAGTGTTACTGTACAGATATTTGAGGAGCTGAACACAGAAATTTTATGTATCTGTTTTTAATGGTCTATATTAATTGAACAGATGGGTTTCATTGTGATATCCCCATGCATGCCTATAATGTATTTCAATCAAATTTGCCTTTCTATTACTCTTTTTTTTTTTTTTGTCCGTTGTAGGGCTTGAACTCGGGGTCTGGGTGCCATCCTGAACCTTTTGCTCAAGTTCTACCACTTTTAGCCACAAGATTTCTGGTAGTTAATTGGAGAGAAGAGTCTCCCAGACTTTCCTGCCCAGGCTGGCTTTGAACTGTGATCCTCAGATCTCAGCCTCCTGAGTAGCTAGGATTACAGGTGTGAGCCACTGGCACCCAGCTTCCCTCTATTACTCTTTCTTATCCCTTCCCCACAAGAGAATTTGATTCTGGAACAGATAGGCACTCATTCCTCAAGTCCATCCACCTGGACCACAGCTGTGACTGGGGAGGTAGGGTCATTTCTTTCTATCTCCCTTTCCAGTGTGCCCCTCCCCCAACTTTCCAGGACAAATGCACACTAACCCACCCTTAATTTTATTGTGGTGCATGGCTTTGGACTGGAAGAACCTGCAGACATTAGACAATTAAAAGAAGACACCAGTACAGGAGCTCGTGAAGGAGTTTGCACCTGTGTGTGTCCAACATGTAATTTTTTTTTTTTTGGTAGGCCCTGAGACCTGAACTCTGGGCCTGGGTGCTGTCCCTCAGCTCTTCAGCTCAAGGCTAGCACTCTACCACTTGAGCACTCTACCACTTCTGGCTTTTTTTGCTTATGTAGTACTGAGGAATCAAACCCAGGGCCTCATGCATGCAAGGCAAGCGCTCTACCACTGAGCCACCTTCCCAGCCCCTGACATGTAATTCTTTTATGGAGGGACTATGATAGCAGGAGCAAGGAGTTGGGATGTCCTCACTTCTAGTACCTCACAAAGGGAGGCCAGTGGAAGCAATAGTACTTTTCATTGAACACTTGGATCTCTTCAATCTCAGGCTATCCTCTTCCCTATGGATAAGTCCTATAGGGGACCTGGAAAAAGGTTTGTAGTTGAGACTCCTGTAGCAAAAGACTAACAAGAGGGCTAGGAATGTGGCTTAGTGGTAGAGTGCTTGCCTAGCATGCATGAAGCCCTGGATTTGATTCCTCAGTATCACATAAACAGAAAAAGCCAGAAATGACACTGTGGTTCAAGTGGTAGAGTGCCAGCCTTGAGCAAAAAAAGAAGCTCAGTGACAGTGTCCAGGTCCTGAGTTCAAAAAGGGGGGGGGGGGGCTAGCTAGGGTTGTGGCTCAGGTGATAGAACACTCGCTTAACATGGCAACTTGACTTGAATCCCCAGTACCAGCACAAGAAAAGAAAGGAGATCTGTATAATTTGCAAAGCCACATAGAGGTCTGACTGGAGGACAGAAGGGTAACAAACTGGGGTTTGAGGTGCTTAGGAGGGCATGTTTGTTCACTTTCTTCTTGGCATTCCTGTGTGACATTCCATTCCTCCCGGATTTAGGGTAGGACACCTGGCACAGGCAGGTCTGCAGAGAAAAGGAAGGAGAGAGTCAGAGCGGGAGCTCCCTGGGGATTTATGGTCTGCCTCAAGGAAGGGATACCAGGAAGGAATTCCTGACTTTCACAGCCTGCTTCAAGGAAGGAATGAGGTAGAGAAGGTCTGAGAACTTCCTGCTTCTGGAGTTTTCTTATCTTCCTGAAGCTTAAAATATGTAGCATACAAGCCTGGTGCTTGTACACTCGGGCCTGAAATCCTTGCTATTCCAGAAGCTGAGATCTGAGAAGCAAGGTTTGAAGGTAACATAGGCACCAAATCTGAGGGCCTCTTATTTCCAATTAGCCAGCAAAAAGCTATGAAGGTATGGTTTAAGCTGAAAAAGAATGTGAGACCCTGGGCTGGGAAGGTGGCTCAATGGTAGAGTGCTTGCCTTGCATGCATGAGGCCCTGGGTTCGATTCCTCAGCACCACAGAAGCAAAAAGAAAAAAGCCGGAAGTGGTGCTGTGGCTCAAGTGGTAGAGCGCTAGCCTTGGCTGAAGAGCTGAGGGACAGTGCCCAGGCCCAGAGTTCAGGCCCCACAACCGGACCAAAAAAAAATAATAATAATTAAAAAAAGAATGTCAGACCCTGAAGCTGGGTGCCGGTGGCTCACGCCTGTAATCCTAGCTACTCGGGAGGCTGAGCTCTGAGGATCACAGTTCAAAGCCAGCCGGGGCAGAAAAGCCAGTGAAACTCTTCAATAAACCACCAGGAAACCGGAAGTGGCGCTGTGGCTCAAGTGGTAGAGCACTTGCCTTGAGCTGAAGAGCTGAGGGACAGCGCCCAGGCCCAGAGTTCAACCACCACCACCAACTAAGAGAGTAGGACCCTGAGTTCAAACCAGATCTGGCTTGCAGGTGCGCGCGCGGGCGCTCTCTCTCTCTCTCCCTCTCTCTCTCTCTCTCTCTCTCTCTCTCTCTCTCTCTCTCTCACACACACACACACACGTCCATTTCTAGCCAAGAAAAGAGCATGAGACATGAGAAGGTGAAGAGTTGGACAGAGCAATGAGAGACAGTCTAGCCAGGACAACTTAGTGAGACCCTATCTTAACAAAGTAAATAAAGATTGGAGATGTTAACACAGAGGAAAAGCATTTGTATGTTTCCAGACCCTGGGTTTGATTCCCCAGCACTGGAATAAACAATTTGAAAATAGACCGGAAAAAATAGAAACCACTGAATTTCTCTCCAAAGATTAAGCCATCACTAGTTTCCTGGGGAACCACAGCATTTTATTCTGTTTTTTTTTTTGTTTGTTTTTTAGCGGGTGCTGGGGCTGGGGCTTGAACTCAGCATCTGGATGCTGTTGCTTAACTTTTTCATTCAAGGCTGGCATTCTACCACTTGAGCCACAGCTCTATTTCTGGCTTTTTAGTGATTAATTGGATATCAGAATCTCAAGGATTTTTTGGGGGGTGGGGAGAAGGAGGAGTTGGGCTGGCTTTGAACCACAATCCTCAGGCTTTTACTGTTCACAGTAGCCAAGATATGGAAACAACCCAGATGCCCCACTACTGATGAGTGGATCAAAAGATTGTGGTACCTATATACAATGGAATATTATGCAGCCATTAGAAAGGACAAAATAATGGCATTTGGAGGAAAATGGACAGAACTAGAACAAATCATTTTGAGCCAGGTAAGCCAAGAGACAAACGGCACATGGTCTCCCTGATATGTGGATGCTAAAGCCAAAATGCAAGGAGATATGACAAAGTAAACAGGACTCGAGAAACAAAGGACAGCCACTCAGTTGTCATATCATTGCTAAATGACTCCATGTTCTTGACCATATGTGTGTGTGTGTGTGTGTGTGTGTGTGTGTGTGTGTGTGTGTGTGTGTGTACGCAACGGAGAGAAGCTAGGAGGAGGACTAGAATAAGTGGGAAATGGAAACAAAGTGGCGCATCAGCTGCACTGGACATAGATGAAAAAGAACTAAGCAAACTAGAGACAGCGATGGGAAGGGAGGAATGAGAGGGAAAGAGGGAACAGCTTAGACTAAGCAAAGGAAAGAAAGGTAAACATCACCTGATATGGAAGAAATAATTTGTATTGTCAAAGCCCATAGAATTCACAAACTTTATAGACCATGATAATGACAATTTACCTTGTGAAGGTTAAAATGTGTTTGTGACTTTAACTAAGTATCACTATCCTACAATACTGTGAAATATGTGAAATTTATGTAATCACCTAATCTCAACTTAATAAAAAAGAAAAGTGAGAGAAGGGATGCGTTAGGAGCAATCGGTGGCAATGTTGTCAGACATCTTGTATTCATATACTGTTTTGTAGAATGGGAACTTCTTTGTACAACTACTTACAGATAATAATAATAATAAATGATTTTTTAAAAAAAGAATTCTGGCTTTTGTCACAATGGGCCACCACAGAAAAATGTTCCCGTTAGTGACAGCCTTGGAAACACTGTTTGTAGCCTTGTCATAAGTAGTGTGGGCGTGCAATCGGGGAGAAAGGGAGAGTGGGAGGCTCTCTTCTTTATGTTTGCTGGCTTGTTTTTCAGAATCACCATGCAGGAGTCTTGGGTGCTACTAATTACACTCCCTCCTGTTGTTGATTAGGTAATTAAGTGGGACAAGTGCAATTAACAGGAAGTTCCCAGTCAGTACCACACCTTCCCCGCCCAACCAGAGTTCTTGTTAGAAAGGAAGGCTCTGAAAGGTTAGTGTAAATGAATTGTACTCTTTGAGTGTGCCTGCCTGTGTGTGCCCATGCATGTGTGTTTATTTGCGTCCACTTTCAAGAAGGGACAGAGTGACTGTGGGAAGAAACAGCAGAGTAAAGGACAATGAAGGGAAGGGAGGAAGGCCATCACCAGAATTTAGACTAAATACTGGCTTGAGTGGTAGAGTGCCTGACTAGCAAGTGTGAGGCCTCAGTCAAACCCCAGTAGTGACAAAAAAAAAAAGGCATACAAATCTGTGTGTGTGTGTGTGCACGCGTGTGCGTGTACTGGGCCTTGAACTTGAGGTCTTGCACTCTTGCTTGGATTTTTCACTCAAGGCCGGGGCTCTACCACTTGAGCCACACTTCCACTTGAAGGTTTTGTTTTGGTTTTGTTGGTTCATTGGAAATAAGCATCTCTTGGATTTGTCTGCTTGAGCTAGATTTAAACCATAATCCTCAACCCTCAGCCTTCTGATCAGCTAGGATTATAGGCATGAACCACTAACTCTCAGCTTTAATTATCTTTTGACTTGTAATTTCACTCCCAAGAATGTATTCAGAGCACTGGATAATTGTACTAAAATGTGCATATAAGGATATTCATTTCAGAATTGTTTAGAATAGCAGAGAAAAAGAGAGGAAACCAACTAAATGTTTACAAATATGGGGTCCAGTGAATGGAGCTGTAGGCAGGCATTGCAGAGGGTGACTTGTGGGTCAGTTCAGAGAGGTAAAAGGATCACACAGCCGGGAATTCCTCGTTACATTTCCGTACATGTTTACAATATGTTCCAACCAATCTCACCCTCTTATGCCATACTTTGAAGAGAACTATTACAAGACAACATGTGTATTATTACTCCAATAATTTTATTTGCTTACATGCAGATGCCTTAATAGTAAAAGATCAGGAGGTAATGAATGGATACCAAACCCATGAGACTCACTGTCTGCATTAATGCTGGGACTATCAGGTGTTTGAAAACTTTATTTATTTAAACCTATATTTTCCAATTTGCTTGTAATGCTCACTCATTTCTTGTGTGATTTTTGAGAAGTTAACACCTGAACATCCGAGAATCCAAAGTTGGGACTCAGTCACCTGTCCCAACGAGACAATAAGGAGGATGGATGAAGAGCAGAGAAAGGAGCCACAGCAGGAAGAACACATAAAAGAGTTTAGAGACCCCAAGCCTGTTTTGAGGGTGCTCATATGAGCTTTCAGATTATAGAAAAAAGGAATAAGAAGTGTGCATAACTAACTAGTCTTGGTCAAAGTGTGTTGTGATGGATCACTATGTCAGGATTGGTCAGGTGAGCTATGTCACAATAAGAAAGTCCTTGCTGAGCCAGATACCAGTGGCTCATGCCTATAATCTCAGCTACTTAGGAAATTGAGATGTGAGGATTGTAGTTCAAAGCCTGTCCAGGCAGGAAAATCCATGAGACGAGTGCAATTAACCACCAAAAAGTCAGAAGTGGAGCTGTGGCTCAAGTGGTAGAGCGCTAGCTTTGAGCACAAAAACTCAGGGACAGCAGACAGGTCCTGAGTTCAAGCCCAGGGACTGACACACACACACACACACATTAAAATAATTTCAGAAGTCTTTGCTGCCTGCCTGGGGGTGGATGGGTAGATTCCACTGTGGTCACAAGATTTATGTGTGTATGCATGGTGGTGATACTGGGGTTTGAACTCAGGGCCAGAGACTGCTAAGGCTGGCATTCTACCCTCTGAGCCATGCTTCCAGCCCTTTCTCACAATATGATTGTTCATCAGACATGTTCTTTCTGGAATGCAAGGTGATTGCAGAAGAGACAGGCTCAGAGCAATAGAGATAAATACAAAATGGAGGCAGAAATGCCGAGTTTTCCCTCTGCTTTTGGTATCTATCTATCTATCTATCTATCTATCTATCTACCTATCTATCTATCTATCTATCTATCTATCTATCTATCTCCCTCTCAACTCTCTCCTCTCCTCTCTCCCTTTCCCTTCTCTCCTTCCTTTGGTGCTAGTACTAGGGTTTGAACTTAGGACCTGGGTACTATCCTTTACTTTTTCTACTCAAGGCTCCTACTCTACCACTTGAACCATAGCTCTACTTCTGGCTTTTTGGTGGTTTATTGGAGATAAGAGTCTCACAGACCTTCATTCCTGAGCTGGCCTTGAACCAGGATCCTCAGATTTCAGCCTCCTGAGTAGCTAGAATTACAGGTGTGAGCCAATGGTACCCAGCTTCACTCAGCTTCTGATGATTTAAGTATAGAAACAAGAAAGCTAAATGGAAGTCTCTCTCTCTCTAGAGGTGGAGACTAGGGTGGAGAACTCAGGTTCTATGATTTGATGCTGTTGGCAAGTTAACAGTCTATCATAATTTCATAGATGTTTCAAAGATAAACCTTGGGTCAGAGACAAAGTGTGGGGTATTAAACACAATAGTGTTTTTGTGCTGGGCTCCAGAGCCTCATTTTCCACAGGGCAATGTAACCAGATTCCAGGCAACTAACACTGGGCCATCGCGCACGGTGACACAGCATGGGAAACCAGAGTTTCAGGCCCTAGGTCCAAACTCTTGATTTCCACATGTCAGGTCTGCCATTCACCCCTCTAGGTCAAATAAAGAGACAGGGAGTATGGCAGAGAAAGGTGGTTTGTTATGTGGCATGGGCAGCCACAGGAAGACAACACCTCCATTCATCTTCAGTTACAGACATGAGCTATGGGTTGAAATAGACCAAGAACTGAGGGTAGAGGGAAAGAGGTATGCATGATGCTGAAACATTCAGGTGTGGCCTGGCTGACCATTATCTCAGTCCTTATTTGAGACGAGGTTCTGGAGAAGTTGTTATCTCTACTTCTGGGAAGGCTGTGCTCTTCGCTTCCTTTGGAATGGTTTCCTCCATCCTTCCTTGCCAATATGCCCTTAGTGAGTGACTTAGTGAATGACTTAGACAGAGACAGGATGCCTACCTTTTCTCCCACTCTTAGTTAATTCCTGGGCCCATGTAGGGAATTGATGCTTTTCAGTAAAAAGCAATTTGGGGGGAGAGGAGGTAGGAGGGCATCTTGGGGCTTGAACTTAGGGCCTGGGCACTGTCCCTGAGCTTTTGTGCTCAAGGCTAGGGCTCTACTACTTGAGCCACAGTTCTACTTCTGGCTTTTTTAGTAGGTAAGTGGAGATGAACATCTCAAACTTTTCTGCCTAGCCTGGCTTTGAACCACCATCTTTAGGTCTCAGCCTCCTGAATAGCTAGAATTCCAGGCATGAGTCATCTCTCCTGGCCAAAAAGCAATATTTAATCACCTGTTACACAAGGAACACAAAGATTATTTGAATGCCGGGCCACTGGTAGCTCAGACCTGTAGTCCTAGCTACTCTGTAGGCTGAGAACTGAAGATAATGGTTCAAAGACAGCCCAGGCAGAGAAAAGGCTGTGAGACTCTTATCTCTAATTAACTACCAGAAAACCAGAAGAGGCGCTTTGACTCAAAGTGGTAGAGTGCTAGCTTTGAGCAAAAGAGCTCAAGGACAGTGCCCAGGTCCTGAATTCAAGCCCACGCACTACCACCGCCGCCACCACCACCATCACCACAACAACATCATCAACAACAAAAAGAGATTATTTGAGCCACATACGCTCATACCTATAATCCTAGCTACTCAGGAGATTGAGATTTGATGACTGTGGTTCGAAGCCAGCCTAGGCCTAAAAGTCTGTGAGACTTTTACCTCTAATTAATCATCAAAAACAAAGACAAAAACCAAAACCAGAAACCGAGCTGTGGCTCAAGTGGTAGAGTGTTAACCTTGAGTGAAAAAGCTCAGAAACAGCTATATTCAAGCCCCAGTACCTGCCCAGAAAAAGAGAGAGAGAGAGAGAGAGAGATTATAGTTTGGAATAAAAGTACTTGCGGCTGTACCAGTCTGGTGACTGTCCCCACTGACACACTGAAACATGAGACACATGAGAATTTTTCTGAAGAATGATCTCCCAACAATCAGAGCTTCTCAAATTTATTCTGCATTATTCAAGTTTTGTGAGGCTGTGATTCAGCGGATCAGCAGGGGAGGGGGAGGAGGGGGACACCTGAGAGTTGCTGACAAGACAGCCAACCTTCTCCCAAGTTGTGGGAGCATGTTTTGAGCAGCCAGGCCTCAAACACCCCTTCCTCAAAGCTAAGAACGGGCAATAGCTGCAGGCCAAGGGTACTGGGCAGAGCCTAGCGTGCTAGTCTGGGGAGCTATGACTGAGGGAATACTTGATTGAGGTAGTGAGAGCCATGTGCAATGCAGGAAACCTAAAATGGAAAAAATCCTTCAAGTCCTTAAAGGCACACATGTTAGCAAAGAGCCGCAAAGAGAGAAAGCATTGTACTGTAATGAAAAATTTCCAACTCACAGGTGACCTCCGCCCTGCAGGCTCGATCCCGGGAATCTTCACAGGTCATCATAAATACTTAAGCCCAAGCACTGCTCTGCTCACCCCTGAGGCAACTTGCTTTCAGTCAGTTGAAAGTACCTTTAGGACAGGTTATTTTGATGTGTGTGGACACCGGTACTGGAGCTTGAAGTCAGGGCCTCCCATTCTTGCTCCCGTTAGTGCTCTATCACCAGAGCTACATCTCCACTTCTGGCTTTTTGCTGGTTAATGGGAGATAAAAGTTTCACGGATTTGTCTGCCCCAGGCTAGTTTCAGACTGTGATCTCACATCTCAGCCTCCTAAGTAGCTAGGAGACAGCACTTGATTTGTGACAGGCTCTTAAACTGACTTTCCTTTCCTTTTTTTTAATTTTTTTTTTGTTGGTTGTGGGACTTGAACTCTGGGCCTGGGCACTGTCCCTGAGCTCTTCAGCTCAAGGCTAACTGCTCTACCACTTGAGCCACAGCGCCACTTTCAGTTTTCCAAGTGGTTTATTGGAGATAAGAGTCTCACAGACTTTCCTGGCTGGGCTGGCTTTGAACTGTGATCTTAGCCTCCTGAGTAGCTAGGATTAGAGGAGCAAGCCACCTGCACCCAGCTAAACTGACTTTCTTTTGCTGAAAAAAAAAACAAAACCCTGATTCCTTACTTGTACCCCACAAATTCACTAAGAGCAGGAGAAAAAGCCTGGCATCTCTGCCTCCATGTTGTATTTGTTTTTGTTCTAAGCAATTGGCAGGACAGATCACCCCCCCCAAATAAGGACAGTTACCCATAATTAGTAATAAGGGGAATAATGGAATTATATTGTGGGAATTGTAATTAGTATAATTAGATTAAGTATAATAGAATGCCATAATAAATTACAATATAATTGATATATTATAATTAATTATAATCAATAGAATAGAATAATATGATGGAAATAATATAATGGAACTAGACTGCTCCCCTTAAGTAATGACAGCTGTAGAAACTTTGCTAGAACCTGGATAGAACTGGAACTGAGATAATGATCAGCCAGGCCACACCTGTAACTGAGACTCTATGCATATCTTTGCTCTCTACCCCCAGTGCTTCCTCTAATCCTAACGCTCCTGTCCATACCTAGAAGATGGCTAAAGGTAAGCTGAAATGCTTCCCATGGCATTAGGCCACGTAAAAAATTCTTTCTTGCTGGGAGCTGGCTGCCTACACCTGTAATCCTAGCTACTCCTACTACTAGCTGAGAGTTGAGGATTGAGGTTCCAAGCCAGCCCATGCAGAAAAGTTCATGAGACTCTTATCTCCAATTAATCACCAAAAATCCAGAAGTAGAGCTATGTTTCAAGGGGTAAAGTGCTAGCTTTGAACAAAACAGCTCAGGGACAGCTCCCAGGGCCTGAGTTCAAGCCCCTGGGCCAATACACACACAAAATAATTCTAGTCTGCCTTTCACTGTGGCTCTATTTGGCACATAGGGGCAAATGGCTGGTCCTGACATGGTCCTTTCCTAATAGACTTTCCTATGGCTTCAACTGTGTTTCACATCTTGCCTGAATTATCCTCTCACCAGGCACAATGGCCAATAGCTGTGCCGAGTCTGGGATAGGAGACCCTTTACCCTGCCAGGCCACAATGAGGCAGCCAGCTGCATGGCTGCAGAATGTCTGGTGGTGGATCAAACAGTGAAGAGCAAGACCTTTCCAGAACCTTCTGGGACCAACATGGCCGACCCTGACACCTGTCAAATGTCTGTGTTTCATTATAATGACATTTCCACGTTAGCTTTGCAAGCTGTGACCATTCCCATCATGCATCTGTAACTGGTACCTAGAAGCTGCTTTTGGCTGGGAAGCTCTGACCCCTCACTGTGTCCTGCCAATGTCCACGGGGTAACAAAAAGCCGATAGAATGTTGGCATCTCAGTCTCCATTTTGTATCTCTAATCCAGGAAGGACTGTTAGGAGAGGAAGCCCCCTCCTGCCAGGCTCCAAAGACTTTTTTTTTATGGTTACAAAGCAGGGCCTCAGATTGATGAACAATCTGACTCACCTGTGATTGGTGCTGGGCCTGTTTGATTAGGCAGGCTTGTCTTCCTGTCCCCAGTTCTCCCTCTATTTAAATCTAAAGCTTATGTCTGTGTGGGAAAGACAGGCAGAAGAGCTGACTTAGCCTCTCTCTGTAGTGTGCGTCTCTGCTCTTTACCACTTCTAGTCTTTTTCTTTGGTGTCTTGGGGAATGAAGCCTGACCTGCATGATAACCTGTCTCTTAGACAGCATGGGGGGAAAGCCAGGCTTGAGCCAGGTGCCAGTGACTCATGCTTGTATTCCTAGCTACTCAGGAGGTTAAGGTCTGAGGATCAAGGTTTAAAGCTAGTCTGTCCAGAAAAGTCTAGGAGACTCTTAGCTCCAGTTAGCTAACAAAAAGCTGGAAGTGGAGCTGTGGTTCAAGAGGTAGGGTGCCAGCCTCAAGTGAAAAAAGCCAAATTAGAACTCGTAGCCCTGAGTGCAAGTCCTAGTACCAACTATCCTAAGCTCTCAGTAGTGGCAACAAATGGGAACTAGGCCAGTGATTTCCAAAGGTTGGACTTGACCATGAACATGTACACAGTATGGCCAGGGAGTCTCTCTGGCAGCCACAGTTCCCAGAAAGGACCTGAGGCTTCTAACCCAACCCACCCAATAGGAACCACCACCAATTGCAGGCTGCCTGATGCTGGGCTGTCTTGAATATCCTCTGTCTGCTGTTGCTGGGCTATGGGAATGTGTGCAGCCTGCCTCCCACCTGTTTGGGGACATCAGTGGCAGCAAGAAAGGACAAGATCTCTGGAAGTGGCCACTCCTCAGTCCTTATGTGACCTTAGGCTAGTCTCTTTCCCAATCTGTGCTGGTTTCCTGGTAGATACATTGATATCCTAACACTTTCTCGCGGCTCAATGATTACTGTGCAGTGGAAATGAAGCGGTGTTTGTGAAATGACTAACTCCATGCTGGGTGGAGGCAGGTCTGAGAAATAGAATTGCTACTATCAGAATTGTGTCTGCAGCCAAGAGAGAACTGCATGTGTAGCAGATACTGGACAAAAGAATCCTGCGAAGACAATGGGAAACCTTAGATGAAGCCTCTGCGGCGCTGTGTGATTTGAGCAAGTGACCTCTGCTAAGGCTCAGTTGTGTGAGAGAGAAATGATCATTCCTTCTGCTCAGGCAACACATGTGTAAGAACAAAAAATAATGACATTTGCTGGCTGCTATGAGCCACTGCTTATGCCTATAATCCTAGCTACTCAGGAGGCTGAGCTCTGAGAATTGCTATTGGAAGCCAGCCTGGGCAGACAAATCCAAGAGACTCTTATTTCCAATTAAATGCCAAAAGCTAGAAGTAGAGGTATGGCTCAAATGACAGCGTACCAGCCTTGAGCAAAGGACCTGAGTACAAGCTGCAGTACACACACACACACGTGTGAAAATGGAACAATGCTTGTTGAGACTGGCTTGGGAAGGGAGGAGGGATAAGGTAGAGTGAAGACAGTTTGATCAAGGTACTGAATGTATATTTGGACATGTCAAAATATAACCCCCTATGTAGCTAATTGATGCTAACTTTTAAAAATATGGAAAAAGCTGGGAGCAGTGGCTCAAACCTATAATCCTGAGCTTGGTGGGAGGCAGAGGTCAGAGGATCAAAGTATGAGACTAGCCTAGGCATAATCTTTTTTTTTTGGGGGGGGGGGTCCAGTCGTGGGGCCTGAACTCTGGGTCTGGGCGCTGTCCCTCAGCTCTTCAGCTCAAGGCTAGCGCTCTACCACTTGAGCCACAGCGCCACTTCCAGCTTTTTTTTTTTTTTGCTTATGTGGTGCTGAGGAATTGAACCCAGGGCCTCGAGCATGCAGGGCAAGTACTCTACCACTGAGCCACCTTCCCAGCCCCATAATAATCTTATCTCATTGGAAGTCTGGGTGAGATGACACATGCCTGTCATCTCCAGTGACAAAAGGAAGCACAGGCAGGAAGATCTCAGAGCAGGCTGACATGATAGAAAAAAGAGTTGGAGGCATGGGTTCAGTGGTACAGTGCCTATTTTACATGTTTGACATTGTGAGTTCAAACCCCAGTACTGTCAAAACAAGGGGAAATACAGCCAAATGCAACTCCCAGAATGAGTACATCAAGTAGTAAACATATTCAGTATTTTTTTTCCTCCCCATTTATATTGATGTGTACTAGGTAGCCAGGCCTAGTAGCACAGATCCCATCAACTCAGGAAGCTGAGATTGGAAGGATCATTGTTTGAGGCCAGTCTAGGCAAAGAGTTCATGAGACTACTTAAAATTAACTAAAAGTTAGCAAGATACTACTGGTGTATGTAAAGATCATAAGTCTATTTATTCAGGGCAAGCTGGTCTTGCAAGCTGGTCACTGGGTACATTATAGCTGTGCTTACTGAATGCGCCCCACCCCCACCCCAGTTTCCACAAACCAAGTGCAAACCATCAACCTAATTATTACTGAAAAGGGCTGATGATGGATGGTCAGATACCTTCTGCTCCCAAACCACTCATGGACCCATGGTTGTAAAGCTTTTATATTTATATATTTACTGGCATTGGCCAAGTACCAGTAGTTCAGAGACAAGTGCCCAGTCAGTCCAGGATCAGTTGAGATTAATTCATGCCTGAGCTAGCCACTCCTGTGACCCTTGATCAGGCTTTCAAAACTGAATCATTCGGATCTGGGTGTGGTGGTACAAACTGTAATCCCCGACACTCAGGAGCCTGAGGCAGGAAGATGATGTGCATTTGAAGCTAGGCTGGGCTATATGAGAAGACCTTATCTTCCCCCTCTCCCCCGCAAAAAGTGGGGAGAGGAGACAGGATATTCCTTATTTGGGAGTTTGGTGGCAAGCCTTTTCACTTCCCCCATCTCTAGGGAACCACTCTAAGACCATATAGATTCTATATAATATATAATCGGTTTATATATAATATATAACCTGCTTAAATCATATATCCAGTGGGGTCCCCTCCATATTCTAGGTCTGTGAACCTTTAACAGGTGATCCATTTGCTTGACGGCTATGGTTAGTTCAGAGATGGCAAATAACCCTCACCAGGCCACAGACCAGCTCTAGGCTTAGCAAGGATACTGGGTTGGGAGGAAATTAGGAGGAAGTGCTTTCTTTGTAGGACTGTAAGGGTGTGAGTGGCCCCCTTGGCCACCTGTGATATGAATTGGACTGAATATGAATCTGACAGAGGTGATGAAGATAATACAGAGGGTGTGTGTGTGTGTGTGTGTGTGAGAGAGAGAGAGAAAGAGAGACAGACAGACAGACAGAGACATTTTGAGAACACAATTGACTTCTGGATCTAGGCATGCTTGAAGCCAACAGCTACCCCTGGACTGGGCTTTCGAATCTGCTTGCCTATAAGCTGATTCTCATGATGTTTTCTTCTCATTGCTAGTGGACAAGTACTTATGGATACAGCTTGAGTCTGAGAAAAGCCTTAAAATGTCTAACTCAGAGCTTGAGTCTGAGAAAAGCCTTAAAATGTCTAACTCAGAGCTGGACTCCAGTGGCTCACACCTGTAATCCTAGCTACTCAGGAGGCTGAGATCTGAGGATCACAGTTTGAAGCTAGCCTGAGCAAGAAAGTACATGAGACTTTTGTCTCCAATTAACCACCAAAAAATCAAAAATGGAGGTATATCTCAAGTGGTAAACCACCAGTCTTTGAATGAAAAAGGAACAATGCCCAGACCCTGAGTTCAAACCTAAAGCAGGCACCAAAAAAAACCCCACACCATAACAACAACAACATCAAAAACCCCAAAACTTCCAACCCAAAGTAGTTTAAGTTGAAGCCACTTCTGCATTTGTAGGAGCATTATTTCCCCCAGTTGCTTCTATTTCCTTCTTCAGCACAGATTCCCATTTGATTTCAGGCTCCAATCTGGTCTAAACCCCCAGCGCCACCAGCCTTTCAGACCCTTGCTATATCCTCCTATGTCCTCATTCCCCTCCCATTGCAGGTTAGGTTTGCTGTGTGGTTTGTATCTGCTGATTGCCCACCACAGCCACGTTTCTTTTGTGAAGCTCACCCTTCCATGCAGCAAGATCCACACCGGCATTCAGGACAATCTCTCCAGTGGTTGTGGGTCTATGTCCACCTAATATGTCATTGGTCAAAACTCTCAACAGATTGTTTTCCAGGTACCAGGCACCAGTCCAGATGCTTTATGAAATTACTACACTTTGGTTCTACCACACTAAATATTGAGGAAAATAAGGGATTAGTGAAGAAGAGATAAAGTTGGTTTTAAGATCAAAGCTTATAATTTTAATCATGATTCCATGGTACCAAGACCACACCTGGGTATCTTCTCCATACCTCACCACCAATGGAAGCCATTGCCAATCTTTTTTTTTTTTTTTTGCCAGTCCTGGGGCTTGAACTCAGGGCCTGAGCACTGTCCCTGAGCTTCTTATGCTCAAGGCTAGCACTCTACCACTTGAGCCACAGTGCCACTTCTGGCTTATTCTATTTATGTGGTGCTGAGGAATTAGACCCAGGGCTTCATGCATGCTAGGCAAGCACTCTACCACTAAGCACATTCGCAGCTCATCTTTCAAGGCACTTCCTGTGTGCCCCGAGACTCCTGCATGTGACCCAGTAGCACAGTGGCTTAAGTGATAGAGCATTAGCCTTGAGCATGGAAAAGCTCAGGGACACTGCCCAGACCCTGAGTTCAAACCCCAGGACTAGGGGAAAAAAAAAAAAAAACAAGAAATGCAAGGATATTCACAGCCTATTAGGGAGATTAATTTAATACTAGCTCTACACTAATGCTGTGGCGAGTCCAAATACCCCAGCCCTCCTCAGCTGCCATGGAGTGGGGAGAGCTGGGCTTTGAATTACTTCCCACGCCTCACTGAGGGATCAAGTGATGCAGTAGGAAAGCTGGATTAACACTGCTGCCTGGCTGGCTCTCTGCTCTGGCTTGGCCTTCCTTCACCTCCCAAATAATCTCATCTTTGAATTCCTATCTCAGGGCCTGCAGCTGAGCAAATGCAAACTAAGACCATCAACGGTGCTCACTCAATAAAAGTATTTGTGGAAGGGAGGAATACAAATTTAGAATAAGTAGTACAGTAAGGTATAGTATCAGTGTGCGTGCACGCATGTGTGTGCACACACACACACATACACACACATACACAATGAAACAAACAAACAAAAAAAAACAAAAAGTAGGTATGATGGTGCATGCCAGTGATCTTAGCTACTGAAGAGATGGAGGTAGGGGAATCACAGTCCAAGGCTAGCCCAGGAAAAAAGCATGAGACTCCAATCTAAAGAACAAACTAAAAGCAAAAGCACTGAGGTGTGGTGACGGAGCATTTACCTGCCAACCACAAGGCCCCAAGTCCAACCCTCACTAGTGCCTAAATAAATAAATAATAGAAACTGGCTGGGAATGTGGCTTAGGGGTAGAGTGCTTGCCTAGCATTCATGAAGCCTTGGGTTCCATTTTCAGTGCCACATAAACAGAAAAAGCCAGAAGTGGTACAGTGGCTCAAGTGGTAGAGCGTTATCCTTGAGCAAAGAGAGGCCAGGGACAGAGCTGGGCTCAAGTCCCAGAACTGGCAAAAAGAAAGAAAGAAAGAAAGAAAGGATATAATCTCTATATTTTCTTCTTAGGGGCGGAGGGTAGTATCTAGCTGTAATGAGACATTAAATAACAAACAGAAATGCTAGTTTATTTAAGAAAAAAAGCAGTTCTGTAAAAGTACCATGTTTCCTAAATGGCTGATGGTCAGGCATGTGCATTGGCAAAGTAGATGCTGGCTTCCTCCACACACTGGACAGAGACAGGTCTTCCTTTTCTCCTTTTTGAACACATAAACTTGTGGGGAGAAGGAAGAGGAGGAGGGGTTGGGGAGGAGCAGGAGGAATAGGAGCTGGTCAGCCCTTGTGAATAGATTTTACTTTGTCAGATCACTGGCTAAATCATTGGGCGTGAGCTTTGTGGTAAGGTTGCCTTCCAACTGGGGTTGCACCGGCTCCAGTTTGGAGGAGCCTGCCCACGGTTGGGGCTGCAGTCTTTGTCTGAGAGGTAGGGTAAGTTGTCAGGGGTCTCCTCGGGGTTGGGATCTGAGGGGAAGCCCTTGAGGGCTGAAATGCGGGTACCCGCTTCCTCCGGTTCAGTTTATATATCCGAATCCTTTCTTTCTCTGCTTCTGGGTCGGTGAGAATTCCATCCCAGCGCAGGCTTTCGTTGACCTGGTTCGGGGAGGTTCTTTTCTATTTCAGCACACTGGGGGTACGTCGTGCTGTGGGAGGAGGAAGGGCTGTGTTGCCTTTCTTCCCTGGGGCTGTGGCCTTTGCTGGGACTTAAAATGTCCTGGAAGGATGAGGGAAAGGGTCTGAGTCTTCGGGCCTTGACTCTGGTGTTTCTCTGCTGAGTGGAGGAAGAAGAAAGTTAATGTCTGTGGCCCTTTCTGCCCCCCAGCCTGGAAAGATGCCCCCCCTCAGGGCCTCCACAGATAGGAGTCACGGAGCTCTTTTCCTCCAGCTTCATTCACCCCTCAGCCTGCAGGGTTTTGTCAGTTTGTGGGCAAGAGGAGCATCCCCCCCCCTAGTTTTTGCATGCTAAGTTACACCCCAGCCAAGAGGACCCAAGAGTATCATGAATCTGTCAGTGTCACACCGGGGTGGGAAATCTAAGGCTGGCCTGGCTCCTAGTGCCCCTTCTTTCCACTATGCCCTGGTGCCCCTCCCTCTCCCCCCCCTCACCACACGTCACTGAAATGCTTTCCAGGCCTAGGAGGCTATGACTCTACCACCAGTCTAGACGTTTTATGACGGAACAAAAAGCAGAAGAGAAATGCTTCCTAAATCTGACTGGTGAAATGGATACTAGGCCAAATCAGGAAATATTTCTGCTTTATGCCTTATTCTCTCCTCCTTCTCTTTCTACCTCCCTCATCCCCCCCCCCACTCCACCCTTTTTTTATTTTTTTTTTTGGTGCCCAGTCCTGGGGCTTCAACTCAGGGCCTCATGTTCTCAATTAGCTTTCTTGCTCAAGGCTGGTGCTCTACCACTTGAGCCACAGTTCCACTTCCAGCTCTTTTTGTAGGGCATGGGGCTTGAACTCTGGGTCTGGGTGCTGTCCCTCATCTCTTCAGCTCAAGGCTAGCGCTCTACCACTTGAGCACTGCAACACTTCTAGTTTTCTGGTGGCTTATTGGAGATAAGAGTCTCACAGACTTTCCTGCCCTGGCTAGCCTTGAACTGTGATCCTCAGATCTCAGCCTCCTGAGTATCTAGGATTACAGGTGTGAGCCACTGGCACCTGGCCACTATCCAGTTTTTGCTGGTTAATTGGAAATAAAAATCTCTCATATTTTTCTGCCCAGGCTGGGCTCCAAATCTCAGTCATTAGTTTTCCATCGCCTGAGTAGCTAGGATTATAAGTGTGAGCCATCAGTATCCAGCCATCTTTTCTTTTCTTCCTTCCTTTCTCTCTTTCACATCAATGGCACTTCAAATCACATGATACATATATAGAAACCCTAACTTGTGGTTTGCTCATCAGTTCAATCTTTTTCTTCTTTTTGCTGAAGGGGACAGACCCCCCCCCTTCCAGGTAAAAGGGGGGAATGGAAAAGGAGAAAAGAAAAAGAAGGGTGAAAAAACCCCTATCATGATATGTTCTTACCTTTCTCCTTTCTGAACTATTTGGTGTCCCCTGCTGACAGTCTGAGGTACATGCCACATGGCCACTGTAATGGCTACAGCCTAAAGCTACACCCAAGAGATACTAAACTTTCTGGCTTGCCTTTTGTGCTAGAGTTTTTTTATTTAAAAAATTTGTTTTGCTTTTATTATGACTCACCTGATGAAGC